>NC_046301.1:43621379-43931546 GCF_004115265.2 Rhinolophus ferrumequinum
AAAGTAAAATCTGCTTTGAAATTCATAGCTGAGCAATGACTTTCTTGTTCTACTCTCCATATCCATAAAGCTGTGAATGCCCTTGAGTTAAGTGTGGATGATGAGCTGCTGGGCAAATAGAAGAAACCAGGAGTTACTTTTCGTGAAAAAATATGTCAAGTAATGTTCAATGAAATATCCTGCTATTTTAGGAATCATTTTCTTGTAAAATCACCTGGGTCTAGTACATATCCGGAAGGTAATTCTTCGATAACATTTTCAAAGTTTCCATTGTTATTTGTCTCTTTGTGCTTTTTATTTTTTGTAAATTTGAATACCTTATGTATTCTGAAAAGCTATCTTTTTTATCAATATTTTCAAATTGATTAACATAGTGTTACATATGTTATACATAATTTATAAAGTACTTTTGTATCTGTAATTATATCCCTTTTCTTACCTTCCTGGTCATTTCTCTCTTTGACCCGCATCTGTCAGTGATTAGCTGCAGAAAATAACATCCTTCTAACTGGGGTAAGCAGAAAGGAAACCATGTCAGTGTGGAAAATAATTTACAGGATTGCTGAGAAGACTGAAGAAACAGATTTAAGCTTGAGCTCACAAAGACAGCTTCCCCAGGCACATGTGGACGCTCAGAGGGTCCTGCTATGGACCCACTTCCCCCCACTCCACCTTTTAGCACTGTGTAAGAATCATCTCAGTGGTATCTCCCAAAACCCCACAAGGCAGGGCAAAAACAACGACCGTTGAGTCCGTGGTCTCCATGGCCACAAACAGGCCAAAAGGACCGGGATCTGACATCATTTTTTAAGTGCAAGGTAACCATGAATCAAAGTAAAGTTGGGATGAGCCATTAGGTTTTGATGGGCATTATAGGTAAGTACCTAAGACCCTCTTCCAAGAAACTGCAATTGTTAACATCTTTGGGTCAGTCTGGTGTCCTGAGGAATCTGTGCGTGGAGCCAGAGTGGCACACAATTGGTTTTGAGGGAATGTCTGGGCTATACTCTCTCTGGCTCCTTTGAATGGTTGAGGTGTTGGTGCTCATCTGAAAGACACTGGAGGGGCAGCTGGAGTTAACTCCTGAGAAACTTGTACTCCGAGTCTTTTCCTATAGTTTTCCCTTCCTTTCTCATAGCTTGTTGGTCTTTTACTGATTTGATTTGCAAGAGCTCTTTATGGGTTCTGGATGTGGTGACATTATTGGCAATATACAATGCAGTATTTTATATCCCTGGTCTCTCTTTTTTTCCCCCCACACATAGTATATAGGTCATTTATTTCCCTTCTAGCCCTGGGTTCAGTACATAGATGGCTTCTCTTCACCCTTTGGGTTGACAGGTTTCTCTGGGTTGCTGCTGACGATATGATAAAGCTCAGCATGAAGGCCCTCAGGGCCAGCACCATGCCTCTGAGCGCCCGAGAGGCTGCCTCATCTTGCTTATGCACTAGGACCCAGTAATCCATTACATAGGTCTCCTTAGAGGACTTGGCCACAGCATCCTGGCATTCTGAGAAGTTGTCTGGAAGGCTTTTACTTTGGTCTTGACTGCATTCAGCCTCTTCAGTACCTTCTCTGGATTGCCACCCCAAAGTCATTTCCATTCTCAATCTTAGGGAACAGGTGCTCACTCCATGTGATCACCAGAATGCATTTTTCTTTGAGAGTCCAGACTTCTGGCTTACCCGGGGCAAGCAGGGCCAGGACCTTCTCATTCCCAGGGAGAAAGAGGGTCTAGAATAGGGAAGTCCAGTGGGGCCTGGAGAGAGGTCAGGTCAGCCACGTTGAGGGAGTCCTCTTGCAAGTGCTGATTCAGATGTATGATTCTCTGTGGCAGGAATCTGTAGAGGAATTCTTCAGCCTCCTGGAAAAGATTTTGCTGGAAGACATCCACCTGTTTGTGGGTTTCCCTGCTTAGGCGCACCCACAAGGCTTGGCTGCTCCAATTGCTAGACCTTTGGTCTCCTATATCTGTGGTCTCGTGATGAGAAAAAGACTTTTTGTTTTAAATATAGTCAGATCTATAGATCTGTTTTTGTATAGTTTGTGTCTTTTCTGTCATATTTCCTTCCCTACCTTAAAGTCATAAAGATACTCTCCTGTATTTTCTTCTAAAGGTTTAAAATTTTCTATTTTAATATTTTTTTAATTCACCTGAAATTTATTCTGTGTAACATATGGTGTTATAATCTAATTTTATTTTTACATATGGAAATTCAGTTGTCCCAGCACCATTTAGTGGATAGTCTGTCCCTTCTCCATTGACTTCAAATATCACTGCTGTCACATAAGGAAGTTTGTAATAAGCAAACAAGATTACTGAGCCTCTGCAAGGAAAAACTGTTTAGAACACATTCTTCCAACTTCCCTGATTCTGTGTCTTTCATTGACTTGAGCAATTTTTCCAACTCCATAAATTGTAGATAACTAAAAGCAATACGGAATAATTCTTGTCTATAGACATGTACGATAAATTGTCTTTTTCAACTGACTTCCCTTTCCCACTGTGGAGGAAGCCAGTTTTGCACATTCCTTTCAGTATTCCTGATCTATTAGTGTGTCCATTCTTTGGATTGCCTTTTGAACTTGTAAGATCTTACCAGTTATCTTATTGATAATGCGTTGAATAAAATTTTTTTTTTTACTTGTTTCTCATTTTCTCTTTTTTTGAATGAAAATTTTAACATGTGTTCACTTCATATCCGTATGAGCGTTGATGAGTTTACCTCTTTTGAATATTATACTTTAGAGCTTATCAATGACATACAGCTTTAAGCAAACACAAAAGGGAACAATTGTTAGGTAGTGGTTATTCACTTATATAAGCTCTCCCCACATGAGCAGTTATAACAGGATCCAATTCACAGGTGTCCAGACTTTTTTCAGGAGCACAGCCCTGAGTACAGAGCATACCTGTACCTATGATGGTGCTCTGACTGGCCAAGGGGGGAAAATAAACAGGATACATATTCTGATATGTGTCATCAGTATTACGAGGAACCTTTCCAACATTGTGATGATGATATCGTCAACACTGAGCATATGGAATGAAGGCGCCTGACTCAACAGAGCAAACAACATGAGATTTCCAGAAGCTCCCTTTCGTCCATTCATTCCTCAACAAATATGTAATGAGCAGCGGCAAAGTGCAGCACCCAGTGCTGAAACACAGTGGAGACATAAACAGTGAAAGTCTCTTTGGTCTAGTTGAAACTAATTTCCTACATCCACACATGGAGTTAACCCCATGGTCCCTGCACAGAGAGATCGCATAGGATAGGAAATCACGAAATGATATCGTATGAGAGATGTGATATGCTCATTAGATATGAGCAGGTCAAAAAGCACGTTTTAAAACCAGGTCGGGAGAAAGGAGGAGTCCAGCCTGGAGGAGAGTGAGAAGTTCCACTTCTCCCCATCACAGGCAGGGACACATTGTCACTGCTGGCATCTGTCCTGCCACTCCATGCTCTCGAGGTGGTCATCTGTGAGGGCTCCAGTGGGTGTGGTGAGTAGATGTCCTGCAGAGAACACTCTCCTTCAAGGGATGCTGGGGAAGCCATGGCGTCACCTGTTGATAATTCAAGGTCTGTAGAATCTACTAATTTGGTAGAAAATTTGATGGCTAAAGGAGGAGTCTCATTATCAAGTGGCATTTGCCTGGGGATCCCAAGCCCCTCAAAGGAAGGATTTCCCAAGAACCCCTGCCAATGCAAAAACATAGTAGCTGCTGTCAAGGAATTTACCGTTTACTTGAGAAGGCAAGACTTATGTAGGTAGAAAGTCAAATGATGACCTGTCAGCTTAAGGGTTGTAGGTCCAGAATTCCACCTGAGGAAAGCTTGCAGAAGGAGATGGGTATGAGGTAGGCACTGGAGAGAGGTCAGCTTTGGAAGCAGAGTAAAGGAGCGTGGAGAGCATCCCAGGGCAGGGGAGAGTGGAGTGTCCAGGACAGAGTGGGGAGTAAACCAGAGGGGTCCCAGAGGCAGTGCAGTGGGGGAAACTTGATTATGGAGGAATGTTATTTCTCAGCCATGAGAATGGGACTGGATAGTAGTTCCCACAGTGGTGCTTGCTCTGAGAAGGGGTAGTCAGAGTTAGCCCCCACATAAGCAGTGCTCCTTCAGAGCCAACCAGTACAGGAAATCCCCCTAAAGCCTCCTCCTCTCACCTCTGTTAAAAAATACCCAGATTATACATGCAGATGGGCTGGGCCCCCGCTGGCCTTTCAGGAAGGCCCCGTTCCTCCCATCAGATTGCTTGCCTCCCCCACAGGAGCAACTGGCGGGGTCCTTGGTGGCCTGGAGGGAACCCTGGAAGTGGGACACAGGGCTTGTCAGAGGGACGGTAGTCAGTGAAGTCCAATTCAGCTGTATTCATGGTGCTGGCTAGGGTCATCTGAGAAACACTGAAGTACCAAGTCCCGTCCTCAGAGGATGGGTCAGGAGCACATGGAGAGAAAGAGCAAAGGCCTAGAGTCTCTGGCTTCAGATCTAGCTTGCCATTTAGGAGTGGTGTGTCTTGGGCAAGATTCTCATACTCTCTGTGCCTCAGTTTCCTCATCTGAAAATGGAGATATGACTCCATACTTCATGAAGTATTTGTGAGGATAACGAGAGATAACTCGTGTAGAGAACATAGAAGAGCAGACAGCAAAGACTCAAAAGAGGTAAGTTAATGCCAATTCATCCAGTGAGTGTTTGAATATTTACTAGCAGAATCATTTAATATATATACAATAATTGAATATATATAATCATGTAATACACACAAATTATACACACACACACACACACACATCTCCTAAGCAGAACGCTAATGTAGACAACAGATCAAGGCTCCTGGTTGGAGCTTTCCCTCCCACACCCCCAAAAGTTGTTGAAGCAGCTCCATAGAGTACAGGTTGAAGACACTGCTTCAAATCCACTCCTGACCCGAGAGTGGAATTCCTTCTGCCATTGCCTTGGCACAGCACCACGGGACCTGTGTCTAAACATTTTGCTGATGGATCTGCAGGGTTCCCCAGGGGACGAGCCATCCCATCCCGGGGAGCCGCCCTGACGCTGGGCAGAAAGCTGCCTCTGGGGCACTTAGTCCATCTCCCCGCCAGAGCCACAGAGAATGTGGCTCCCCCAGCCTCTCCACCTGCAGCCACCTGGGGTTGCTTTGGGAAATAATTACACCTGGAGATGCCTCATATAAAACAAGACAGTGTACCAGAGTTCCCAAGAGGATGCACCTTGTTTCTAGCCGGTGCTTTCCTTACAAAGCCCCCTGCCCAGGTAGGCGTCCCAGACAAGACCCACAAAAGAGGAAGGAGAGAAGACCCAGGAAGACCACCCTCATTTTTCCTCTTCTGCTTCAAATGCCTTTCCCTGTGAAGAGCAAGAACCTGGCCTCGTCCCAGGCTGGCTCTTTGTTCCTTGCCTGAAGTCTGCAAATGCTCTGAAACATGGGCCAGGCGTCTGGCAGCTCCCAGCCTGCACTTGCTATCAGTGGTTTTGGGCCTAATGACTTGGCTGCCTTCATTCCTCCACGGGGCAGCACTGAGCAATCAGCCCTCAAACCAAATGATGCTCAGAGGGATTGATCGGGGCAAGGACTTGTCGGAGAGGCGCTTTGCAGGCCCAGCCACGAGCATGGAGCCAGGGGCAGGTAGGAGGTGTGGGGCGGTGGAGAGGAAGGCTGAAAGGCTGATCTAATGAGACTCCGCAGAGACACAACCAGACGTCCGAGCTGGGGTCGCAGGCAGGCTGGAGGATTTGATGCATGAGTTCTGGACCCGGATGAGCTCATAGGAAGCAGCCTCAGAGACACATTGCAAACACCTCCTTCATGTGAAATCTTCCTCGACTCTGGTCTCATTTCCCTCCAGTGTCCCCACTATTTGGTCTATTTTATGATAGCTTTTATCACAGGCTGCCTGATGTCACTGTTGGTTAAGTAAATATCCATTTTTCCCATTAAACTGTGGAGGCAAACATTGTGTTGTATTTATCCTGGAGGAAATCCCTAGACCTTAGAATACTTTGCACATGGTTGGGCCCAGTGGGGGTTTAAATTGAATTGGCACCTATTCCAATCACCTTTCCCCAAAAGGACCAGCTAAAGCCACCTCCAGACCCATGTTAGACCCCTTGTTCTTTTCTAATTGTACACTGACATAGTGGCAAAGGGTGATACATCCTCAGAGGTACACAGTACCTGGCCCAATGACTGTCTGAGGACCCCAGTGGCTGTCTGTCAGCTGGATGAATTAAGGACTAGGATGAGACATGGAGAAAAGCGTCGAAGAGGAAGGATGCAAAATGTCCTGTGGACAATGCAGTTTGAGTGAATTTTGAATCACCCAAAGATTCAAAGAGATAGAGCTTGTTGCAACAAAAGAAGTATGTGTCGACAGGCCTTTGGATTGAAGCTGGGAAAGGTAGGTGGCCCCGAATATTCTAGTGAGAGAGTAAGAACACAGGCTTTAGCTTCAGGGAGATTTGCGTTGGGATCTAGCTAACTATGTGACTTCTAACTTCAGCTGCAAAATGGGGATAAGTGTGCCCACATCACAGGGCTATGGGGAGGATTAAATGAGATAATGCTGGTTACATGCCCTCACACTGCTTGGCACATGATCAGTGCTCAGTCAATGGAAGCTGTCATTGTCATCTGGATAGCTGAGGTGGCCCAAGGAATCCAAGAGGAGCAGAGCACCCAGAGGCAGAGAACACAGGTGGAAAAGACTGTCCTTCTCCAGTCTGTCCTTTCTTCAGAGAGCTTAGGAGATAGTATGGGCATCTGAACCCCTATAACCTGGTACAATGTCTGTTGGCCCTGTAGCCTCCTCTTGAGGCTCTCCTGGGATGAGGATCCAGGAAAGTTCCAAAGCCTTGATTTAGTGCAGCAAGATGATGGCAGCTGACACTGGCTAAGCCAAGCAGACCTCATGGCCCCTCTGCAGACCTACAGCCCAAGGACCCACTTATGGGGATTATCTGGAAGAGACAATCTTACTAAACTGTCTGTCACCTGTTGGCATCTCATGAGCTGCTGCCTTGCAGTTTTGATGGAACATGTCTCTTTTTATTCTCATCAGATTCAGAATGTTTCCTGGTTGAAGGAGGAACAGATAGAACAAATACACCATGTGTCAAGTGCTGTGCTCCTCCTTCCCTCTTCCTTTAGATGGCAACCCCATGACCTGTGTGTTAGTGTGCCCGCACTAACGATGCGGAAATAGCCTAGAGAAAGGAAGAAGCTTGGCCAAGATGGCAGGTCCATGATTCAGACCCCAAGCACATGCTCTGCCTCAGAAGGAGGAGCCCTCTCTGCCTGACTCTGCAGTCTGTTTTTCCTTCCCATAGGCCTCTTGGGCCAGGAGCGTTGGTGCCAGTGTAAAGGGTCTCACCATGACCTTAACCTCACGGAAAGCCAAACTGAGAAATGGGTTAGCTAGGAGGGCTTGTTGGAGAGAAGGTAATTGCATAAGTCACCTCTTTTTTCTTTTTTTTTAAAGTGAGGCATGGCTTTTTTTTAAAAAAATAATTTTTTGTGTGGTAACATTGATTAATAACATTAAATAAATTTCAGGTGTACATTATAATTCTACATCTGTATACTCCAGTGTGTGTTCACTACTTAAAGTCTACTCTTCTGTTACCATATATTTTACCCCCTTTACCCTCCATCCTTCCTCTACCTTCCATCCCCTCTGGTCACCACCATTCTGTTGTCTCTGAGTTTGTTTTGTTTTGTCCGTTTGTTACTTTTTGTTTGATATTCCATATATGAGTGAAATCATATGGTTTTTGTCCCTTTCCATCAGACGTATTTCACTTAGCAATAATACTCTCAAGATTCATTCATGTTGTCACAAATGGCAATATTTCATTTTCTTTTTATGGCTGACTAGTATTCTGACTAGTATTCTGACTAGTATACACTGCATCATCTTTATCCATTCATCAATTGACACTTATATTGTTTCCATGTCTTGGCTATTGTGAATAATGCTGAAATGAACATAGGAGTACATATATCTTTATGAATTAGTGTTTTCATGTTTTTCAGGTAAATACCCAAAAGAGGAATTGCTAGGTCATATGATAGTTCTCTTCTCAATTTTTTAAGGAATCTCTTATTTAAGGAACAACCAACTCCACACCATGTCATAGTTTCTCTACCTGTAGAATATTCTCTGACCTTCTGTCCAGCACTTGAAGATGTAAAGCTGTGTAACAGAGCCAAAGGGGGCATCCCATGCTGCTCCTGAGATTCTCTGATCCAACCAAAGACCGGCATGCTGTCCGCACCCCTACCCTACTTGGTCACTTGTGCTCAGTGCTCCAGCGATTCCATTGTGCTTTCATCCACCAGCCCCTGGGGCCCTTCTAGGCCTCAGGGCCGCTGCACATGGGATAGCCTTCTCCTGTTCCTCCCTCAAAGACTTCCCTGTTCATCACTCCTGTAAGATAACCACAGCCTCTGTCTTTATTGTACCCACGGGACTTTAATTTATAGAGGTGATCGAGTGATCACAGAGAGATCAGTGCCATGACAGAAGAATTTATTACTTA
Source organism: Rhinolophus ferrumequinum (assembly GCF_004115265.2). NCBI lineage: Eukaryota > Metazoa > Chordata > Mammalia > Chiroptera > Rhinolophidae > Rhinolophus > Rhinolophus ferrumequinum. The sequence continues at coordinate 43,629,948 of NC_046301.1, forward strand.
TAGCTTCCAAGAGAAAGGGGCCTACCATACCAGGTGGGGAAGCACGGGCGTCTATCAGGAGGCAGAGGAACGAGGGATGCATGTCCCAGAGCCTTTTTTGTGTTCTCCATGGGAAGGAAGGGGTGAGGCAGGTTAAGCAGCTGTGCATGGTTAGGATTGGGTAGTCTGAATAATACCAGCAGGTTCTGGGCTATAGGGTTGGCCTCTAGTTATTTGGTACCTGGCCCTGGGGTAATTAGGGAAGAGGGTGGCTTGGTGGCTGAGAGTTAGGTAGAGGAGGTGGTAGGGGGAACAGACTCAAGATTGATTGGTTTGTACATGAAAGGCGTGTCCCAAGGCAACTTGTTCAGTATCTCTAGGAATCAACTAACCCTGGAGGAGCAGTCTCTCCCCAGCCAGCAAAGCCCCGAAGACTCAAAGCAAGATAAAATGCATAAAATAAAACACAGGATTAATACACCCTCCTCTTTACCCTAGGGCTGCTTCTGTGGGTGAACTCAGCAGACTTGTTGGCAGTTTTGTTGTAGTTATTGGTTTTGATGCTAATCTTCCTTGCGCAGCTGTGAGCTCAAGAGGAGGGGCTGACTCTTTTTTGTCTTTGTACCTTGAGCATCTGGGACGTGTCTGCCATCGATCTATGTTAAATACAGTGATTCTCAGGCCTGGCTGCTCCTTAGAATCCCATGAGAAGCACTTAAAAAATACTAATCATTTTGTGAGGGGTGTAAATGTCTAACTATTACACTGTTTTGTACACCTGAAACTAATAAAGATTCTCAGTCAATTCATCCGGAGTGTATGAATTTCCACTGGCTCCTTGAATTTCCTGGGAGGAATTTTCCAGAAGGAAACCAAGGTTGTGGTCCCAGATGTGGTCATTAAAAACACAGCAGGAAACCCAGGTCCTGAAAGCCAGAGACTTGCCCTGGGCTTGGTCACCTGTTACAGGAGTATTGACAGCCCATTCTGGTAGAACATTACCTGCTGAGTCTTGGTAGGCCTGGCAGGCCCTGAGCTTGAACCAGGGTTGTGCTGAGCTCTCCTGAGACTCCAGGTCACACTCAGCAGGGAAGGGGCTCTTGAGCTACTCCGAGTCTGGTTCCTAATCTCATCTTCCTGCTCGTGTCCATGTGCCTTTTGCTCTACATGGCCAAACGCTGTACGTCTTTCTGCTGGATTCTGGTCTAAATGGTTTCTCTCTCTATCCCTCTGCAGCACTCTCTGTGTCTCTCTAGTACCCCTTCTGCCTGTCTCACAGTGTATTTTGAAAGGTGGGAGAAAAGGTAAGAGAATCATCTCTGTGGTTTCTACTTTTTTCCTTAGAATCTTTGAAAGAAGGAATGCCGAAAACCCACCCATTTTTCTTTTCCTATTTTCTCCCGCCCTACATATTAGCTCCTCCCTAGAACTTTCTGGAACTTTCTCCAACTGCCTCCCCAACGACCAACTGCTACAACCTCCTCTCCTGCCACTCCAGGAACTTTCCCCGACACTCTCACACCCTTAATACTGCCAGACCCTGATTGTGTATGGCCCAAATGCTGGGGCAAACGGGAGAAACTTGATCCCCTCATTTTCTCCAGCCCAGAAACCTGCCAAGATTTCTCACTCCCCTGCTGTCACCACTCAACAGCTCCCACACTGCTCTCGGTAAGTGACAGGGGCTCTTTCCCATTGCTGTGAGGCAAGGACTTTCCATAAGGACCAGCCAGAGTGCCAGAGAAACAGAAAAAATGGGCCCATCTTGGGGATGGAACTGTGACCTGGAAAATAAGGGAGTTAATGTTTAGGGTGGCATTTTGGGTTTCTTCACCTGATGATTTGAGGCTCCTTGTGGCCTTTCTACACGCTTGTCTCTGAGCATCTACCTTTCCCAGAAAGGGCGCTTTGGCACGTTTCTTTCTGCTAGAGTTCTGAACTGAGATGAGCATTACTGATTTCAGTTCAGACAGGCCTTACTTCCAATAGACTTAGGAAGTTTCTATCTGTTCTGGGGTCCTGAGGTCCCCTTCCATGGAAGAAGAATCCCTATTTCCTCCCATCCTTAGACATGTGGGGAGAACCAGAGATTGGATCTGTTCATGAAAGGAGGGGGTAAATACACAGCTCTGGTAGGATCTAAGTTCAATTCTTACCTCCATGAGGACAGACAAAATGATCAGTCTTCTGCGAATGACATGTCAGACAATGAACCTGAAAAATGCTACCATTTCATACTGCATCTATGGCCTTCCATTCTGTGGATGGAGTGATTCAGTAATACATACAATTTGTGGCTGAAGAAATGGGCTTATTAGTCAATGGTTGGTTGCTGAAAACAACAAGCTAAGGCTCCCAGAAAGGAAAATTTGTGTCCCTGGAGAGAAGTGGTCCAGGCCCCGAGCTTCCTGCCAGAGTCTAGCAGAACCCTTGGATAATAAAGTGGTTGAGACAGGGATCAGGGCTGGGCTGATCTCATAGACACTCACCTAAGTCTCCTCACTCTTGGGGAATGTAAGTGCTGGAAAACCGGGCTCTGAAGCGCTCTCTGCCACTGTTCCCACCCCCCACCCCCTCTCACCACCACCAATTCCTGTATCTTCTGTTTGATAAGTTAGAGATCTACAATTCAAAATGTGACAGAAGGAAAGCAAGCATTTCTTAAAATAACCAAAAAAAAAATTACATTTTGATACTTTTACATTCCAAGACAATGTCCATCTTAGTCATCTGATATGCAAGGTACACAAAAAGCAACAAATAGTAGTTGGTAACAAAAGGATGGCCCAAAGTGCGTTTTGGGAGATTTGGGGGATTCTTTCCTGTTCTTTAAATATGAAGGACAACAAAAGGTCACAATACGAGGTCGGACAATTAAGTTCACGAACTCATCCTAGAAAAAGTGCCACATACCTCATTGCTGAATATCACTATGGTCACCTTCGAAGCACTCCCCTTGGGAAGCTATGCACCGACACCAGCGCCTACTCCACCCTTCAAAGCAATTTTGGAACTCTTTTTCTGGAATGGCCATCAGAGCTGTCATCGCATTACCCTTGATGTCCTGAATATCATCAAAATGTCTACCTTTCAATATTTCCTTTATCTTTGGGTAGAGAAAGAAGTCATTGGGGGCCAGATCAGGTGAGTAGGGAGGGTGTTCCAAAATCATTATTTGTTTACTGGCTAAAAACTCCCTCACAGACAGTGCCCTATGAGCTAGTTGTGATGCAAGAGCCATGAATTGTTGGCAAAAAGTCTGGGTCATCTAACTTTTTCATGCAGCCTTTTCAATACTTGCAATTAGTAAACTTGGTAAACTGTTTGTCCAGTTGGTACAAATTCATAATGAATAATCCCTCTGATATCAAAAAAAGGTTAGAAACATCATTGCAACAAGTTTGTGATCTTAATGGTCAGACCTCATGTGAGGGTTCCAATTTCTTCACATCCACTACACTTGTTATTTTCTGTGTGTGTGTGTGTGTGTGTGTGTGTGTGTGTGTGTGTGTTTAGTAATAGCCATCCTAATGGATGTGAAGTGGTATCTCACTGGTTTTGATTTACATTTCCCTAATGACCAGTGATGTTGAGTATTTTCTCCTGAGCTTATTAGCCATTTGTATATCTTCTTTGGAGAAATGTCTAGTCAAGTATTGTGCACAATTTTTATTGGTTTGTGTGTTTTGTTGTTTAGTTGTACGAGTTATTTATATATTCCAGATATTAATCCTTCTCAGACATATGATTTGCAAATATTTATCTCATTCTGCAGTTGTCTTTTCAATGTCTTGATAGATTTCTTTGATGTTAAAAGTCTAATTTTGATGAAGTTCAACTTATCTTTTATTTTGTTGTCTCTGTTTTGGGTGTCATATCTAAGAAATCATGGACAAATCCAATGTTATGAAGCTTTTTCCTTAATTTTCTTCTAAGAATTTTATATTTTTAGCTCTTACATTTAGGTCTTTGATCCATTTTGAGTTAATTTTTGTAGATGGTGTAAGGTAAGGTTTTAATGTCATTCTTTTGCATTCAATTATCCCGGCATCATTTGTCGAAAAGACTGTCCTTTCCCCATTCAATGGTCTTGGCACCCTGGTTGAAAATCATTTAACCGTGTATGCAAGGATTTATTTCTGGGCCCTCTGTTCTACTGATCCATATATCTGTCTTTATGCCAGTACGACACTGTTCTGATTACCACAGCTTTGTAGTAAATTTTGAAATCAGGAAGTGTGTTTCCTCCAACTTCATTCTGCTTTTCAGAATTATTTTAATTATTTGGGGGTCCCTTGAGATTCAAGATGAGTTTTAGGATGGATTATTCTATTTCTGTGAAAACCATCACTGGTATTTTGACAGAGATTGCATTGAATCTCTAGATTGCTTTGGGTATTATTGACATCTTAACAATATTAAGTCTTCCAATCCATGACTACAGGATTTCTTTCCATTTATATGTGTCTTCTTTAATTTCTTTCATCAATGTTTTGTAGTTTTCAGTGTACAAGTTTTTATCTTCCTTAGTTAATTCCTAAGTCTTTTATTCTCTTTGATGCAATTGTAAATGGAATTGTTTTCCTACTTTCTGTTCAAATTCTTTGTTGTTAATGTATGAAAATACAACTGATTTTTGTGTATTGAGTTTGAATTCTGCAACTTTGCTGAGTTTACTTCTTAGCTCTGTTTGAATCTTTAGAGTTTTCTACATATAAAATCATGTCATCTGCAAACAGAGGTAATTGTACTTCTTCCTTCCCAATTTGCCTTTTCTTTGTTTTTCTTGTCTAATTGCTCTGACTAGAACTTCCAAAAGTGTGTTGAATAGGAGCAGTGAAAGTGGGTACCCTTACTGCCCTGGGCTGAGTGGTGTCCCCCCACAATTCATACGTTGAAGCCCTGACCCTAGTACCTTGTGACAATATTTGGCGATAGAGCCTTTACAAAAGTAATTAAGTTAGAATGAGACCATTAGGATAGGCCCTAATTCAATCTGACTTGTCTCCTTATAAGAAGTGGAAATTTGGACGCACAAAGAGACAGCAGACAAACACGTGCGCAGAGGAAAGGCTATGTGAGGACACAGTGAGAAGGCAGCCCTTTGCGAGCCAAACAGTGAGGACTCGGGAGAAACCAATCCTGTTGACAACGTATAGGAAACACACATAGTTAACATCATCCTCCATGGTGAAAGACTGAAAATTTTTCCCTGAAGCTCAGGAACAAGCCAAGTGTATTCGTGTGCCAGGGCTTCCATAGAAAAATGCCACAGACTGGATGGCTTAAACAACAGAAATTTATTTTCCCGTAGTTCTTGGAACAACTGGATAGCTACGTGCAAAAGAATGAAATTGAACCTCCTGACGATATTTACCTGGAAAGAGCATCAGATCCCACCGGTTAAGGAGTCGGTCCTGCAAGACTGACCCCCTTTCAGATGCCAATCTCAAATTCACGTTGTCACCTGGGCTTCTGATGTCCTGGCTGTAGATTAGAGATTCCGAGAGCCCTCTCCTTGGCTTTAATTAATTTGCTAGGCCAGCTCACAGAACTTAGGGAAACATTTTCCTTACTAGATTACCAGTTTATTACAAAAGGACGTAACTCAGGAAGCGCCGGACGGATGAGATGTACAGGGCAAGCTGTGGGGAAGGCGCACAGAACGTTCCTGCGCTCTGAGTGTGCCAGCGAGCATGTCGCCACGTGTTCACCCACCCAGAAGCTCTCCAAACCCCGCCATTTTGTGTTTTTATGGAGGTTTTAACACATAGGTATGATTGATTAAATCACTGGCCACTGGTTATTGATTTGACTTCCAGCCCCACCCCCCTCCATGGAAGTGGTTGGGGTGAGAGGGACCGAAAGTCCCAACCTTCTAATCGCATGGTTGGTTCCGCTGGCATCCAGGGGAATTTGGTCACTGCAGTTCAGAAATCCCAGAGGGCGTACGCGGGAAGGTTTAGGAGGAAGAAAAAGTGTGAAAGTCTGTGTCTGGAGAGAGAATGGAGGTGACACCCGGGCAGTGATAGATGGGGGGTGTCAGTCACAGGAGGCCTGGAGTGAAGAGAGGGACGTCAAGAGTTCCAGGGCCACTGGCTCAGCAGGTCCCAGGGGTCTGGAGGGTCTGAGGCACCTCAGGAAGACAATAGCTTTTGCCTGGTTGACAGTGTTGGCAGGTGGTCCCAGCCCAGGTAACTGAAGGAGGAGGAGGGGGCTTCAGGGGAGGCCACCAAGGGATCTGGAGACGGGAGTTTCCAGAAGTGAAGCCATTGAGCAAGACGGGCTGGTGGTGGGAAGGGACAGCTGTGCCTCCCCCAGCTGGGACGTGGCTTCTAGACCTGGGACTCTGGGTATGAAGCAAAGTCCCGTGAACCCCCCAGAGAAAGACAACTTGAAAATACCAAGAACCACTGCATCCTGTCAGATCTCTCTGTACAAAAACAAGTCAGAGAAGCTTAGATAAACAAGCAAAAGGGATCCAGGGCCAGACGCCAACCTGAATGGTTCATTTCCTACTGATGTTTATAGAGAGCTAGGAGCTATTAAGTGAAAATAAGGACTATCAGAGCCATAAGTGGCAAGTTTGTCAGGCATTCAATCAAGAATTTATTCAGCATCGAGACACACAAGGGACTATACTTAGAATGCTAGTGGCAGACTCGGCTGTGTCTGGGACTATAAGTACATCACTAAGCCAATAATTACGAAAGAATTTGTAGAAGAACATAAGAAAAGGAGTAAAGTGCTCTGATCCTGATAACCTGAACCTAATGGAGCCTGGGGGTGCGAGTAAATATCTCTGAGAAAATGACACGTAAGCTATCCACCAGAAGGGAGTGGAAAGAGGGATGGGGCATCGGAAGGCCTGGGGCAGGAAGGAGCTTGAGAGACTAACTGGAGTTAACACTTGAAAAGCAGAGAGGCAGGAAGCTTGAAATGGCTAGAGAGGCAGGAAGAGCCAGATCATGCAGAGCATTGTGGGCTCCATGGAAAATTCTGGGCCTTATTCCAAGAGCAAAGGGATTAGGGTGGGGAGCAAATGTAGGGACAGCAGAGCCACAAGAGGGAGCAGAGTGGTTAAGGAACATGGAGTCCGGAGCCAGACGGTGTGGACTCAAATCCCAGGTCAGACACTTACTACCCATGTGACCAAGGTCCAGGTGAGCTAACCTCTCTGTGCCTCAGTCTCCTGTACTTTAGAGGATCATCATGAGGATTCAACAATAAAAGCCCAGCACATATTGCGTAAGGAAGAATTGCTCAGGTGGGTGGGCTCACCAGAGGCAACGCTGTACTGAGGACACTCTCCCACCCTCAGACAGCCATTCATTGCTGGTGCGAAGGGCTGTTGGAACTCAGGAAAGTTTTGGCTTCTCTAGTGGCCACCACTTTGAAGGCAAGGTTCTCTTGGCCTTGGAAAACCATTCTGGCAGCATCGTCCTCTGATTCTGGCTGTCCTGTGAGCTCCATGAGGACAGGGACCCTATACCCCAGAGGAAGAGGGGAGTAGGGCCCAGCACATGGGAGGTACTCGGTACCTGTTGGTGAAATGGATTGCTAACAAAGGAACGAATGAATGAGTGACTCTATGGAAGAATACTTACACCATCCATAAATTATTGAGCCAGGTACCTGACTAAGTGCCCTCGGTGCCAGGTACCTGACTAAGTGCCTTGTATAATTCATGTCACTTCACTCTTGCAACCATCTTGTGAGGAGGCTACCGGGAGACCTTTCTAGTCGGAGAGGTCTTGAGGATGAGTTCTCTGTGGGGGAGCTCTTATCATATGCCAGGGAGTCTCATTATTGAGAAATGTGCGTAATTTGTAGCCCCAAAAAAGGGATTTTTGCCAGAATTTGGAATTCTGGAAACAGGAATTCAACTGGAAAGATCTAGTTGTATGTGCTTCATAACTCTGATCTCATGTTCCTTAGTAAGGCACAGGGGCCACAGAATCATATTACTTGTTTTTGAAAGGGTGAAGTAGTACATAGTGCCTCCCTCCCCACGCACCCCCCCAAACCAGCAGCCTGAAGGAGCTCAGAGCAGACCCCAGGAGTCCTCAGTCCCCTGCACTCCCCCACACCCCTGACTCAGAGAGGACAGAGACCAGATCATTTAGAAAGGCTGTGGGAGAACCGCCGTTGATATTCCCCTCCCTGCTCTGGGTCCAGTCCCAGCCCCACACTCCTTCCACTCCTTCCACAGGCCTGTTTCCCTGAGGAGGAGTTCCGTATGGCTCAGCCCCAGGCACCCCCTTCATCCCAGCGCAGCGCTGGTGCAAGCTTCCCCCTTCCCTGGCAGCTCTGCTGGCCTTCTTCTCCAGAGACTTATTTTGGGAGAGTGCTGAGTTCAGCACTGCTGCAAGGTGCAGTCGGACGTGCCCTTCCGTCCTCAGCTGGCCCTTCAGAGCTGGCCTCAGGCTGGGGTGGCCCTACCCGACATGCCGCAGCCCCTCCTACACAAGATCGCTGTGTCCAAGCACATCTACCATCAGACCGCCTAGAGGCTGTCAAGACAGGTGGCAGAGGAGCTGTGGGCAGCAGAAGCGGAGCTGTCCATGGGGCACGGCCCAGCCAAAGCTCTGCTCCTGGAAAAACAACCAAGGTCAGGCTCTTGCAAGCACCCCAGAACCTGCCCCCAGCCTGAAGCCTGGGGTCACCAGCTTTCCAGGGTTTGCCTTAAAGACAAAAGAGCAAGCTGGCCCTTGGCCAACCAACCACACACGGGGCAAGTGGTGGGGGCAGGAAGAGAATCTGTGCTGACAGACTTATATAAGCACGTCTGCTTTGCAAACCGCTCTTAGTTCTGGCAGCCAGGACTAGAGTGACAGCAGAGCCTTGCTCTGACAGAGGTGGGGCCTCAACTAGAAGTGCAAATTGAGTCCAGCTTGAAGGAGGCCCAAGTCCTCCTCAGGCGCTTGTGTCCGGGTGGCAGATTAGCTGCTGGAGCCCAAGCAGCTGCTTGCTCCTCTCACTGTGCTCATCAGAAGTCTCTGTCAGACCAGGTGGGCTCCTAGAGTGGGGGTGTGCACGGTGGAAAGGATGCCCCCTACAGAGGGCCTGGCAGCTCTAACAGCTCCTTCTGTTCCAGGTGCGCATGGGCTGGACCATGAGGCTGGCCATGGCAGCCCTGATTCTGAGCCTCACAATGCTGGTCACCACCGATGAGGAGGAAAGTGACCGATGTGTGTACGAGGCCCTGCCTGACACTGACGCTGTTATCTGCAAGTAAGGCTGGTGGGGCCTCAGAAAGCAGTGGGGCAGAGGTCTCAGGGAGGGGTGTTTCCAGAACCAAGAAGCACATGTCCTGAGGCAGTCTTTGCAGACAAGCAGAGAATGAGGAGCTCTGGAGACCACCTTGATGGGGGACAGCATTGAGCCGGGATCCTCCCTTCCAAGGGGCGCTCTCCCCAGACCAGGAGGGTATATGGATATGGTCGGCTCCCCCCACCCCTGGGCCTCCAAATCTCAGGGGTCCTGTGCCCTCCCTGGAGAGACTACCCTTCCCTACAGCCCCAAACAAAGTGTTATTTGCTCCCCCCACCACGACCAAGTGTGGGAGTTGGCAGAGGGTGTGTGCTTGGACTTTCCCCAAATGGAAGCTGGTTGTTTGCTTTTCCGTGGCGAGGCCCCAGGAGTGTTGGGACAGTCAGGCCATTCAGGGGGTGTGGACACTTGTTCAGCGAAGGCGCAGGGCCTCAGCTTCTCCCCCTGTGCACTGGAGTTCAGCTCTCTCCTCATTGGAATGTTGGTTAGAAAAGCCAGTCTTACCTGTCCTGGACTCGCGGGTCATCCTGAAGCCCCAGACCACTTGGCTGCCACCCCCTCGGCTGGTCTGTCTTCCCACCGAAGCCATCAGAAGTGAGAGAGGGAGGAAGAACTGCTTTGTACTCTGTTTTTTTTTGTGTGTATTTGAATTCTTGCAAACACTACTTTCAGAAAGATAAATTCATGTTTTCCCTTAAAAAGTTAGGTACTTAAATCCCCGCCCCCCCCCCCCCAAAAAAAAAAAAGATAGCACAAATTTTGCTTCTATCAGAACATTTTTAAAACTCTGGCGAAACGGTTCCGGGTGAAGGTTTGTGTGGGAGGAAGAGGGAACGTGGCTACCTCTCAAAGGTGGGCACTGACCCTTTAGGTGCTCTGAGGAGTGGAACCTTCCCTGGGGGCGGGTAGGCTTTGTCCTCTGGTAGGCAGAAGGTCAAGCCCCTGCAAGCTGGGAGGTCAGCCGGGCCAGGGCAGGGCAGGGCCAGGCCATGGTAATGGCCCCATTATGGAGTGCCTCTGCATCTCCCTGTGTCACCCACACTGTGCAACACACAGAAAATGATCACAGCATGTGTGTGGTCACTGGAGGTGACTCACCTGGGCCCCAGCTGCCCTCAGCTCTGTCCTGCTGATATTCACATGCTGGAAGCTGGTGGCCCATGTGTCACCCTGGGCAAATGCTATGTGCCAGGAGTCCTGCTGGTGCTTCAGGCTCCTTGACTCATTTCACTGTTACCACAAATCTTCCAGGTTTGTATTCTCAGCCTCATTTTGCAGACGAGGAATCCCCAGAGATTAAGTGACCTGCCCATGGTGCTGACACAGCTTCCAGGTGGCAGAGTGGGGATTTGACTCTTCTCGTCTGACTCTGCACTCACCCTCTTTCTCCACCCGCCTTGGGCTACTGACCCCATCCAGGGCCTGGAGCTTCTCAAATTCCAGTAAAGGGGAAAAAAGCTGTCTTAGTCCATTCAGACTGCTATAACAAGATGCCAAAGACTCGGGGGCTTATAAACAATAGAAATTTATTTCTCAGGGTTCTGGAGGCTGAGAAATTCAAGACCAAGGTGTGGGCAGATTCAATTTCTGCTGAGGACCAGCTTCCTGGTTCATAGACGAGCATCTTGCTGTGTCCTCACATTGTGGAAGAAATGCAAGCTCTCTCTGGGGTCCCTTTTATAAGGGCACTAATCTCATTCATGAGGACACCACCCTCATGACCTAAGCCCCTCTCAGAGGTCCTTCCTCCAGAGACCATCACATTAGAGGCTAGGGTTTCAATATATGGATTTGGGGGGATACAAACATTCATACTATAGTAAGAGCCATTCTCAGGACTCCCTAGAACACAGCAGCAGGCCTCCAGTTTGAGAAACATGAACTTATGACACTCAAGTTGTATGCCATGAAAAGTCTTTTGATTGTAAATCATCGTCACAAAAGGGAAGCTTTGTCTTTATTCCTGCTGAAGATTTTTCTTTGTTCGTAAAAGATCATCTCTGAATGAGAACACGTCATGGACACATCAGACCCCCAAGGAGAGACTAGTGCCTCCTGTGCTGGGGCTCCCTCCCCAAGAAAGCTGCTCAGCTCTGGCTTCTAACCTATGAGAGATACCCCCTGTCCCCCAGAAGCCACTCCTTTTGTGGGTATTTGGAGTTTAATAGGAAATTCTTGAAGTAAGGATTCAATACCTAAAGGTATTGATCTATAAAGGAGGAATTTTATGCACAGTGACAAGCAGTGGGAAAACATGAACGGAAAGCTCTTCCAGAATAATAGCTAACCTACTCCTGAGATAAGCCAGACCAGACTGACCAAAGCACTAAGAGCCAGAACGCTGGTTCAGTCTCAGAATCCAAAGAACCATAGTCAGTCATCCAACCCACATGCTTTGGCTACGTCCAAACAACCCCTTTTGGCTACTCGACAGCCCCTCCCTGCTGCCGCCACCAAATGGCCCTGGTAACTGGCCGCTGCCTCCCACAGCCCTCTCTTCTGTGCTGGAAAGCTCCACCCTTCAGGGAATGCATCCTGCTCTTGCCCTAGGCACTGCTGACAACAAGTCTAGTTTCTCTTCTTGAAGATTGTTCAAATGTCTGGAGACTGATGTCATGGCCCCTGCCGTCACTCCCAGCTCGTGTGTTCGGGGTGTCTACCTCCATCCTTCAACTCCTCTTTAGGCGCCTTGGTTCTGGGCCCCCTCTTTCAGGAAGGATGGGTTGGAGGCAGACTCGTTGCTCTTTTGTAAGGGTGGTGCCCCACACTTTCACATTGAGAACCGCACAATAGTGGGTGGAGGTACCCACTGAGCCCCCTCATGCCTCTGGGAAGGCGGCCTCATCTCCACTCGCTTTCAGGCACCTGGAATGCTCAGCTGTTTCCACAGGTACAGCTGGGGAGCCATTTTTCTCTGATCCAGTTTTTACAATGTGAAGGAGCAAATGGAAGCCTGGAGAATCTAAGTGACTACCTGGGGAAGCCATGCGGTGTAGGGAAAAGTGCAGAGGAGCCCGCTGTAGTCGTTCTCTCTTGCTGCACAACAAAGTACCCTGAAACTTACAGCTGCACATCCCCGTTGTCTCACATTTTCGCTGGGTGTGGCTTATATGAGCCACACCTCTGGCTCAAGGTCCCGCGGGAGGTTGCAGTGAAGCTTGAAGCTATTGGCTGGGGCTGCGGTCTCATCTGAAGGATGGACTGGTCAGGGTGGGGTCTTCTGCTTCCGAGCTTGCTCATGTGACTGTGACAGGCCTCAGTCACAGGCCCTGTGGCCTCTCCATGGGGCTGTTTACAGCACAGCAGCCAGCTTCCCCCAAAGCAAGGATTTGAGGAGGAGAGCATATGAGAGAGGGTAGACGCCACAATCTTCTTATAATCTTGGGAGAGACATCCCATCACTTCTGTTTTATTCTCTCTGTTAGAAGTGAGTCACTAAATCCAGCCCCCACTCAAGGGGAGGGGATAACACAAGGGAAACAGGGATCAGTGGGAGTATATTGGACCCTGCCGGCCACATCCAGGTTCCTTTCCCCCGTCTCAGTTCAGCAACCAGACTCTGCTAGTTCCTTAGCTTTCTCTGGGCCTCAGTTTACTCATCTGGGAGGTGAGAAAAATGATAATAGCTGCTTCAAGGTATTGTTGTATGAAATGGAATAATATCTGGTGCACCTGATCTATTGGGGTGGCCCCGTACGTGCCATTTCCTCCGCACTCTAGCCCCTTATGTAATGTCAGATAACCCCGAAGCTGGGACTAGGGTCCACTCCCCACACTCTCTCCGATGCCTCCTAGTCTCGTCAGGAGATCAAGAGATACCCCAAATCTGGGGATGGAGATCAGAACGTGTTCCATGTAAGGCACACCATGAGCAAGAAGGGAACTCACTGCAGAACGATGGCACCTTTGAGGTTTTTGAACTTGAATGCAAGTTTTAAAATGTATTCTTACTAAATTTAATTTTTGATTCAGATTCATCTCGGGCTTGTCCAGACCTTCCTTTAAGCCAATTTGATCATTGGAATTGGAAATTATCAACTTGGTGCCATTTGCAAATCTAATAAATTTGCTTTCTTTGCCCTGATCCCAGCCTTTGGCAAAACTGCTAGACAGCACACAGGCCTGTTCATGCTTCTTGACCCATCCTGATCCTGTTATACAGAGCAACCTGAGGACTTCCCAGGCTGGGCTGGCAGCACCCATGGGTGTGACATGGGTAACCGCTGTCCCCCTGGTATAGACCCTGCCAGGGCACTCTCTGTGGCTTTAGGACCACTCACCAAATGTCAGCTTGCTGATTTTGCTTAATGATTTTAGCATTTGTAGCCAAAATTTGTCCCCCAAGGAAGGTCCCTCTGGTCCTCAGTTTCCCTCCTTCCTGCCCCTTGGCCTTTTCCAGTCCCATGCCATGTGCTAAATCTCCATCTTTTTGCCAGTGAGGGTACCCTCACTAGCTTCAGTGCAGGGAGCTGTGGCAGAAACAAACCACATGGTCCTTGGAAGGCTGATGTGAAGATAAGTGAAAACCTATCCTCTAAAAGTTCTTCAAAAGCTATTAAAGCCATGCCATCCAAGAGGAATGACTATAAACTTGGAAAGAAACAAGTTTGCCCAGCAAGCTGGTGATTCAGCTAAGTGGCTTCAGTGAATTGTCCTGCCTCAGTCAGCCTGAATCTGGGTTTTGGGGTGCTGGCCCAAGGAAGTATCTTGCATTTGCTGGGCATTGCGGGCTCCGGCTACCTTTTCCTAAGGTGGGACTTCAGAAGCCTCTGGAAGGGTGAGGGTGGGAGGGGAAATGTGGGGCTTCCCCAGCAGGAAGCTGTCCTTGCCTTTTTCTCAGGTTCAGACCTTGGGAGGAAGATCTACTTCCCCAAATTACATTCTCACGGGGTCCCCTTTAGGCATCACCCCCAGCAGGGAATTGTGGCGAGCTCTGGGTGGCCACTGGTGGATTGTGGAGATGCTCAGCCATGCTGGGCTATTTAGAAAGCCTGAGGACCTAACCCTTCTCTCAGTGAATCATCGTAAGCAAATGAACCTATTGACCTCGAGAATGAACGTACCTGTTGGGAAGGGCTCCTGGTGGCTAACTGGGCTCGAATTTATAAACACAGCCTAGCAGCTGTTGGTAAACAGGGGCCTCTCACACAAGCCTGAGAGCTGCACTTCAGGGAGAAGTCTGCACTGCATTGCCTGCCTCCACTGCCATGCCTTATAAAGGAGTTCCTGGCATCATATTTCAACCAATAGGACTGTGACTTTACCCTTCAATCGGAGCTGCACAGCTATAGCTTTATTAGCATCTGTACTGACCAATCAGAGCAGCACCATTCTGACCAGCCTGAACGGTGCTGTTTGGACCAAACTGTGAGGATTTGGAGTCCTAATATGCATGAGAACAAACCAATCAGGGACCAGGGGTGGGGACTTCCCTCCATATAAGTCAGCTTTTCTGTGGCTTGGAGAGTGTCTTTTCCCTTTCCACTGAAGGCTGTGTTCTCCCTGCTGGAGCTGAAGACACGGCTCCCTTGAGCAGAGCAGTCTAGCTGAAGAGGGGCCATGCCACCCCGCACCGACCCAGGACCTCCTCAGAGCCATGCTGGTTTGTAATTGAGCTGTGACACTGTTAAGCTGTTCCACAGCCAGGCTGTATCACAGTTGAGCTGGTTGTACTAAGTAAAGTCTCCTCCTTCACCGGAGCCCAAACTGCGGATTCCTGTTGGCGTTGAATTGGCACCGACAACCATCGGTGGACAAACCCTACAGAGACCCTGGGTCTTCATGATAAAAAGTGACAGAAGAGCAGGGAGGAAAGGCAAGCAAAGAAAAAAAAGTTGGCACAAGATTTTTTTTTTAAGTACCTGTTTGAAAGCTTGGCTTACATCCCTGAGTTTCAAATACAGGTGAGCCCTTAAGGCTAAGCCTGCTGGCACTGTGGGATCAGCCGGATTCTCAGAGCACTTACGCTGTTCAGGCCCTTCTTCTCAAGGAGGAAGTAGACAAATAGGTTCATACTATAGTCTTAGTGACTAGGTTTTACCCCCTGAGAGATATTTGCAGTTTGAAAGTGTAATAGTAGGTCAAGAGCCTAGGATCTGGGCCATACTTAACCCAAAGAAGTGGATTATTTTAAACATTGAGAGGATCTTAATTGTGTAGGGCAAAGAACATTCTGTGCTCAGGACGAAGGCTGTGTTAACTTGCTAAACCCTTCTTTATGTAATACGAACGTTCCTGAAAAGGAATGTGTAAACGTTGGTCTTATAAACCCAATCCTACTTTAAAGACACTGATCAAGTTTGCCTATGGATGTATGCTCTTTTTGAGAAGTAAACACCCACAATAGTTAACACTTCCTGACTGCTGACAACAGGCCAGGCTCTACTGTAAACATTGATCACTTATCTTACTCCTCACACCAACCCTTTAAGTAGGTACTATTAGTGTTCCCATTTTACAGCTGAATAAACTGAGACACCAAGAGGTCAAGTAACTCTTAGGCCACACAACTAGTTAGTGGGCAGGTCTAGGATTCAATCGCACTTGCCTTTACATTCCCAACAGTGCTAGACTGAAGCCTTGTGAAGCCCAGTCTCCCCTAAAACCCTGACATGGGCCAACAACTTTCTTCTTTCCACAGGGGCCTTGAAGTTTTCTACCCAGAGTTGGGGAACATTGGCTGCATGTTTGTTCCTGACTGCAGTAACTATAGGCTAAAGATTACCCACTGGCCCGCGCCAACCGTCAAGTTCCCTCGGGCCTTAGAGGTGAGTGAGCAGGTCTGGGCTGGGGTGGACAGGGAGAGTTGTGGGTCTCAGTTTGCCTCTGAGTTTGTTCATCTGAGTAACTAGAAGCTGGGTGCATAGCCATCTGGGTTGGGTCTGCTGGTAACAGATGGCTGTTGACATAGCATGTGCCTTCCTTCGAGCAGCCCCAGGCCTTGGAGGACGTTGGGGTGAGTGGGAGGGTTGCAGACTGGGGGCTTTTCCAGGTGCAGGGGCCACTCTGCATGGGCCTTTCCCTGCTCCTGCAGCCCCTGAGCCCCTGCGCCTGGCCCCACGGTCATTGTGGAGACCAGCTAATGCGTGCTTTGGAATCTAAAGAGAAAAGGAAGAGAGACGGGGTTCTGGGGACTCCTTGCTGAAGGTGTAAGGGGGCTGGGCTTTCAGAATGACCTTCTGAAAGGGGAGCAGCTGGATTGTAACGGGCAACACTTGTCACGTAGGCTAAACAAGCAGAGGTCAGTGCGTTTTGAGTCTTGGTCATTGCAATATGAAACATGCTCAAAAGTTTGCCCAAAGTTGTCTGAAACAGAAGATTGAAGCACTTTAGGAATTGGACATTGATAGGTTGACCAATAAAGGAACGCGCACGGTCAGGCAAGAAAGTTTATTAAGAGAAGGTCTATTTTATTAAGAGAAAGTCTATCGGGCTGAGCAAAGACGGCTACTGCGTGGGCTGCATCCAAAGAGACTACAGCCCCGAGGGAGGGGGTGAGGAGGGTTTTATAGGGGCTGTGCTGACAGGGTAGCATTGTTTGAACAGAAAATGCTGACTGCCTGTAAGCCAGGAGCTGCTTTGTGGCATTTTCTGTTCCCTCAAGCTTGGCTCTGTGTGCAGGTGCAGGCCAACAGACACTTTGTTGTCTTTTTGCAGACATGGCTCTGTCTGTAAGTCAAGGTCTCTGAGACCTAACATTCAGAGACCTAACAGAAATAACTATTCCTTTTACAGGGAAATGATTCATACCGTCTTGTTCTGGAAGGTTCCCTTGGTTTGGGGATGCAGTAAACCTGGGGAAGGGCCATGGAAGTGGGAAGTAGGGCTGCGGCTGCTGTTCCCAGCGGCCATGCCATGTCCTGGGGAGCTGCTGCAGTATTCTGGTCGCTGCTGCTTTCTTGCTTGACTCCCAGGCCAGACGGAGCTCCCAAAGCGTCACGGGTGGAAGATGATCCTCGCTTTCTGCTTTGTCTTAGTTGGAGGTGCCAGTATCAACCCAGGATGTGTCCAAGACTCAGGCTGAGTGGGTGGAGACAGAGGGTGATGGTCAGAATATGACCACAGGCACACCGAAGCCGGCCTTCTGGTCCCCTCTGTGCATGGGGGCAGGGGCGGCCACAGCTGGCTCTTCCCCTCTGTTGGTCCAGCCCAGTGGCAGTCAGCGCAGACAGAGCAAGACAATCAGTTCATGGGTAGGGGGTCGCAAAGATTACTTGGAGGTAGAGGGATAGATTTTTCTTTCTGTCCTTGAACTGTTTTTCATTCTCAGGGAACAAAGAGATTGTGATATGTCTCACAATTTATGAGGCTGAAAGCAAAAAGCTTTGACAGGCTATGTGTTTGCAAACAGGACAAGCACCCTTTCTTTTGGGAGACCGAGCAAGCAAGTAATGAGGACATCTTCTGTGTGTCCTTTCCCTCCACCCTCCCCAGCTTCCCACGCATGCACACACATGCACGCGCATGCACACACGCCAGCCCTCCTCCCTGGAGACCCTTGGCCTGAGTCACACATGGACAGGTGGGATAAGCCAAAGGAGATGAAGGCCTCATTGATTCTAACTCGTGGGACGGGAGGTGGAAGGCTGCAGAAGCAGGGCAGGAGCCCAGTGGGACAGGACTCTTAACTCACCATTAGTTCACTTGTCCTCGGTTTGTCACTTAAGGAGTGAGGAGATTGGACCAGATGATTTCACGGCCCTAGTTACTGTCCCAAGAAGAAATTCTCAGCCGAGGGCTCCGTTCTGCTCTGCGTGGTATTGCGGCAGATGTCCACTAGATGGCAGTGTAGACTTTTCTGACTACCTGGTGCCCTTGGGAAGGACAAGTTTGAAGCAAGTTTGGATTTTGTTTAGTTGATACTTTGCAATTCATTCTGTCTAGTTGATACCGATTGTCCTGGGGTATGCGCACATAATGCAGAGAAGACATCACCTTCTCCAGATCCTGAAATCGCCCACCCTGTCTCAGCCCTGAGGTGGGGTGGGGGAGAAAAACAGAGATTTAGGAAGGACACAGAGTTGTGGTTAAGAAAGCCAAGGAGGGCAGATTTCACAACAGATGGTTTGGTCAAAGTGGTGATGGAAAGAAAGAAAGAAAAAGTAGTATTTCTACTACTAGAACTACACTTTATGGAAATCTGGCCTTTGAGAAGGCAGATTCACTTAGTTATCAAAAGCCACCATTCATTCGGTGGTACCTCATTTTATGCTGGGTACTAGTCATGCCATTTCATTGAATGCTCTCATCAAGTCTGCAAGTTAAGTTTTTCTTTAGTCTAGGCTGTTTAGGGGCAAGTGACAAAAGCCAACTCAAACTGTCTTGTGCCAAAAAATAGGGAAGGCATTACTGGTTCACAAACTGAAATGTCCTGGGACACCTTCGGGCATGACTGGATCCAGGTGCTCAAACAGTGTCACCAGGAATCTGTATCTCTCCCTTTTCTCTACTTTTTTTTCTGTGCTGGTTTATAGTGTAAACAGACTCTTGGCATATGATGACAAAAACCATTGGCTTCAGATTTGTTTGGCTAGTTTATCAGTCCCAGTGGGAATAGATTGATCCTTTCTATCCATTGAAAGTCCCAAGATTCATCCTGCTTGGACAACAGGCCTATCTCTGAGCCAAACAGTGACCCTGAGCCACCCCACTTAATCTATAAGAGCTGAGGGCAGCAGAGGATGGCTCCCCCGAAGCAGAAGCAAGGTGCTGGTTATCAGAAGGGGAAAGGTGTAGGAAAAACAAGAGAAATTCCTACAGACAGATAGACGGAAAGACAAGAGGGACGGAGAGAGGGAGGGAGGAAGGAAGGAAGGAAGGAAAGAAGGAAGGAAGGAAGGAAGGAAAGAATTGGGCCAAGTGCAGAGCTGGAAAGCGGCAGAGCTAGGGTTTAAATCCAGGTCTGCCCCACTGCAGAGGCTTGACCCCCTGGACCACTGGCAAGGGCTCTCAGGGAGACACTGAGGTGCTGGCAGAGTAGGGGAGGGCTTGCTGAGAGGATGCTTTCCTAGGACAGAAAGAGCAGTGGTTGCTAAGAAAGGTAGTGGCAAGTAGGTAGAGACAGGCCAGGGACAGTGAGAAGTGAGATGGTGGCTGGAGCTTCCTTGAGGGGTAGAGAGAATACGCACCTCTGGAGAGAGTGGCTGGGAAAGTTGGAGGGGAAGTCGCTGCTATCAGGAACCGGGTCCCTCAAAAGTGGGGGTGGGGGAGCCTCAGTCCTAGTGACAGAGAAGAGGATAAAGGCATTTCCTCTGAGCCCAGGGCCTGAAGGAAAAGGGCAAGAGGTTGGTGACTGCCTGTGTGGAACAATGCCGTCTTTCAAAGGTGATTAAGGCAATGCCACCAAAGCAGTGGCTGCCAGTGGACTTGCCCAGAGAGCCCCAAGGCCCTGGAAGGAGGGGAGCAGTGAGCATAGGACAGTGCTTCTGTGTCCACCAGAGAGCTTCCTTTATCCACACCTTTGCTCAAGCTACTTCCCCATATTTGGGCCCTGAACTCTAGGGTACCCTGCTCCCACCAAAATGCTTTCTCCTCCAAGAAGCCTTCCCCGACTGCCTCCCTTTTGGACCCAACCCCATCCCTAGCTAATTGCTTCTTTTCCTGAAACTTTTTTTTTTGTTGTTGTTTTTGTTTTTGTTTTAAAGTCTATTTTGTCTAGTATAAGTGTTGCTACCCCAGGTTTTGGTTGTGTTTTTTTCCATTTTCATGAAATATGTTTTTTTTCTTTTTAATTTATTGGGGTGACAATTGTTAGTAAAATTACATAGATTTCAGGTGTACAATTCTGTATTACATCATCTATAAATCCCATTGTGTGTTCACCACCCAGAGTCAGTTCTCCTTCCATCACCATATATTTGATCCCCTTTACCCTCATCTCCCACCCCCCTACCCCCTTACCCTCTGGTAACCACTAAACTATTGTCTGTCTTGTCTATGAGGTTTTTTTTTTTCCTTAGACATTTATCATTTCTATCCCTCACACTGTGGACCCCCCGCCCCCCATCCACTATCTCTCTGACATCGCACTGAGCCATCCCATTTCCACTGTCTCCACTCCCAATGCTGTACTCTGCCTCTTGTAAATGTATACATACCTATATATACATATATATATAATATTATAGTTGGCATTCATTATTGTTCAGCTCCAGGTGTCCAGTGCAGTGATCGGGCATTCCTGAAACTTTTTAGTGTCTCCCACCCTCCACACCCAAAGTTTACTTCCTTCCGTTTTACATTGTGGTTGGGTGTTCATAGCTTCAGCCAGTTTATAATAAGACCGTGAGTTGTACTTCTTTGAACCACCCACAGCCCCTCCCAGCATCACAGACCCATGTTGGTGGACAGGGTGAACAAGTGGGTGTTTGACTGGCTGAATGAATGAATGAGTGAATGAATGAATGAATGGCAGGTGGAAGGACACCTCAGGGAGTGTGAGCTATGAGATATGGGAGCCCAGTGGTTTGCCCTTTAAGCAGCTGGGTGTCCTGAAGGAAAGCCTCATGGGCCCTGGGCCAGCTCTAGTGTCTCCTCCATTCAGGCTGGGTGTGGGCTGGGGCTGGAGGGGTGGGTGGGAAGGGGGAAGCAGGGAGAGAGTGAGGAAGTCAGTCGGGTTCCTGAGAAGGCAAAGTAATGCAGGAAAATATGTAGCGTCCCTGTGCCAACAGCCGCTGAGCGCTGAGAGAGGTGTTGAAGTAAGAGGAAGCTTTCTCCCTGGCATTCTGACAGACATTAAGAGGCAAAAACATCTTAAAATTCATCCCTTCTCAAGCCAATGAAAACTGAAAGGCCCCTGAGAAACTTCTTGACTGGGCTTATTCTTCACCTTGAATTTAAGCAGCTGGAATCCTTTTGAAGTGAAGAAATTGCCTTTAAGTGGGGAATGTGCATTGCATTTGAGGAAAGGAACAAAGACCACAGCAGTTGGTCCCTCGGTCCCTCGGCTTTCCAATCAGGCTCAGCTGGCCTTGTGTCTCCTCCCTGCAAAGCAGGTGACTCAGTGTGTCCTCCTCCCCAGCTGGACAGGCACATCCTTATGCCACCCTGCACCTGTGGCGTCTGAGTTGCTGTCTCCTGGGGGCCACCTCCTTGCCCTGTGGGCCCAAGGTACAGACACAAGTTTCGACAGAAATTGTATGAGACTTGGAAATCTGGAGACATGCGCGTGTGGTGGAGTCACAAACTCTCCTCAAAGACAGAGAGAGCCCGTGGTGCTCATCAGCCACCCACACCCTTCTCCTCACACACAGAGAAAAATGGGGGTGCTGTGGTCACAAATGGGAATGCTGGTTAGAGCAGCCCCGGTGGTTGTGCAGAGTCGCTCATTCAGGAAAGATGGGGCCAGAGGCGGCACTGAGGCTGGGGGCGGGGGGGCGCGTGCTTGTGGGGGCGGCCAGTGGAGGCCCATTTGTTCCAGGGACGGTGCAGCTTTGGTGTCTGGGATATGAAATGATTCACTTAACAGATGTTTACTGAACACACAAGCACCATGTTAAGGCTAGAAATTCAAAGACAAAAGGCACCATCACAGAGCTCCCAGTCTAAGTGGGGAGACAGACAGGTGGATGGCAAAGCTCCCCGCTGGTGTCAGTGGTGCAGTAGAGGAACCATGGGTACCACCAGGGCAGCCAAGCCGAGCTGGAATCAGGAGGAGGTGAGCCCAAGCCTAATTGTGGACAATGAATGGGTAGGGCATGACAGGGGAGCCTGCGTGGCCTGGTGAGGACTGAGGCTCGGGAGGGGCAGGGCCACACTGGGAGGGGCCATGGAAGCTTCGTGGTCCCTGGAGTGGAGTCTGCATTTTATCCGGAAGCCAAGCTGGGGAGGGCAGTGTCACCATTTGATTTTTAGATTGGTGAATGTGATCTATTTGCAATTCAGGAAGGTTACTCTGGCTGCACAGGTGGAGAAAGAAAGAAAGCTGAGACTGAAAACAGGAGAGCACCCTGCTGATACCATATAGGTGAGGGCGTGAACCATGGCCTGGGTGTGAGAGATATAAACAAGGTTGAATCCACAGGGCTTGGTGGCTGTAGAGGAACGGAGAGCACAGGGGAGGGGAAAGGCCATATGACCTTCAGGCTTCTGTGATGGGCAGATGGGTAGGTAAGAATAAAGCTGAGCCTATCCTTTATCCTAAAACACAGGACGCTTTGGAGAGTGCAGGGGGTGCTGTTAATAATTATCAGGATGACAGGTGCGATTGGGCCCTGTCTCTAATAATGCCGCTTTCACCAAGTAAGGGACACAAGAGAAGTACTAGGTCTACAGGGAAGACAGACAGGGGCCATGACTTCTGCATACACTGAATTTAAGGACCCTGCACATACCCAGGGGCAGCTGCCCAATAAGCAGGTCTAGGGGCTGATGCTAAGAAGTCAGGGCTGGAGGGCTAGATTTGGGTCCTCAGTGACCAGGGGTGGGAGTTGGAGTCTTCCAGATGGCCAGGCTCGCTGGGGTGAGAAGATGGGGTGGTCAAGAGCAGCCAGCCTGCAGGGGTCAGGTCAGACAGGCCATGGGGAGGCTGCTCCTCAGCGATGGGGACAGGAGTTCCAGGACAGTGAGCTGTGGGCAGAAGGTAAAGTCAGGTCAGGGTGAGGCGTCTAGTGGGGGGTCCACCAATGCATCAGTGATTGTTTAAGGAAGAAGTAACGAGATGCGACTGTAACCCAGTGCCTAGCATGGGACAGGAGCTTCATAAATGGCATCAGTGGTCATTATGACAAGAGACTGGCTTGTAGTCTGAAGAGTAGAAGGCACAGGAAAAGGGCTTGGGCTGCAGGAAGCTCTGGGAGGCCTGTGTGAGTCTCTGTCCCAGAGGCAGGAGCCTGTGAGGTTGTAACAGGAGGGGTGACAGGTGGAGCCAAGCCTGGTAAGGCAGTGCCCAGCATCCAGACGAGGGTGCATGCGTGGAGGATAACCTGCTCACGTGTCATTTGATCCTTTGTCCCACGCCAGAGTCTGCTGAAATCACCCAGCTGCTTATCACCCCAGCCCAGGCCACTCAGCCTTCTGTTACAGGGGTGCGTCTGGCCACAATGCGACCAGGTGAAAGAGAAGAGATTCTCATCACTTCTAACCCTGCCAGTCCAGTGTTTAGGTTGTGAAGAAACTTGCTGTGCAGGATTTCACAGGATCCTTCCTGCAGTGTTGGGAGCTGTGCAGAGCAGGGATGATCCCCACAATTGCAGACAGGGCGCTGTCCAAGGTCACACTCGCCAAAGCTGGGAAGTGGAGGAACCAGCCTGAGATGGCAGGTTTCTCGCCTTCCTGTTTCCTGCTCTTTCACCTATGTCATTTTGCCTCTTGAACCCACCCTGATTACTGGAAAATAGCCCCCAAGGTCCATGCTGGACTTTGGGGTGTCATTCATGCATCCATTCTCTAGAGGAGATCCTGTTGGATCTCTCCTCTCCGCCCCTCTGCTGGACGCGTACCAGGGACACAAACAGAAACAAGCCCCAGCCCTGCTCACCTTGGGCATCTCGGAATGGTGAGAATGCGAACTGTTGTCGCTGTGAACAGAACGGACTGGGAAGCACCTGTGTGACTGATGCGTTGCTCCCCCCGGTGGCTTCGCTAGGAGCTGCTTGGTCTCAATCGTCGTGCCCTGTTCTCTTTATCCCTCATCGCTGGTCCTGTCGTTACACTTACTGCTCCAGGGTTTGCAGAACCTCTGGCCAGGCCTGGTCCCAGCCCTCCAGGAACTTTTCCCAGTCCACAGAGATGCCTTTGCAAATGCAGGCACACAGGATGTTTTGTTCCGTAAGTGAGCATATGATGTCGGCCGAAAGTTTCTAGGCAAGTGCTGGGGAAGTGGGTTCCAGATGTTTTTCAGGTCAAATAATGTTTCTTTGGAAAAAAAACTGTGTGGGCTTCTCCACCGAGGGGGGCAGATGGGACTTGAAAGCAGCAGAGTTCAGTGCGTTTGCATCCTGGCTTAAAAAAAAAAAAAAAGTTCACTCAGCAAGCGTCTGTGTGGGACTTTTCACACGTTTGGGATCAGTTCACAGCGGTCAGTTAGGAGTGTGAGCAGAGGCTTCATGGATTTTAAAATAGCTGCCCGGCCTTTGGTGGAGCCATGTAGAGGGACAAACGCAAATGTTGAGGGCTACAGTGACTTGTTGCCTGCTTTCACTGGGGAGAGAAGGTGGCCCCCTAAAGAGGAGTTCGGAGAAAGTTTTTCAGGATTTTTTAAATGAGTAATAATGTCCTTTATTATTTGTTCAAGCTTGTAGACTTGGAGGTCCTCTGCTGGGCGGAGTAGCTGCTAGGTGCTCACTGTAGTCTGCCAGCCTCCTAGGGGGCAAGGGCCTGAGAACAGGGTGGGGTGGCTGTTGAGGGCTGAGAGCTGGGGGTGGTTGTCGTGCCATCTGGACATTGAGGGTACCTCTCTCTCACGAGGGCACCCCCGACACCTGCCAGCATGTTGTTCTATTTTAGAGGTCTTCTGGCCCTAACCACAGCTGGGTCGGGCAGGCAGAGCGGGTATTGGTGTCCCTTTTACAGATGAGGAAATAGCAACAATAGCGAGGGAAATGATATATTCATTTCATTTGTAATAGACTTTATTTTTAAGGGCAGTGTTAGATTCACAGCAAAATTGAGCAGAAAGTATAGAAATTTCCGTATGCCCTTTGCCCCCCACCAAGCCTGCCTCGCTATCAGCCCCCAGGAGAGTGGGACATTTGTTACCATCCATGAACCTCAGTGTCACCCAGAGTCCACAGTTTACCTGTCACTCTTGGTGTTGGACAGGCTGTGAGTTTGGACGGAGGTATAATGACACATACCTGCCATTCGAGTATTATACAGAGTAGTTTCGCTGCCCTAAAAATCCTCTGAGCTCCACCGTCTCACCTTTCCCTCCCTGCTAACCCCTAGCAACTACAGATCTGTTTGCTGGCTACCTCGGTTTGCCTTTCCAGAGTGTCATAGCGTTGTAATCATACAGTAGGTAGCCTTTTCAGGTGACTAGCGTAGACTCCCAGGCGGGTCTCCTGACTCCAGTTCCAGCACCTTCTTCACCATAGGGTTTGGTAATACCGACCACATTTGACTAAGCCAGTGGCCAGTTGTCCTGTGGCTTCGCTTCCCTTCTGGAAACTGGACTTTCCTTAACTGGATGTTGTTAGCAAGACTTGGGAGCACACAGGATCCACCCACTCCTGCCCCTGGGGTCAACCAACACCTGTGTTGAAGGCAGAGACCTTTGCATGCTGGGGAGAGGGTCAAGAAAGTAGGCGGTTCTCACGCAGGAAGATTCGTGTTACCTTACGGAGCTAAGTGCAGGGTGCTGGGGGAGGGGGCGGGGTTGTCTCTTGGTAAGAAGAGTGTAAGTGTTGCAATGTTCAAAGCGTTTTCCCTGTCAGGATAGTCCTTAGCTCCCGTCAATCCTGAGAGGTGGGCCAGGCAGGTGTCTCTGCCCACGGTGGTGGGGAATCTGAGGCCCAAGGTCAGCAGGAGAAGACGGATGCTCGGCCTCAGAGCCCACGCCTGTCCGCTTGTGGCCTCACACATCCTTTCCGTCTCCTCAAAATCTTGTGGACATCAGTTTGCTCTGACGCACAGATACGTTAAGTGAGGTGAGGAGACTAGCACTTGGACCCCTGGCTCCTGTACCTGTGCTCTTTTCCGCGCCCCCTCTGTCCCCGTCATCCCGGAGTGTTTCGTCCATGGTGACATTTACTGACTGTTTTCCACGTGGCCAGTCTCTACAAACATTGTTGCGCTTAAGCCTTACGGCCACCTATCACAGTAGGTGGGATTGCCTCCATTTTACAGATCAGGAAACTGAGACACAGAAAGTTTCCAGAGCTCAGAAGCCACCATCAGGATTTAAACCCAGATCTATGTGGGCTCCAGAGCTCGTACCCCTAACCACACCACAGCACTGCCACAAGGTAGAGGGCACCCCGCAGTGTATGCCAGATGACCCAAGCTTGCTCCGGACTGCAACCTCTGCCACCAGCTTCAGGTCCAGGGAGGAAGCCAGCTCCTAAGCCAACACTGGGAAAGAGTGGGGTTCCCCTTGTTCCGTCATCTCCCTTAATAACGGGCCTGGCAAAAATAAATAAATAAATGGGCCTGGCAATAGTAAATGATTTAGCAAAGGGAAATATGGGGGAGGGGCCAAGAGGGGGAGCCGCGTGCAGGGGTGCAGGGCCTGCAGGGGTGTACACAGATCAGAGACCCTTGGTTTCTTCTGCTCCACTAAGACGAGGTAGAATCAGGGTAAGTCACTAGAGGTTCTAATTCCCAGGCCTGAGTTCTTCGTAGGAATGCAGAGGGCCAGTGCCCATGGGTAGAGAGCCAGACCAGCCAGTGTGAAGACAGCCTGTCTGGCCCAGAGGGGCCAGAAGGGAGGAGTGTCAGGCGGTCCCTGGAGTGGCTCTGCAGGCCCTCCCTGCTTGTGGAGGCCCTCCCGGCTGGTAGATGGCCTCTTGCTATCTCCTGGGGCTGCAATTGGAAGAGCTGACACCAGGGGGCGATAGGTGACCGTCGTCCTTCCCCGAGTGATAACAGCAGTGCAAGCGGCAGGGCCTCCAGTGCGAGAAGGCATTGCCCAGGGAAGTCGGGGAGAGGAGACCTACCTGGTAATGGAAAAGCGGAGGTCCCTGATTTGGGTTGGGTGTGCACACCTCTGCACCCCTCGCCCCATCGCTCCCTTTTGCCAGTCGGTTGCGAAAATGCCCCTCTATTCAAATACTACAAATATCCCTAGACTGGAATTCCTTAAGCCAGGGGCCACTAAATCGAGATGCCCTCAGGCACCAGGTCCCTAACCTGGTGGAGGACGCAGCCTGGTAGGAAGGAAAGAAGCACTCGGCAGACCCGCTTGCACTGGGAATGTCCCTCACATCCTACCCGGTATTAAAAAGAGTTTTTAAATTGTGCAGGTGGTTCTCTGTTCATCCCATTTTCCCTGACCTGCAGACTACCTGAGTATGAATAGCCTCGCAGGAATGAGAATTGCCGGTAGCAGAGCTGACTGCCTTGGTTTACAGAGCGCTCAAAGCCTAAGGGGTTGGTATGAGACACAGCTGGGACCCGGGTTTGCACAGCCATTCTTTTACATCCTAGTTCCGTTGCTCATAAATCTGTGTCGTAGGGCAAGTTACTTCTCCATAAGATTCCTTTTCGTCACCTTAAAAGGGGTATAATATCCATTTCTGGGTAAGATTCAGTGGTCAGTTCTCAACCCTAATCTTTTCTGACCCCTCAGCAGCATTTGACCCAGTTGGTCACTTCTGCCTCCTAGATGCCTTTTCTTTGCCTAGCTTCCGGGACCCACACTGGATTTTCCTGCTTCACTTCCCTGTCTCCTTTGCTGTTTTCTCCTCCTCTTCACAACCTCTTCACCTAGGATGTCCCAGGCTTCAGTGCTCAGTGTTCTTCTCCTCTTTATCTGCACTTTCTCCCGTGGTGGTCTCATCCAGTGTCTTGACTTTAAATGTCATCTACATGACGTCCTACTCAGAGGGCCACTGGGGTGTCTGATAGACCCCCCTCAGAGGCAACATGTCCAACCCAAAGTATCCAGTCTCCACGCTCCCTCCAAACCTGTTCCATCTACCGTCTCCCCATCTCGGCAAAGAGCAGCTCTAGCCTTCCAGCTGTGTCGACTCAGCATCCTGGGGTCATCAACTGCTCTTTGCCTCCCACCATCCATCCAAGCCACCAGGAAACACTCTTGACTTCGCTTTCAAAACACTTCCAGAAGCTTACTACTGCTCTTTTCCTCCACTATTAACACTCTGGCCAGGGCCACCCCACTCTCTACCTGGATGATTGCAGCAACCTCCTTAGCTGGTCTCCCGGCTACCAGACCTGCCCCAGAATGGCCGGTGTATTCTCACTTCAGCAGCCAGAGTGAGCCTTTATATCTGCAGGTCAAATCAGTTCACTCCTCTGCTCAGCATCCTTTCGTTTCTCCCCAGGTCACCAGAATAAGAGCCAAAGTGCTCGCAATGGTTTACCAGGACCCTGTGTAACCTGGTCCACCGTCACCTCTCTGACCTCAGCTCCTACCATGTTTTGCCTTGCTCACCTGGCTCCAGGCCTCCTGGCATTCTTTCTGTGTCTTGACCACACCAGGCATGCTTTCAGACCCTCGCACCAGCGGTTCCTCTGCCTGCATCACTCTTCTCCCTCCTATCTCCATGGCATACATCTATACCTCCTTCCAATCTCTGCTTAAATGTCTTCTTCTCCAGGAGGCCTTCCCGTCGCCCTGCCCTGGCTCTCCTAAATCCCCGTATCCTCTCTACGTCTTTCCATTGTATTTATCACCTTCTAACCTACATATAATTTTTTCATTTGCTTGCTTTGTCTTTTTCCACCATACCCACAGCTAGGATATGAGCTCCTTGAGGGCAGGGATCCCTGGTTTATGCATCCAAGCCCTAGAACAGTCTCTGCCACTTATAATGGGCACTCAATAAATATTTGTTGGATGAAGATTACGAGAGGTCATGTATGTGAAGCCTGTCAGTGCTGACATAAGGAATACTCAGGAAATGAAAATGGTGGTGGTGGCGGGCTCATGTCGGGTGACCAGTGCAGCCTGCAACATGACTGCCGAGGCCAGGCAATGGCTAGAGGACATGGGATTCAAGGCAGAGGGTTGTGGAGGGTGTTTTCTAGGGGTTTAAGGAGAGATCATGGAGACGGGGAGATGGAAGGAAGTATTTTATCCCTGGTTGAAAAGGAATAATAAATTGACAAGACGACACAGGGCTATGCAGATAGCAGACACTCGGTTAACCTGCAGAAAGACGAACAAATCCATTGCCTTGTCAATATAGGCAGAGCTGACTTTGGAAACTGGGCAAGCAGACTTGGCAAAAGGTTTTGCAGGTCTGGATTGAAAAAGACAAGGAAAGGCAGTGGAGGCAGTCTGCAGCGGCGGCGTGTCCCCAGATAGTGGCTGGAGGTAACCACCCTCTGCTCAGGGTCACACCATTTCACCTGGTACTTACGTACTGTTGGGGGCCCCTTGGGGGGTTGGACTGAAGAGAAGATGCATATCCCTGAGGAGCTGAAGTCCCAGGTTTCCTGTTGCCCCAGTGCCTCTTGAAAAATGGGTTATTTGGTGACTTGCAATGCCAGCAACACTGCCTCTAGCTCTTCATCTTGTCAATAGAGTGACGGTTAATTTCGGGTTTGGAATCCAATCCCTTGATTTCGAATGTGCTACGAGGGAAGCTGCTCATCAACTCTACGTACATCTGGCGCTCCCCAGTCTCCACCTTCCCCGTCTCAGATGGGAAACACAGCCACGTGAGGTGCACCTTTTTCAGTGTGCAATTGTGGAACAGCTTTTTCTTCCTCCCTGTTCATTTCTTCCTTTAAGTAGCAAACCCTAGAGCCCCATGGAAAGGTACCTGCCAGGTTGAGATCTCGGAAATGGTTGGAGCATCAGGCTACTTCCTTCATCTCCCAGGTGACCACCTCTGGACCTGGCCCTGTGCACTCCAGCCTCAGGACCATTAGACGAGCCAACGCAGGACCCACCTCTACATGAAATCCAGACAGTTAGTTTAAAGCAGTCGGCAAAAAACCAAAACCACAAAGCCATAAAATGACTAGAAAAGCAACACACAGGTAACTGTTTATCTGGTCTCAGGGTGGAGAAGGTCTGCCTAGGCATAAAAATCAAAGGACAAAGCCATAAAGTAAAAGAAGGATGGATGTGAGTTACAATATTTGAAACTTCTGCACTTTAAAAAATGCCATAAAGAAAATAAAAATCCAGCGACAAACTGAAAGAACATATGTGCCACAAATATGGCAAAGGATGATTATCTTTATGCATAAAGAGCTCTTATAAATCAATAAAGAAAACAGGGCAAAGAATGGAAATAGGTGATTATAGACAGAAGGAAGTTCATTAAAAATGTGGGGGGAAAACTCAATTCCATCTATAATTCAAAAAATGTAATTTTAAAAACAGTATATTGGGGGCCGGCCCGGTGGCTCAGGCGGTTGGAGCTCTGTGCTCCTAACTCCGAAGGCTGCCGGTTCGAGTCCCACATGGGCCAGTGGGCTCTCAACCAGAAGGTTGCCGGTTCGACTCCCGCAAGGGATGGTGGGCTGCGCCCCCTGCAACTAGCAACGGCAACTGGACCTGGAGCTGAGCTGCGCCCTCCACAACTAAGATTGAAAGGACGACAACTTGACTAGGAAAAAAGTCCTGGAAGTACACACTGTTCCCCAATAAAGTCCTGTTCCCCTTCCCCAATAAAAAACAAACAAAACCAGTATAGACTATTTAAAACCAATCAAATTTGCATTTTGGGTTTTTTGTTTTGTTTTGTGTTTTAAGAAGTATACATTACCAGTCGAAGTACAAATTGCTTCAACCTTTCCAGAGGGCAGTTTGATAATGTGTATTAAAATCATTAGCATGCTCATTGTGTTTGAATAGTAATTTTAGTTCCTATGAATTTATTCTAATCTGATACTTCATCAGAGATATACATGCAAATTTATGTAAAAGGATGTTCATTGTAGTGTTATTTAAAATAGGGAAAGAAAAAAGAAAACTCATCTGAACACTCAACAATAGGTTGGTTAAATAGAATATGTTCTATCCATATGAAAAAGTACTGTGTAGCCCTTAAAAATCATGTTCTCAAGGAATGCGTAAGGCTACTGGAAAGCCTTATAATATATTTTTAAGTGAAAGAAACCAAGTGATAAAACAGTAATTTCAATATAGTCCCAATTTTCAAAAATTGCATCTTTTTATGCATGCAGGAAAAAAAAAACGCTAGACAGATAGAGAATAAATACATCAAAATGTTAACATTGGATCTCCTCGAGTAGTGGGATTAAGGGTGATTTTTATTTTCTCCTTTACACTTGTCTGTAATTTCCATATGTTCTCCAATGAATGTGTATTACTTTAATAACAAGGGAAAAAAACGCTATTTGGGGAGGAAAAAATAGTGAATGCTAAGAGGAAAAGGCTTCAGCTACCCAAATGGTCTGAGTGCTGGTTGCTGTGGAAACTACCTATAACTTTGAATTGTCCAACTTTTTGTGAATTACCTCCCTGCTCTGCTGGGTTAGTGCTGGGCTGGTTTCAGTATTATCTGGGCGTGGCCAGTGACTGGGGGATGGTAAAAACTGAGGGGCCCTGCCTCAGGCAAAGGTCCACAGGAGGGCCCTGGGTTTCTCCTTCCAGGTACAGACAGGCCTGGTGTCCCGCAGGGGATCCTGGGGCACAAGCTATCCTGTACCCTGATCAGCCAGCAGGGAGGCCAGGAAGAAACCCACTGCTGTTCTGAATAGGGCTCCCCCAGTGCCTGGGTGGAGTGTTTCATGGTTCCTGTTAATCAGTGTTGCCTGGCATCTGAAGAAGAGGTCCCAGCAGGGGTGTGGGGAGGAAGTGCAAGCAGCTTTATTTCGCTTTTTGAGTCAATGATAAAGATGGGGACACAACTGAGTCCCAGGGACACTCTTAAGTGAGGCATCTAAACAAAGTCCCAATCCCAGCTTGAGCCTTGACTGTTTGCTCCGTCTTGCTCCCTTCTCTTTGCCACCTAGGGAACAATCACTGCCCTGAGGTTGTGATGCAGCCCCAGCCCAGGGCCCTTAGGGAAGCTGGGGGCTGGGCACCCTGAGTGCAAAGGCACTTCCATAGGCCTATTCTCGGCATGCGAATGTCTTGCTGCCATTTGTGAATCCTGCTCGAGCTCTGGGTGTGGAGAACTGGTTGATTTATAGATCGAGGCAGCCACAAGTTGGAATTTTAAAAAGCAATGTGTCCTTTGAGCAGGAGCCCGGGCTGGGGGCTTTGCAGGCTGTCGCTTTGTCCCAGGGACCAGATGGAACTTGTTTTTCTGCTCACTTGGGGGTTTAACCCTTCGTGCACTCCCTCCCCTACAGCCCCATTCAGGAATCGCTGCCTTTGGGCTGAGGTGTCAGCCCTGACAGGGAATCCACGCATTTAAGCCTCAATGACATTTATTGGAAATGCCTCATTTTTTCAATCCCCTGCGTTTGCTGGATTATTTTGTTTTATTTAGCACATGTTGACATGTGCCAGGCACTCTTTCTAAGCGCTTTAGAAATATTAACCCAGTTTCTCTTTGCAATTATTATTATCCCCGTTTTACAGATGAGTATACTGAGGCAAGGTCATTTAAGCAAATTACCTAAGGTCACACAGCTGGTGAGTGATGAAGCTGGGATTTGAAGCCCAGTTGTCTGGTTCCCAAATTTGAATGTTTAATGACAAAATCATGGCTGCTTCTCAGAAAGCAGGTAAACGAATCCTGCTGTTAACAATTCAGAGCTCCTTGCCTTATTCTTCCCACCATCAGAGTGAGATAGAACCCACATTCCAGGCATTTGCACCTGAAACATCACTGCCATCCTGGGCTGGTCTCACCTGAGACCCCAGTGTCTCCTTCAGGCCCATCAGGCTGCGAAAGCCCTATTTATAATGTTTGTGCAATGGAATGGAAAAGGTTCAGGGTTCAGTACTTCATCACAGCACCTGTGAGCCCAGGCCCAGCCAGTGGTATCCAAAGTCCCTGAGTTTGGAACTTCTGCTATACTGGAAAACTTTGTGTCACATATAGCTTCCCTCTAGCAGGGTCCTAGGGTCTGCCTTTTGCAAACTCTCTTGCCTATTGATGCAGCAGAAACCACAGGGCTCTCTGAATCTTTGTGAAATATTGGAACCCTACACTTCCCAGGCAGAAGGAGCTGCTGCTTATCCTAGGGAAGTCAGCATGGTTCTTTGTCCCCTTTCTATAGAGGTAGGAGCTGGGCAGAGACCTGAGCTCGGCACTCACAGGGCCCAGGGCTGGCGCAGAGCTGTGGTTAGTGCCGCTGTCCAGGGCCCTGTGTGTATCCAGGCTATACAGGAAGAGGCTACTGCCTAGAGGGAAGCTAATAAGGCACCAGACCGTAAAGGAAGCAGCGTGGGATTTGTCACATCCCCACCAGGGTCACAAGTGCACACGGGAACACGCTGCCGCCTCGTGCCTGAGGTCACGGGAACTTAAGGTGGTGTATTAAGGAAGTAACATAGGGCTTGGAGTCAGCAAATAGGTTTTTGATTAAAATGGCAATAGACTAGTACCACGCTTGAGTGTGAGCTGTTCTTTGTAAGCTCAGCTTCTGGATAATTGAACCTGGCTCATTCACATACTCAAACTTCGTGTTTTAACCATGTTTTGTATGGCAGTTTTTCTATCTGTGGTGTTTTGTCCCACAACACATCTGGCACCAAATGTGTGAGATTTTTCCACATCAACACCAGCTCTCCCACTCTTGGTCCACCAACGTGGAGTCCTACAATTCAGTTCAGTTGTCACACTAACGACCCGGGCTTACTATCAGACCCCACAAGTGAAGGGCTCAGTCCCACTTCAGAAGACCATCCCCCACTTCAGATGCTGTCCACAAGTACTGGGTACCCAGGGTACCCACACTTCTCTCTGACTTGGCTAAAACATCAGGGGTCCCCACTACTCCTTGCCATTTCAGGTTCAATAATTTGCTAGGACAGCTCACAAAACTCAGGACAACAATTTACTTATGATTACGAGTTTTTGACTAAGGCTGCATCTCAAGGAACAGCCAAATGGAAGAGATGCATAGGACAAGGTATGAGGGGGGTTGCATGGAGCTTCCATGACCCTGTCTGGGCACGCCACCCTCCCAGCACCAGGTTGTGTTCACCAACCTGGAAGCTCTCTGAGCCCCACCCATTGTTTAGGGCTTTTTACGGCAGTTTTATTACGAAGGCATAGGTGATTAAATCATAGGCCACCGGTGACTGACTCATAATCTCCAGCCCCTCTCTCTGCTCTGGAGTTCTGGAGGTGGGGCTGAAAGTACCTACTCTCTAATTATGCCATGGACCAGCTCCCATCCTGACAGGATGAGGGGATCCCCAGCCACCAGTCATCTCATTAGCACACAAAAGACACTCTTACTACTCTGGAGATTCCCAGGGTTGTAGGAGCTGTGTGCCCGAAACCAGGGACCAAATATATATTCCGTATTACGCCACAGTGTAGAGAGTGGGTTGGTGGTGTAGCAGAAGACTTTAGCTGCATGAAAGCGGGCAGAACCATGACACGTGCCTGACAAGGACGTAGGTAGCTCCAACAGGGCCGAGAGAATTGGTGGATTTCACAACTGGAAGCCCTGGGCCTAGGCCTGTGGGGGCACGTGGCAGGTGCTTGATCAATAGTTACTGATTCTATAATTAAGGGTTAGTTGCTTCCACACAAAACCATCCAACACTGCTAAAATTACTTACAAATTTTGTTTTCTTCCTGTCATTGCTTGCTAGTGTCAAAGATGCTTCGTATCCTTATGTCCCTTCTAATCTGTGGCAGGAGGGGAAAGTTGATCACCGGGTATGTCAGAATTATTTTTAAACGAAGAGTCAATAGGCCTGAAATGAGGATGTAAGTCAAGTGCCTGAGTTTCAGCCTGGGAGCCCTATGACGTATATACGATGCCTGTGTGTGCCTGTTTGAGAGGTGGGGGACCGGAAAAG
Organism: Rhinolophus ferrumequinum; assembly: GCF_004115265.2. NCBI lineage: Eukaryota > Metazoa > Chordata > Mammalia > Chiroptera > Rhinolophidae > Rhinolophus > Rhinolophus ferrumequinum. The sequence goes on from NC_046301.1 coordinate 43,664,731, forward strand.
CAGCAAAGCTAGAGCATGAGCTATCAGAGGCCTAGAAAGACAGGTTTGAGTTTAGATTCCAGGTCTGTAACCAGCTTAGCTAGTTTCTCAACCTCTTAGCCTCACTTCCCTCATCTCTGAAAGCAGATAATAATATCTGCCTTGACAGAATTAAAGAGAAAATGTACTCAAAGGAACCTACCTTTTCTGATGCTCAGCTGTGTTCAGGACAGTTGCGGTTGTGGGAGAAGTGACCTCCAGACAGCTCATTTGTATTATGTCTTACATTTGGAGAGCCTGTTATGTTTCATATCACTTATCCTTGTTTTATAATGGTCCCGTGGGGTTGGTGCAATGAGTTTCATGATCCTCAATTTGCAAATGAGAAAGCTGAAACAAAGAGAAGTTAAAAGCCCAAACTACAAGCCAGGCCTCCTTCTCAGGCTTTCTCTGTGCCCTGCTCCTCCTATTGTCACTCACCTGATAGCCACAGGTGAGGTTACCCTTTTCATGTTCTTGATTTCTTCATGTGGCACGCTTGCTGTCCCAGGGTCATTAGGTAGTTCAAGAGATGTGAAAGCCCTTCAAAAAATTAAAAGCAGTACACATGTGAATTCTGCCATTTCTCTGCAATATTTTAATCCCTTTCTAAAAACATGGCGTAGATGGGATACCTGACAATCCTCCCTCCATCCCGACCCCTGCTAGAGAAAAAGCAACCAGGATCAGAGCAGCTTTTCCCAGACAGAAGGTGCCATCACCCCAGGTGCTGTTCAGCAGATATCAAGTAATGGGATGAACTGCAGGTGCCAGGAGCTCAGCATCAGGCTTTAACCAGCAGGGCACCCAAAAAGCCTTCCAGATAGAAAGCTAAGAAACATGTTTTGCCACCTGCAAAAGCGAGTCTCTCGTCATGCTTGGGCTTTTCAGAATTAATGATTTTGAAGGTCCAGCTACCCACCTCATGTAAGCATTTCAAGCCCGTCAGACAGAGAAATGGGTTCCCCACTCTCTTTGCCATTCCAGGGCCAAGGCTCCACAGAGAACAGCTGGCACTTGCCCGAAGGACCTTGGGTTGGGAAGGGTCAGGAAGAAGTAATGGTGGCTGGATGCCCAGTCTCTCAGTCTGCATCCAGCTTGCTTAGGGCAGCTTTTCCACTTCCAGAGAGCAGGTTGTGATAAGAGCTAACAACGTGTGGGGTGCCGTCCTAAGTTCTTGATGCATTCTCATCCTTCAATCTTGCCAATAGTGCTATGAGGTGTTCGCTTGCTCTAGCTAGTGAATTCAGAGGTAGACTTCAAACCCAGGGGATCTGGCTCTAGAGACTATGTATTAACGACCATGCTATCTACTTGTCCAGGACAATGGACTTGAATTTACCAAGCCACATTTCCTTGGAAACATCCCTAGTAGGGACAAACCAAGGGAGATAGGAGCTCACTTTCCCTGTCTAGTCTAGTTTCCATGGTGAGGCCCTTCCCTCTCTGCCTTCCTGAGTGCTTCCCCTCTGGGGTGCATGGGAACCTTCTCAGGATCAGCCCGTCAAAAGTCAACACTTCATACATATTCTATAGGGCTCTCTAGCCTCTGTCCTGCCCTCCTTCCTGGCAGGCATCTTTCAACCACAAATTTTCTCTTAAGAGCAGTGTCTCTTATACCCTAGACTCATGAGAAAGACTAAGAAACTAACATCCCAGGGGCCACTCTAGTTTCCTCCTGGGAGGCACAGAGCATGAGGGAATATACCTAGTGACCTTGAGTAAGGACAACTATGACTATCTTTCAAAACTTACCCTAAACCAGAGGGTAGAGCACTTTGGTTGAGATCCTTCATATTAGATTGAGCTGTTTGACTGGGAAGGATAGAGTTACTATTTTATGAAATGGAATCTGTGTCAGCTCAGGCTGCCATAACAAAATATCACAGACTGGGTGGCTTAAACAACAGAAATTTATTCTCACAGTTCTGGAGGCTGAGAAGTCCAAGATCAAGGTGCAAGCCAATTCAGTTTCTGCTGAGAACTCTCCTCTTGTCTGCTCTTGCAGACAGCTGACTTTTCTGTGTCCTCACATGGAAGATAGAGAAAGAGCACACTCTCTGGTGTCTCTTCTTATAAGGGCGCTAATCCCACCATGGGAGCCTCACCCTCATGACCTTATCTAAAGCTGATTATCTCCCAAAGGCCCCACTTCCTAATACCACCATATTAGGGCTTAGGACTTCTACATATGAATTTAAAGTAGATGCAAACATTTAGTCCAAACAAATGGGAAAGACTGAAGGGCAGAGAAGTTTAGGGGCTAGGTGCAAGAACTTGGGTGATCTGATCTGGACATGGTGAGTTTGAAGTGTTATCCAATTTTGCCCCTCGGGGGCAAAATTCCAGGAAGAAATGTTGCATGAGTTTTTATATATGAGTTTGATGTTCAAAGGAGAAGTCCAGTCCGGAGCTAGAAATGGAACTGAAACTTATCCTCTCAAAGTGATAGCTTTCTCATCTATAAAATAGGTTCATAATACCCATCCCATAATATTGTTATAAGATTATAATCCCATAGGATATATAACAATCCCATAGGATTGTTTTTCTTTTTAATAAGAAAAATTAAATGCTTGGTGATATTTTTATGCATACTAAAATTAGAGTGCTAATTCTTGAGAGTTAAATGGCTGAGACAAGCCTGGCTAAAAACATTCCATAGACAGTTGGACTTTGGTACCTGGACCCTCCACACATCCTGTCCTCGCCCACATCTCTTTTTCCCCAGACGTGGCAGCATCCTCTTTCTTTTGCATCTCCCACCCCCCCATCGATGTCTGTTCTTCTCAAACACATCAAATCACAGTGTGGTGACTGATAGCAGCTTAAAATGTTATCTGCCTCAAGGGACTTTGCATGCTAAGAGACTGAATAGTCTTAAATTAAAAGAAGAAGGAGAAGGAAAAGGGGAGGAGGAGGAGGAGGAAGAAGAAGAGAATGAGGAGGAGGAGGGAAAAGGGCCATATTTTTTCAATTAGCAGAAAAAATATAGAATTTACTCAATTTTAAGTTTTTTCCCCATACTTTTCTTAAATTTCCTTTCCATATCAATGTCTACATTAAGCTTTATATATTTGTTTAGTGTATATTAGTACATTTAGTATATTTAGATATTTACATATACATATACATTATATATGTATATGTGTGTATACATACATATATATATATATGAGAGAGGGAGAGAGCGTGAACCGTCATATACTATGCATAAATATAAGTATTGAAATACTGTGCTAAAGAAAACAGACGCTAATTGTGGATTTTGAGGCATCATATATCAGATGGTGAGATGATTGAGGCATCTTACACCTCTGAAATCCTGCCCCATCGTAAATTGTCACCTCCTAACCTCCGTGTAATGCTGGTTCAACCAATAAGCAAATTAATTGCTGAGCCTCAGCTTGGACAATCAGAGAGACCAAGGACAGGTCGGGGGAATGAGAAATGAAATAGGTGATGTAATTTTCTAGGTATCCAGAATTAGACAAATCTTACTGGACAGATGTCAGGAAAGCTGGTGTAGGAGCACACCTGAGCCAGACCCAAGAACCCATGGGGAGAGGGGGAATGAATGAGGTACTCTCAGCAAGGAGGATGGAACTCTAGTAAATCCCCACTGAACTTGCAGCCATCAGGTAAATAAACCAGTGGGGTGAGAAATGATAGGCAAGCAGGAGCAGAACTCCAAAAGCAGGGGCAAAATTTCTGATAATTAACGGGTGTTAGCCCCGACACACAAATTGCTCTAGTTCGGACCTCCATGATACCACACTTGGGCTGTTACAATGGTTTTCTAAAATCAGCTCCCTGTCTCTTCTCCCGGATTATTATATCTTCCTCTTCTGGGCCCCCGTATCACTCTACATTCTAAGGACATTTATTTCACACTATGTCAGGATGTGGTGTTTTGGAAACATGTTTCATCTTTCCAACTACATTATTAAGCAACTTTAAGGCGGTATCTTACTCTGCACATCCGACATACCCCAAGGCAAAGGGAGAACTAGGTAGGCAGTAATTGGAAACTTAGGCAAACTGGCTGGCGTGAAGAAATCTGCCTATGGGAAGAAGGGTCCATGCCACTAGGCTGGGCTCAGGGCTGGGTCTCTTCCCCTCAAAAGCAATCCCATTAAAAAAACGCAGAACCTCCATCAAAGAAAATTAGACAGTTACTGAATTGAAACTGAAGATGAGCTTATCTGCAAATTAGATGTTGCGGAAGAAAAAATCCATGAACTTGAAGTAGATCAATAGAAATTATATAAACACACACATAGAGAGAAAAGAAGGGTATAGGTGACAGGACAGAGCATCTAAGAATTATGGGACAATATAAAATGGTTTAACATATATATATATATAGTTGGGGTCCCAAAAAGAGATAAAAGGAGAACAGGGCAGATGAATTATTTGACGAGATAATGGCCAAGAAAGCCAACAAACCATAGATCCAAGAAGCTCGGAGAGCCATAATCAGAGTTAAAAAAAATAAAACTTAGATATGTCACGGTAGAACTGTTGAAAACCAAAAATGAAAGAGAAACTCTGAAGACAACCAAAGGGAAAAAAATGCAAGCATTCTCCTCACCAAACTATTTCTAAATGGTCATGAAGAAAATACATTCTCAGGGCACAGAGATAGGCTATAACGAGTGGGCCAAATGTGTTAACCTACCCAAATATTTCTATAGTTCTCCAGCTATTTAGATTCTTTCTTTTATATTATATCAAGGAATTTCTGTCACCTGTTTCATTTAGTATAGGATAGTGTTGAGTTCAGATGTCACCAGATAACCCACGGAGCAAACAGAACCACTCCCAGATGGTCTAGCTTGCCCTTGGGATCTAGAATCCATTTTAATCGATTGGACCCAATCTAAGATTATCTTCTTTCCTCTATGATCTATTATAGCAACTTACTCTATATTCCCACATATATTTCTCAGATTTCTGCCAATAAATATAAGAAAATAAATTGCAGTTATTTTGGTGTGGAAGCCCACTGTTTCAGGATCAGATTTTGTACTTGTCTCCATGGGGCATGCTGAAATTTGACTCTAGAATAGGCCAAGTGCAATGAGGGGTGGTCAATGTGGGCATCAAGAGCAGGAGGTACTCTCTTGCAAGGCAAGATCAGCCTTATCAGACAGGGAGAAGGGGCAGCTTCTGCTGGAAAAGGGAGGCTCTGTAGGGTCTGAGTTTCAGCCATTAGAATCATACATCCCAATTCACAGGGTCCCAATCTTTCCCAGTTAATGTTCTTTCCCATAAGAGGCCTGAGAAATCTGTCAACTTAACTTAGGTCATAATTCAGCAACCTGCAGAATCAGGTTTCATTTCTGATTTCAGTTTTATTGCCCCTGAAGCTATAGTCTACTTGAAGATATCCACAACGCACTGATATACCATTCTGTTCTTTTTCTCCCCAGAAGTTTTTTTCAGGATAGTCATGTTCCCTGGTTTTCTGATTGTGCCTTGAATCAAGAATTTAAACCCCAAGTCTGTAATCTTTTTCTTTAATATTCTCTCTTCAGGCGGAAGAAGCCATCTTATTCCACTGTCTTTGCATTCACCATCCCAACATAATCAGCTATCATGCAACTCTGTCAATCAAACTCTTATCTTTAATAGGCACTTCATTCTAGTCTGGGCTACCACTGTCAGATTTTATAACATAACCTGTTCCCCATCTTCATCACTGATTTTAAGCAATTTGATGTGATGTGCTTTGGTGTCATTTTCTTCATGTTTCTTTTGCTTGATACTTCTCTTGTTGGGCTTCTCGGCTCTGTGGGTTTATAGTTTACCTCAAATTTGGACATTTTTCAACCATTATTTCTTCTAATATATTATCTGCCTCCCCCCTTCCGGGACTCCAATAACATCTATATTTAGCTACTTGAAGATATAAGAGACTTGAGTATTCTTAGATTTTGGTTTCCTTGTGTGTGGGGGTGTCCTAGGATCAGCCCACTGATGTGTCATTCCGGGTGTTTCATTTTAGATAGTTTCTATTGCTGTGTCTTCAAGTTCACTAATATGTTATTCTGTGTGGCTAATCTGTTAATCCCAGCCAGTGTATTTTTCATCTCAGGCATTTAATTTTGATTTGAGGAGCTCTTCAAATTCACATTGGAGTTTCAAAATATATGTTCTATCTCTCTTGGGATATTTAAGCATCTCTACCTTCTTGAACATATGAATTATAGTTATAATTACTGTTTTAATGTCTTTTTCTACTACATACTTGCATCATCTGTGTGATTTCTGGATCTGTTTCTACTGATTGATTTTTGTCTTCATTATGGTTTCTATTTCTTTGCTTTTTTGCATACCTGGTAATTTTTTTAGGTGCCAGACATTGTGAATTTTTACTGTGTTGGGTGTGAGATATTTTTATATTCTTGAGCTTTGTTCTGGGATGTAGTTAGGTTCATTAAAAACAGTCCGATCCTTTCGAAGCTTGCTTTTAAACTTTGTTAGGTGGGACCAAAGCTGCCTTTTTCTAAGGTCACTTTTGCTCCACTGCTGAATACAGTCATCCATCAGTATCTGCAGGGGATTGGTTCCAGGACCCCCCGTCCCCCCAAGGATACCAAATCTGAGAGTACTCAAGTCTCTTATATAAAATGGTTTAATATTTTCATATAACCTATGCACATCCTCCCATATACTTGAAATCATCTCTAGATTATTTATAATATGTAATGCAATGTAAATGCTATATAAATAGTTGTTATTCTGTATTGTTCAGAGAATAATGACAAGAAAAAAGTTTGTACATGTTCAGTACAGATACAACCATTGTAGGCTAAACTGCATAGTACACATCAGCAACAACATAATTTATTTTTTCTCAAACATTTTCAATACGCAGTTGGTTGAGTCCTTGGACATGGAACTCGCTGATATGGAGGGATGACTGTATTCTACAAGCTGCCCCATGAATTATGAGGTGTTTTTATTTGTTTGTTTGTTTGTTTGTTTACTATGGCTGGTGGGAACATAACCTGCTCTTAGCTCTGTGTGAGCTTTGAAGATGTTTCCCTGTGTTCCTTTCAGAAGTTCTTTTGAAAGGAACAGAGGGAACTATCTAACAGAGGGAACTCAGATAATTTCCTCATATGCATGTGCTGATCAGTACTCAACTGATGACTCAAGAAGGGCCCTCTGCAGTTTCCAGAGGTCTCTCTCTGCACAGTTCTCTCTCTCTGCCCTGTGAATTCTGGACACCTTGATCTCCTTGGACCTCCGGCTAGACCTCAACGAAGAATGACTGTCAGGCTCCACCTGGGTTCCCTCTCTCTGCACTCTGTCCAGGCATAAGCTGTGGTAATTGTAAGATTCTCCTCATTTTTTCCCTTCTCTTGCTGATCAATGTCCTGCACTGCCTGATGTTCAAAGTCTGAAAACCATTATTTCCCATATTTGTTCAGTTTTTAAGTTGTCTCAGGTGGTAGGGTAAATCTGGTCCCTGTTACTACATCTTGGCTGGAAGAAGAATACTTTTATCTGTCTTCAAACTGGACCAGGCTGATAACCAACCCCAAATATGAGCGTCGACTGCCTGTAAACTCTTCTAGTTTCAAAACACTATGTCATTCAGTGTTTAGTCGCAAAAAACGGAAATCATACTCTAGCTATTTTAAGCAGAAAATTACTGCGTACAGAAAATTGGGTGCTTACAAAATTATTAGATGGGCTGAGGAGCAGTCTCTAGCTTCAACCTCTAGGAATGACTCCACTGGGAATAAAACCACCAAACTGTCCTACAAGAGGAGCTGATTTTCTGCCCGTGAGGAAGCTGGGGAACAAGAAACTGTCCCTGGAACCATTGACTTCCAAAGCATACCACAGCCACTATATCCAGGGATAAGGCAGCTGCCACCACCTCTCAAGAGCCTCCTGGTTCCCATGAAGTTAGTGGTTAGATGAAAACAGTGATTCTGGATGTATCTATTGCTGCATCTCTCTCCCAACTCCCATGAAACTGCCACCCAACACTGGAATTTTGCTGCAGAGAAACCCAAACATTGCTATAGCTGCATCAGCTCAGGAAGTAGGAGGTGGGCTCTGCCTCACCTTGTTGAGTAAGTGCCATCTCATTGGTCAAATCAAATTTGCATCCATCCAGAACCCTAACTGCAAGGGAGTCTGGGAAATGTAGTTTTTAGCTTCCAGCCTCTTCAGTTCAGGATGGTGCACTTACAGGGGATTGAAGAGGATGCCAAGTGACAATCACCATGTAGTAAAGAGACTGATTCAGGAATGGGATGAATGTGGGAGGTTGAACCAAAACACACAAAACCATGATTTACTGGGACAAAGCTGGATTCCAATTTTCATTTAACCTTGTATCCATTAATAGTTTCCTTGTATGGAGTTAATAATCTGATACATCGTTACTGTGGTGGTGAGGAAGTCTCCTGGCTAGAGAGAGTAGGAATCATCATGAATGTGAGGAGATGACGTATGGAGGAGCCTGTGAGCCCTGGGCCTTCACCATGGGGTGGTTCCCAAGTCCTCAGCTGGCGATAGCACAGACAGGGGCTATCGTATACAGCCACATCCATCAGCAAAAGGAATTAGGGTGACAGTTTTATTGATAATTTCTTTGTCTCATTTCCAAGCAGTGGGAGTCAGCAACCTGATATAAGTACTGTACCAAGCTTGACTCAATAGGGCTTGGAAAGGAAGAAAAGCAACCCCTGAGGCAAGAGGAACATACAGCAGGTGTTTTATTGCTGATATGCTCAGTTGTACAGAGGTTCTTGAGTAGTTTGGAGACTCTGGATAGGCTTTGGGGAAGCCACAAACACCCAAAATTATTTGTAAATTGACTTCTGTAAAGTGTATTCTGCAGTCCATACCTGATTTTTTAAATTCTCTTTAGGGCTCTATGATTTTTCAAAAGCTAAGAATCCCTGAGGAGATCACCATTTAGAATTCTTTCTCTATTTCTTATTTTCTTTTCTTTTGCCTTTGCAAAGCATATTCTCCCAGTGGTTTTTTGTTTGTTTGTTTGTTTGTTTTTATTTGTTTTAAATTTTATTGGGTAACAGTGTGTTTTTCCCAGGACCCTTCAGCTCCAAGTCAAGTCGTTGTCCTTCAACCTTAGTTGTGGAGGGTGCAGCTCAGCTCCAAGTCCAGTCATCATTTTCAATCTAGTTGCAGGGGGCGCAGCCCACCATCCCACATGGAAATCGAACCAGCAACCTTGTTGTTAAGAGCACACGCTCTAACCAACTGAGCCATCTGGCTGCCCCTGTCACAGTGGTTTTTGAAACTATCATTTTTATTAATGTCACAATGGTGTATTATCATGCCCATTTTCAAGCTATGAAAAGTGAAGCTCAAGAAATTTGAATTTGTTCTAATTCCAAATTAAATTGGCACTTGAGCCATCACTTAACCCGGAATTTTCTGGGTTCCTCAGCCTTCACTTAATCCGCCGAATCATGCTACCTATCAGCATGCAATCTCTAATTTGATCACTGCCTGTCAAGACTAATTTTAGAAGTGGAACACAGGCTTCCTCTTCCAATTTTGCTTGCCGTAAATCAGGGAACACAAAAGGGACACCTTTATGTGTCAAGGTCATACAAAGGAAGGAAAGACTAGAATGATTAGCCTGAGTCAAGGAAGGCTTCTTGGTAGAAATGACGAGCCTTTAAGCCACTTGATGTGTACTTGGTACTGTCATGAAATAGAAAGGGCAGAATGTTCAAGGTGAAGATGTGGAGCAGAGCTCAGAGGCTGAAGAGACAGAAGGAAACTAACATTACTTGAGCACATACTCTATACCTGAATCTCATGTAATCAGCACAGTCTTAGGAGGCTGACATATTATCTCCAGTTCATTTATCAGGAAAATGAGATTCAGAGTAGTAAGTAGCTTGTCCAAGGTAATACATTTGTGGATCATGATTAAACACAAACAAAAAACCTGCCTGAAATGTAGGAAAAAAACATACAAAGCCAGAAATTTAATCCACGAAATGTAAACCTGTTTCCACATACCTATTTTATTCTTGTTTATGTTCTTGTCACTCTTTGGCAAAAATGTTACCTCCCAAATTTTGAAATTTAAAATTGATATTTTGTTGCTATAGTCATAATGATCATAAAGATAATGTGAAAAAAATCTGCATTAAAACATAACCTAGGACCCTTACCTCATACCATATATAAAAATTGACTCAAAATGGATCAGAGACCTAAACATAAAAGCTAAAACTACAAAACTGAAGAAAACATACGGGAAACACTTCATGACATTGGATTTGGCAATGATGTCTTGTATATGACACCAATAGTACAGGCAACAAAAGAAAAAAATAGACAGACTATATCAAAATGTTTAAATTGCGTCAAACAATACAATCAACAGGGTAAAAAGACAACCTACAGAATGCGAAAATATTTGCAATCATATATCTGATAAGAATTTAATATTCGGAATATATAAAGAATTCCTACAACTCAACAACAACAAAAAACACAATTTAAAACAATGGGAAAAGAATTTGAATAGACATTTCTCCAAGGATATACAAATGGTCAACAAGCACATGAAAAGATGTTCAATATCACTAATCATTAGGTAAAAGCAAATCAAAACCACAATGAGATATCACCACATACCCATTAGGAGGCAACTATAGAAGAAGGAGGAGGGAAGGGCAAGGGGGAGGAAGAGAAGGAGGAAGAGGAGAAGGAGAAGAGGAAGAAGAACAAAAGTGTTGGCAAAGATGTAGAAAAATTGGAACTTTTGAGCACTGTTGGTGGGCATGAGAAATGGTGCAGCCACTATGGAAAACAGTATGGTGGTTCCTCAAAAAACTAAACATAGAGTTACCGTATGATCTAGCAATTCCACTTCTGGGTATATATCCAAAATAATTGAAAGCAGGGTATTGAAGAGATTATTTGTTCACCCATGTGAGCAGTATTATTCACAATAGCCAAAAGGTAGAAATGACCCAAGTATCCACTGACAGCTGAATGGATAAACAAAATGTGGTATATATATATATATATATATATATATATATATATATATATATATATATATAATGGAATATTATTCAGCCTTAAAAAATCAAGGAAATTCTGACACATGCTACAACATGGATGAACCTTGAGAACATTATCCTAAGTGAAATAAGCCAGTCACAAAAAGACAAATACTGTATGATTCCACTTATATAAGATACCTAGAGTAGTCAGATTCATAGAGACAGAAAATAAAATGGTGGTTTCCAGGAGCTAGGTGATGGGAGAATAGGAAGTCATTGTTTAAAGAGTATGGTGTTTCAGTTTTGCAAAATGAGAAGAGTTCTGGAAACTGGTTGCACAACAATGTGACTGTACCAACACTACTGAATTGTACACTTAGAAATGGTTAGGATGGTATATTTTATGACAGATGTATTCTACTACAATTTAAAAACCCGTAACCTATACGTGTCACTTAAAAATAATTCATAAAAGATGTTACTCAGAAAATTATTTCAAATATTTTGTCACTAAATAGGCTGACTACTAAATTTTCATTTCTCATAAGTTGGTGTAATTAAGTATCACTCTTAGTCCCTCTACTTTCTCTTTTCTTGGTCTCTGAAGATATGAAAGAGGCTGTGGATGGCTGGTGGAAAGATGGTGGATCAGAGTCAAAAGACCCAGTTATAATACTAGCCTCGCCTCTCCTCAGACGTGTGAGACAGGTCCCCCTCACCGAACTTTACTAAAGGACCTTAGTTATCTCTCTGAGACTGCTGTCTAAATACCTCTAACGTTTGCTTTTATAACTCTGAACTCGACATAAGGAACATCCCATCGTATACTAGGCCAATGCCACACCTGACCATGTTATCATCCCCACACCCAGACTCATTGTCCCCCAAACAGCTTTGCGTGGTAAATGATTTGTGACAGACCAAGAGGCCAAAATGGGCACTTCATGCATTTATCACCTGGGTTTCATTAGAGGGAGGTGAAGATGTGGGAGAAAGCCGATGGGGTGTCATGGAAAGCAGGAGAAGCCAGGCTCCATTCCTCTCACCCAGCTTTCCTCTTTGGTTCTTTTCTACTTTATGATCTAGTATGGGCCACTTATACTTTGTCTCAGCTGCCTCATAAGTATTCATTCATTCATGTATTTGGCAAATGTGTATTGAATAAATGCAAAAGGGAGCTGACCCTTTTTGGATATCAGGTTGTGTCAAGCTCTCTTTAGATGTTATCCCACCAAATAAGATGGGTAGATTTTGAGGGAAGAACTTTATTCCCCAGTCACCAGTGAGGACGCTGGAGGTCAAAGAGGTAGAGTAACTTGCCTAAGACGAAGCATGCTCGTCAGCAAGTGGAATCATAATTCAAACCTATATTCTCTTAATTCTAAACTGCGCCCTTTCCACCACACAGCACTGCTTCCTGTCGCCTGCCAGGCAGTCTCCAAACCTGAGTGGTCTCTAGGCAATCACTGTCCAGTGGATGATGCACTGTGAGCTGTGAGTGGAACCAAAGAGGTGTGCCCATAGTATGCGGAAGTACAAAGGAGGGAAGCAGGGCGTTGGAAAGAAAGAGCCTAATGATACCTTCCCTGAGTGAATATGGGGGAATGGACCAGATTAGTTCTTGGGTTTGGTTTTCGTTTCCTTTTAACCCATCTGTGAGACTGATGACTCTCTTTCTCAAGGATGCTCGTGGTCTGGAATATTGCTACCCAAAGAGTGGCCCGTGCACGGGCAGCATCAGCACCCCTGGGAGCTTATGAGACAGGCACGGTCTCAGGCTTCACCAGACTTGTGGAGTCAGTATCCACGTCTTAGCAAAATTCCCAGGCTCTAGAGTGCTCCTGGCTGCAGCTTCTCTGCTGGATGTTCTCTCACCCTTCACCCTTTAGCCCCTGGATGCTCTAGAGCACAATCATTGCTGGGTACCCAGGCCAGCAGCTACCTCTTCTCCATCATCATGTACTTCCAGGGCCTTCTGGCTCCCTGCCTGCTGATGGTGTGTGCCAGCTTCCCTCCTCCCGAGCAGCGTGAGGTCTTCAGGTAACATCTGGTAGTGCTCACGGCTTGCTCAGAGACCTCAATATTGCTTGGCTCAACCAAAAATAAATTGGAAAAGAAAATTGAACATTGCATCAATTTGGAGCAAGTTTATAAATTCTGCAGCTAAGCAATACCAATAGAAAATGATAGATCGCTGCGGAGCAGGGCGTCCCTGCAGTGATGTATAGTCACATTAGCTGAAATACCGTATTACATGATTCTGCTTTATTACCAGTGTTGGTGGCAGACAGAAAAACAGATTACACTTGAGTTCAAATCGATAGGAACTTTATTTACTGGCCTTTTAAAAACATATTTCTGCACTTTATAAAAACATACGGTAGATGCTATTGATAGAGCTTGTCTGCTTGTTAAAAAGCAATTTGCCCAAAACGAGGCTTTTAAGCTGTAATTTACGGCATTACCTTTTACCTCCTTTTTTCCGGGTTCTGTTCGCCTAGCTGTGCTTTGATGACTTCCTTAGATTTCTCTTGCCTTTAATTTTCTCTCCCACTTATCATCTCCCTGAACTCTGAGCTCCCCAGGGCCTTAGAGCAGGAAGTAGAAAGGAGGAGCATCTTCTCTCAATGGAGGCTGGCGTGTTTCCCCAAAGCCCAGCCTTTATCCTCAGCCCCTTTTTGTTCTGGTTTTTCAGGGGGCTTCTGTGGGTTCAGGTGGCTCAGACTCTCCCTCCTGCGGTTTCTCCCTGCCGTGGATCTCTTTTGCTCTCTCTCCACCCACTGAGAGAAGCACTTCTCTCCTTCAGGTCCTGATTTCAACCATCCTGTGTGGCAGGAATACTACCCCCACTTTATAGTTGTGCAAACTCTGGCTCAAAGAGGTCAAACCCAGATCTTCTGACTCCAAGTCAAATCAAGTCATTTTTGAGACTGGAAGATGTGTGGGGCAGTAAGTGGTTGCTGTGGGAATACCGAAGGCTAACTCAAGAGCTGCACTATGCAGGAGATGGTGATCCAGTTGGGAAGACAAAGCAAAGAAACTTTTCAATGACCTATGAGAGGCACTTATCTATGGTGAAATTGCAGTGTGACTGACACTGGTGGGAATTTGGGGAAGAGCGCTGCAGGTGGGCAGAAGTCAGGGAAGCTTCTTGGAGAAGTGATCTTGGCCCTGAGGGATGGCTGGGGTTGGCCCAGGTCAGCCAGGAGAGGTGACAATCCTCTTGGCAGGGTGAAGGAATATATGCCATCAAGGCTGAGCCCCACACAGTCCTGACAGGGAGAATGGTAGGTGGGGCTGTGTGCTGGAGGGAAGTGAGAAATTAGCCAGCCGGGCACGAAGGGCATGGTGGTAGAGGTCTCTGACACCTGGCAGAGAGTTGAGAGTAGATGGGAATAGCATGGACATCATGGTTTAGAAAGATGTATTCCTGACTGGAAATATGGAGGTGCAGAGAAAGTGTCTGCCGCTGTGCCAGAGACCCTATGCAAGCCAGCACGGCCCCAGTGAGGAGGGCTTCAGGGGGGCGGCTGGAGGTGGGCAGCCCTGGGCAGTCGCCTCAGTTGCAAGGCCCAGCCTCAGAGCAGGAGGCCACGCCTGTCAGTTCTTCATAGCTCGTCCTGTGAGAAGTGTTGGTTGAAGACATACTACATGAGAAAGACAATTAAATGTAAACAAGTGGAAAGCAATAAAGCTCAGAGCACTGACTCTCTTTTTATTGTTGTCATTGTCACTATGGCATTTGTTGTGTATAAGGGTCATAGTGAAAAGTTAATCTCACACTTGTTTCACCTCTGAAGCAACCACTGTGAGCAGTCTGTGTGTGTGTGTGTGTGTGTGTGTGTGTGCGTCCTCCAGGGGTATTTTAGAGTTTTCTTTTAAAGAAAACGAGACATTAAGTGTTTTAGTCAGAGAACATCATAAAACTTCATTTTGTAAAATATTATAAAAATATATTAGAAGTTTTCCTATGGCCCAGCAACTTGGGAGGACTAAAACCATAAAGAAATACAAGTCACAAGAAGTAAAATAAGGAACGATGAGTCACAGACTGACAATGTCCTTCCCAACTTTGCACTCCTTGACTTGAGCAGCACCCCCTTTGGGGGCATCCCTGCCCCTCCACCCCCTCTACTGGTCCCACAAGACCGCTGCTGCTGCTGCTGCTGCTGTGCAGTTGACAGCTCTGCTAATGGCACCCTTCACCTCTGACCTCTGTGCCTGCTTGAGGGGATCCCATCTGCTTCTGTGTGACCAGTGCTGTAGCTGTGGCCCCGAGCACCCCTCCCCCAGGGTCTCAGCCAGGTGGCCCCCCATCTCAGATGCTGTCACTCTCCCTGTT
Source organism: Rhinolophus ferrumequinum (assembly GCF_004115265.2). Taxonomy (NCBI): domain Eukaryota; kingdom Metazoa; phylum Chordata; class Mammalia; order Chiroptera; family Rhinolophidae; genus Rhinolophus; species Rhinolophus ferrumequinum. The sequence continues at coordinate 43,680,115 of NC_046301.1, forward strand.
GCTGCCAGGTGAGGAGTTGGGTATTTGGACCACTGCACAGAGTGGCCAGTGGCCCCACCCACTGCTCTGGGGCAGGCAGGCTGATTGGGGGCTGTGGCCTCACCGAAGGGCTGCCAAACGGCAGGGCCCTGCATGGCTCGGGATACAAAGGGCTCCTGCCTCTCTCTGCCCCTGAGACTTGGCCTTGACCTGAAATCCCAGACTTCAGAAGTGCTGAATGCTTTGTACACGTGATTCCATTTAACCCTTACCACTCCATAAGGCAGGCATTATTTCCAGCTGCATTTTAAAGAGGAGAAGAAATTTTACAAAACATTCAAGGTCCCCCATCTGACCCATCAGGATGATCAGATGCTACGAAATCGAGGGTCAGATTCAAATAGCTACAGGCTGCGGTAAGTGGCTTCCTGATAACCAGCCTGGATTCAGGAGTATCTTCCGTAGTCCAGAAATGTGGCAACTTGCAGGCAGGGAAGGGGGAACTGTAGCCAGATTATGAATCAGGAACCCCTGATGAGTCACACCCTGGCAGCCGGGCTGGTGCTTTTTATTTGTTTTAAATTTTATTGGGTAACAGTGTGTTTTTCCCAGGGCCCATCAGCTCCAAGTCAAGTCGTTGTCCTTCAACCTTAGTTGTGGAGGGCGCAGCTCAGCTCCAAGTCCAGTCGCCATTTTCAATCTAGTTGCAGGGAGCGCAGCCCACCATCCCACATGGGAATCGAACCAGCAATCTTGTTGTTAAGAGCACACGCTCTAACCAACTGAGCCATCTGGCTGCCCCTGTCACAGTGGTTTTTGAAACTATCATTTTTATTAATGTCACAATGGTGTATTATCATGCCCATTTTCAAGCTATAAAAGGTGAAGCTCAAGAAATTTGAATTTGTTCTAATTCCAAATTAAATTGGCACTTGAGCCATCACTTAACCCGGAATTTTCTGGGTTACTTCAACTTGGTAGTTGAAGCCCACTGTGGGTGGCTGCTGCTGGTCGTCTCTGTGTGGCCTACCTGTGAAGTGCAGCAGTACACAGTGTTGGCACCTAACCAAGGGCTAATCAGCAGAGTATTTGTCTAGTAAGGGTTTTATTATTGAAGAAATTATTGATAAATGCATGAGTGGGTGGGTGAGTGAGTGAGTGAATTGACAAATAAATATAACTGCCCTCCTTAACCTGTAATTCCATGTTAATTGATGCTTAAAGATAACAGGAGAGAAGCGAGGCTGACTCCTAAGGCGGGATGGATGAATCTAGTCTTTATACAGTATGTGTCTAGGAAGTCATGAGGCAGATTTCTGGAGGCACCTATAAGCGGACAGAAAAGGTGATTCTTAGACACAGGTGCCCCTGTGCCTGGGACTCAGCCTGGCTTCCCCAGAGGACCCCGGAGAACACCACTGAGGAGTGTTTATTTGGATGCATGAGTCCTGGCTTCATTCAGAGACTCACTGGCAGCCTTTGCCAGCGTAGCTTCAATAGCAGCATTATGGCAGAGGCCATAAACTGGAGCTAAGGCCTGTGGACGGCCCTTCTATGTCCTTCTGACCTGGGCATCTTGAGAGCACTTTTTTTTTTTTAACCCTGAATGACATTAGAGAGTTCATTCAGCTCCTTTGCTTCATCAAAAAGCAAGTGTCAGCTTCCTGGAAAAATAGAGAGGGATCACAGTTGTGTTGTGTTCTTGGGGCTGGTGGGGAGGGGGTGGACAAATGGGGACTGGCAGCTGGCGTAACTGAGCTAAGTGCTCAGCTCATGGAAAAGACCAACGCAGGCCCCATTTTGTGTTTGATCTCAGAGGAAAAGGGAGGATACTGGAGTCAGCAAGACCTGGGTGTGAATTCTGGTTCAGCCCTGTCCTATCTGTGTGGTGACCTGAGCAAGTCACCTAAATTCACTAGGCCACAGTTTTCTTGTCTGTAAAAGTGGGAAAGAAGAGAAATGGCCTTATGGGATTGTTGAAAAGATTAAATTAGATGACTCATGTAAAGTACTCAGCATTCATAAACTCTTGATAAGTAAAAGCTATCTTGTTGACTAATATCGCGCAAGGATGGTACACACGTCCTCGGGCCAGGTACTATCTGCTTTCACTATTATCTCAATCTTGAATTCACCACTATGTACAAAGAGCTATAATATTCTATTCTCACTTTCAATAGTGTATACTTCATTTGGGAGAGTGCCTTGAACTCCGTTAGATGTCACCTGATCATTTCTAACAGGAAATGCCACTGTGACTCGGAAGAGAGTAGCCCTGCAAGGTGGGGCTTCCTGGAAGAAGTAAGCCTGGCCACATCTTGAAGGATAGATAGGACTTCCATGAGAAGAGAGAAAGGAGAAAAAGGGGGAGGCTTTTCAGGCAGGACAGGGGAATAGGATGAGCCCAAACATGGAGGCAAAAATTCACATTGGAGGGTACAGCAAAATTAAAGAGAGGACACTGGGTAAATATGGCGGTGGTATGAGATTGAACTGCCATGTGAAGGCTGGGGGCAAATAAGAAACATGCTCAGAGGAGAGAAAAGGAAGTCAGAAGTCACCCAGAGCTTGGGGGGGATGTCCAAGTCAAGAGGATGGAATGCCTGCTGACCTTCTCCCTTTTCCCTCTTCTGGCATTCTCAATTGTCCTGAATTTGGTGAATCTTATCAGCTGGCTCTTCTCTGATGAACCTCCCTCCTGGAGCCTTACTCATGATCTGTACTTTCTTTTACCTAATAGCCAGTGTGCGCCCCGCCCCACTGGGATCGGAGAATGTGCGTCCTGACATTATAATAGGCTCAGGAGAGAAGGAAATGCTATCAGTCGTGGTGGTGACAGCGGGCTCCAAGCCCTGCCAGGTAGCTTTAGCAACTTTCTGGTCTGCTTTGTCTTATTAATTAGGAGGAGAGCCTTTCTCCCAGATTTGGGCTATGAGTCTCCCCGATAGCAGCTCTTCAACCTTCATAACTGCTTCTAACTAGGTGGTAGAATCAAGGTGCATTTCACAGTCATTGTAAGGAGGCCCTGGCATTTGAAATCTGTGTGTGAGCCCTCTTGGCAGTGTGGGAGCAAGAGGGCTGCCAGTGATGGGAAACAGAGGGACAGTTTCTACATGCCTTTTTAACGGCCTCCACACTTACCAACTCCTCAGCCCTTGAGCCGAGATACGTCCACTCGATCCCCATCCCCAGCTCCCTTCTCAGAACCAAGGACATGTGTCCAGGCATCAGGGAGCCTTTGCACTTCAACATAAGTATTTGTGAACACCAGAGCTGAGAACTGGTGAAATCAGCTGATGGTGGAGTGTTCCTCCCCTCTTTCTGTATTCCCCATAAATAGTATACAGTAATCAGAGTTTAAGCTGCCTGAGATGAAATAATTGCTTAACAATCATATAAGACGAAATGATTCAACAAATGACAATGAGGCTCCGCGATATATACAGAACAGATGCATTCAGTGTACCATATTATAATGTGCTAATACAAGATTGACAGCACAATAATGGGAGTGAGCAGCAATTCAGCCTATAATTCCAAACCAAATGTGAGGCTGTCCACAGAACTCAAATCCTAGCAGGCTGCAAAATTAGAGGTAACACCGTGCAAGGTTCAAGACGACTCATTAGCAAGTTGGCAGAGTGTTTCAGGAGCAAATTTGTCTGTCGAAGGAACTAATTTTGTGCCATCTTCAGCTCAACATTTTTTTTTTTTTGAGTGTGCAGCGACAACCTTCCCTGGAGAGGAAGGCAGGGGTGGGAGTCTGAGATCTGGTCGTAGTCCCTTGGGACATCGTGTGGTCACTGGTGTCAGCTTTTGAGTGGTCAGTGTTGGGCGAATGATCTGTGTGTGTCAAGGGGTGTGTCATGGAACACACTGTGGTGACGGTGACAAACTATTCAAGACGAATCTCAACGTGAAAGAGTGAAGAATCTCCCCTCTGGCTCTTAGGGCTGTTCCCACATCAGAAAGAGTTTGAATCAAGGTTATAATTAAGGGTGTGATAAGGATCATTCCAGGTCCTGAATTTCTGAACCTCTAAATGTGCGTCATAATCCCTACTTTGTACAGGTACCCCCATTGTTTTAAGGGTGCCTGGGATTCGTTGGAATCAGGTCTGGTAAGACATACAGACATGAAAATGACTGTCATGAAGGAAGAAGTTTATACTCACAGGTCCATAGAAACAGCAAGCACAAAGCCCCACATGACCACACGGGGAAGCACCAGGGTTAGTTAGGAGGCAGAGGGAGCAAGGGGAAAACAGGGCAAGAGTCTTCATTGTGGTTTCCTTAGGAAAGAATGAGCAAGGCAGGGTGGGTAGGCTGAGGATTGGCTGGTTTGAATAATTTCAGTAGGCTCTGGGTCACAGGGGCTTCCCCTAGCTGTCTGGTACCTGATCCTGGGCTGGGTAGGGCAGGTGATAGCAGCCGAGAGTGTGAGAGCTGGATACAGGAGATGCTTGAGAGGTAAGGCCTCTGGATTGGTTGGTTTGCATAGGAAGGATATGCTGTGCTTGCAGGAATTAACTAGCCCTGAAAGGGACAGACCCTAGTGTCAGTGAGACCCCAAGATGTCAAAGTATACAAAATACAAAATAAAAAGACATGATTAACACACTTTCCTAGCCCTGCACCATTAGCTGCCTTCACTTTCCTGCCAGTTGGAGCATCCCCACTCCAGATCCCCGATGAAAACAGGGCATGGTGACATCACCATCTGCACACATGATGAAAAGCTACCCCAATCCTGGATCTGTGGGGCCAGGAAGGGAAGACTTCTATCACCCTTCAACCAGCAGAGCTGTTGCAAAGCTTTTCCCCATCTCTTCTCCTCAGGGCTGCCTGGGTGTGGACAGCAGCAGCCATGTCCCTGAGGCTGTCTTGGAGTGTGACTCAGAAATCCTACGCCTCTCAATCCCACCACTAACAGGCCGCATGACCGTGGCAAGGCTGCTTCACATTTTTGGGTTTCAGTTTCTTCTCTTTCAAAGAAATAAGATTGATCCCAATTCTAAATGCTTCATTTCTCTGAAAAATTAGGGAAAAGGATGGGGAGAGAAGCAGTAGAAAAGCTAAGGAGATTTGGGGGGGGTCTCTAATCCTCACATAAAACCAGTGATGGCCACAAAACAAGAAAAGCCATCCGTGTCCCCTCAACTCATCTCTTGGGTCCATCCTGTGGAGCTGAGACCTTCCCAGTGGTGGTGGTGGTGGTGATGATGGTGGTGGTGGTGATGATGGTGGTGGTGGTGGTGGTGATGGTGGTGGTGGTGGTGATGGAGGTGATGATCAGAATAACAGGAATTCAGCACCAGGGGGTGGCCAGGCTTTTACATATATCACCTTGTTTAATTCTTACAGCAACTCTAAATGGAGCAGCCACTCTTAGCACCATTTTATAGCAGATCCAGGTCTGAAGCCCAAAGACTCATCCTTACTCATTGTGCTCTGCTGCCTCCTCTGTCACGGGCAGGATTGTCAAAAAACGATTTGATGGAGTGTATCCCAATAGATATTAATTCCAGGAGGGGTAACCCCAAAGAGGGAGAATGAACTCAGGAGGAGAACTCTGGAACTTAGGGGTTTCACTACTCGTTCTTTTAACAAATATTTTGTGACCTTTAGATGCCTGGCATGGCTCGGGGCACTGAGGATGCACAACCTTGAATGAGACAATCAAGGCCCCTGCACTCAGAGAGTGCTGAGCCAGGTGGAGGTGGGCAGACAGAAGAACAGTGAACGAATAATTGCAATAGCTCTATGAGCGCCAGGCTGACGGGCTGGGGCCGTCCCTGTGTCAGGGCCTGCGGGTTGGAAAACTCTGGACACCAGAGAAGTCCTCCCTCCATCAGAGGCCAGTGGGCTGCCACTGCCCTTGGTGACCAGGTCAGCCTTCCTCAGAACTCAGGGAGCCACCAACAGGGTCTGAACAGGTAAACCGAAAACCACCGTTAGTACTGAAAACAGAGGGGGTTTAACGCAAGGAGTTGGTTATGCAGGTGATAGGAGATCTGAAAAGCCAGAGAGAGGATGGGAGGCAACCCCCAAATTAGCAACAGGAGGAGGCCACTACCACCCCCAGGACAGGGGGCAAAAGGAGGACATGGAGTTACCAGTGTCCAGGATTGGCTTGTCCTTGGGGATGCCGGAGCCCCGAGGGGCCTAGGAGACACTGCCAAGGCCATAGCCACTGTCCAGGGCCAAGAAGGAGAGGTAGAAATATCCTGGCTTCTCCCTCCCTTTTGCCCTGTAATCTCCTGCCAATGCCTCTTCATAACCCAGCCCAGACTAAATCCAACTAATAGGGCAAGTCTGGGGAACTCAGACACCCAGCCTGCAGTGGCACTGGAGACCCCAAGAGTTTCCTTCCTCAGCGGCACGTGGGAGGAGATGGGGGGGGCTGGGGACAAAGATCAAACATGAGGCCCTTTGATTATATTGCCGTCTTCCCTGCCTCTCAGTTACTGCTGAGCCGGTGACAGAGCCTGTGCGAGCACGCAATGCATGGATGGATGGATGGATGGATGGATGGATGGATGGATGGATGGATGGGTGGATGGATGGATGGATGGATGGATGGATGGGTGGGTGGGTGGATGGATGGATGGATGGATGGATGGATGGATGGATGGATGGATGGGTGAATAAACATTCATCCTAGCCTCTATAGTGTGCTAAGGGAGCTGTCTGTTTCGCCTTCCCCCACTCTGGGTGTCCCACATTGCAGGTGTCTCTGAGACAGCGTTTACATAAGTAGCTCATATTCTGAGGAGCTACATCAAGAAGCTATTGTCAATTGCAGGAAAGCCCCTGGGGCTGCCCACATGTGTAATTGTCCCTTCCATGTTTCCTAACAGGACTGGGGGTGGGTGGCTCCCCCAACTTCAGCGTGCTGAGCTGCACTGGGCTGCGCTGGGCTGAGGAGCCTCCTGCTGCCACCCACCCACTGTGTGTCTGCAGGCATCCACCTCAGTTTCAGGGGCACCCCTCTTAGAGCCTGTGCTTCTCCTTTCTTCCCAGTCCCGCCGTGGGGCAGTTTGGCCGTGGGGCTGTCATAAAGGCAAAGAAAGCTCATCTCTCGAGGGCCTGAAATCCCCAAGGGTCACCAATCAGGGGCTCAGACAAACTTGCAATTGTCTCTGGGGTTTGATTCTTAGGAAAAGCAGGTCTTTAATTTTATGCTCGCGTACTCTAATAGCTCCTTTATTCCAAAGTCCCCTGACCTCATCCATATATCCAAAGATAAGGAGGGAGTGAAAAAGTTTTGGGAGCCGCCGAAACTGTTGAAATGGCTCAGAGACCGTATCCCTGAGGCTGAGGCGCTCAGATTAAGGAACCTGCCCAGAGACTTGTCACTGCGAGGCTGTCACTCTTACTGGTAAGAGAGCCTGGTTCAGGGAGGAAAAAAGTCTAAAACATGATATCCATTTGAGAAATATATATATGTGGAATAAAATACCTGAAACCCAAACCATAATTAACATAGCTAATGTTTATGGAGGGCTTCTCTGTTCCAGATACATGCTACCAGTATGGGATTTACAGTTAGATCCTCCCAAGGGCTATATGAAGGAGGTACTATTATTATCCCCGTTTTTAAAATGAGAGAGGGTAAGTGACTGGCACAGGGTCACATGGAAGTGAAGGAGAGAAGCCATCAAAAGTCAGAATCTTCCTTTCTACCCTCAATGTCACAGAAGTTTGCTTATATTTTCTTACTGACAGAACCAGGTTTTGGCTTTGCTCTGTAGACGCTAATGTCCCACCAAGAAGTAGCTGTATTTAAATAGTGGAGGAAACAGTTCCTAGCTTATTCATTCATTTCTCATTTATGTACTTCAGTACTGCTTACTGGCACAATTCAAGCCCTGCAAACATACACTGTTATCAGCAAAGTGTGCTTGTGGAGTTGTGCCTGGACTGTGAGCTGAGATAGAGATGCGACTGGTCCCCACGGCATGGACACCTCATCCCTGGACAGTGACCTCCTTCCTGAGTTTCTTCTGGCTCTTTAAGTGCTTCTAAGTAATCTCATGCAAATCCTTTTCTGGAAGGGGTCCAAAGGACAAATCCTGAGAAGCTAGAGAATGAGCTGGATACCTCTGTTCCGGCTAATTCATTCGTTCAATCTTTCAACAAACACTGGCTGAACTTCACAGTGGATACTATGTACCAGTGATGCAGAATGTCATAAGATACACCTCTGCCCTAGAGGCACTTGACAGAGTTAGTAGACACATCATACAGTACATATAGAATGCATAAGGAGCTGCTTAATAATCAAAGAAGTGGTTACAGAACAAAAGGCTTTTGAGCTGAATCTTCAAAGCCAAGTCTAGAAAGGTTGGAAGGAGTGTTCCAGGTGGAGGAGAGAGTAAAGGCCGTGACAAGAAGATTTGGAAAGCCAGGATGTGTTTTGAAGCACAGCAGGAGACTTTGCCTGGTCTCAGGACCTTGTAAACGGAAGATGAGCTGGAAAGGTAGGCGGGGCTGGAGCTGGACAACCCAGCCCCTCATCCTCGCCAGCTTCTGCCCTCTCAGACACCAAGGAGCAAGTCAAGACTGTGAGCAGAGCTCCAAGTATTGTGGTACAGACAAGAAAGTGCCAAAGTTAGTAAACCATTTCCTCTTCTAGAATGAATGAATGAATGAAAATGAATGAATGAATGAATGAATGGCTCACATTTAAGATTATTACCAAAATAATATCCTATGTAATTTCCTGACTAGGGAGAGAAAAATGGGTGGAGTTACCATTTGGGGGCAGGGAATTATCCATAACACCCAGGGCAGTCGCCCATGGCTTGAGAATCATCTCGTGCACGAGTCTCATTGGTGAGAAGGCTGGCACAGCTGCTCCCATGGATAAATTCATTATTTCGCTAACAAGGTTGACATCGTGGGTATATACTATATATGGCCTGAATGGGGAAGCAGGGAAGCAGCCAGAGGCCCCACTGAGAAAACGAAATGGGGAGGTGGACCACCACAAACCTCCATTTCTTCAAGCCCTGATGAACAGCTGAAAATGACTTGCCCCTGGAAAAAAATAATAATAAATTCCGCATTATCATCTCAATGGCTCCTCACATAAATACCAAAGAATCAGAAAAGCTGGTGCCTCATGTTGCTCCCAGAACCCAAGAAATGGTATCTTTCAGATATCGGATTTTATTTCTCTGCAGTGTTACATTTTATACATATTTATTCATGCAGAACAGAAGCGCAGCGTTATTGAGGCTGCCATGGGAGCGGAAGGAAAAGCTGTTATACATAAGAATACACTGCATTTATATTGTCGCACTTTGCAACAATTGAACTATATGCAACTGTGTTTTTTTTTAATAATAAAAAACTCGGGTTTGCATTGAATTTGCTGATTTTTTTTTTCTTTCTCACTCTTGAATTTTCATATGCCATAGAAATGTGAAAGGGGGAGGGGTCAAGATCCTTGAAGATACAGAGGGTTGGGGGCTAGCACGAGGCAGCTTTTCATGGGGAGGGGTCGTGGATCCAGAGCAAATTTATAACTAGTATTTTTTTTATAACGGATACAGTTAACTGAACTGCAAAACATTCATCTTCCGATTTAATACCTCATTCTCCCTGCCTGGAGACAGGGGTATTATAGTGCTGGATATTGCATTTCAGGCTTTTGAGTGTCAATGATGAATCCCCATCTTCTAATAAAATACATTTTCATAGTAATTGAAATAATAATTTTTTGCCTCTTCATTTTCCCAGGTACTTAAAAAGGGGCTTTTGACTTCTTTCCTTTTCCCCCGTCCTGACTTTATTTTCTTTTCATTGAAATTCCTTCAGTTCCTGAGATGCACAGAGTCTGCTTCTGGCATCTGTGTTCCAGTGGCCCGCACACTTTCCCCACAGTTGCGGCAGCCACAGGATGGGCTCCAAACGCACAGAGCTACTCAGGGGGACTGAGACATCAAGACCTGGAATTGTTGACTGGGTTTGGCTTTTCACCTCCATTTGCTTAGGAAGCTGAGCTGTTTCTAGGGAGGGACAAATGTCCTAACCAGGCAGCTGCGGGGGAGCCCAGACAGGAGTAGGCAAGGACCCCAACCCCACAAATCCTGAAGCTGGCCCCTAAGTCTCCCCTAACACTCCCAAGGTCAAGATAGGGACTGCCTTTCCCCATTCCACATGCAACCCTCAGGCTGCAGGTGACCTACTCCCTGGGAATTAAAATAAATATCGGTGTATGAAGGACAGTATTACTTTCTCAGGAATAAAATTTGGGAGGGGGTGACGTGGGCAATGCTGTGTTGCACTCAGTGTAGTATATTTAGTCTGCAGCTCTGTTAATGAGCAGATTACTTTAAATGCTATATGGTGAACTTGAACAGAAAAATGTAATAGTTGTCTCCTAAGATACCTTTTCCTTTCATCCTTTCCTCCACAGTTGTCAATAAAGAGAAAGAAAAAAAATTATATATTATATATATATATATAATGAAGATTATAATGGCCTTAAAAAGAACAATCGAGGTGTGGCCTCTCTCGTAACTGTACCAGCTTTGGAAGAATTTCCTGGCCCTTTCTCTTCCGACCCACCCAGGGAAGGGTGATTTTGGTGAAATCTTGCTGTTTAAGCTGCAATTTAACTTTGTCTCCCCTTCCTGTATCTAATCTTTCCTAATCTAGCAGAAAGCCCTTGCAAGTCAGAAGTCAGGATTTGGAACAGTCCTGTCGGGGAAAACAAAGTAGCTGCTCAAGCAAATGTTCGGGGAGACTGAAAGCTTTTGCAGGCCCTGTCTTCCTTCATAGTAATGGAAATGATACTTCTCTGCCTCTTCATTTTCCAAGGTGCTTACAGAAAGGCTTTTGACTTCTTTCCCTTTCCCCTGTCCTACCAGAAAACTCACTCGTGGCCCTGGCTTCACCTGCTTCTTGCACATACGCAGGTTGCAGCCAGCAGACTCAGCACCTTTGTGTGAACTACAGAGGAGAATCTTGTCTATCGGCCTGATAATGTCCCTCGGCCAGGAGGCATGGTTTGGCAAGGGGAGCAGGGCAGGTTTGAGACCCCAGTCATGCCTTTGCCTGGGGGCCTTTGTGCAGTGCATGCATTGCTTAACTACTAGCAGTAGCTAGTAGCTTTTGAGTTAGAAAGACCCAGGTTGGAATCCTGACTGTACCATGTTCTTTCTGGTTGTGTTACCTTGGGCAAGTAGCTTTATGTCATACATAATAGTACCTGTGCTGTGGATTAATTGAGATAATATATATAAATCTCTTAGTGCTAAATCTGTAGTGACCATTATTATTCCAGAGAGGCCTTTTTGGGTCTTTAAGTGCCCATGAGAGGCAGGAGTGAAAATATGCTTCCTACGACAGGGATTGGGAAGATGTGGGCCCAAGCTTGGATGTGAATTGTCTTTAGGACAGAAGTGTTGGGCTAGGAGGTCTGATCTGCTAAATACCAGAGCGGGCAAGAAAGGAGAGAAAACCAGTGACCTGTTTGACCTTGGCTTCTAAATAGAGAGGCTAGACTCCTGCTCCTGCTTCTGGGATCATCTATCCCAGCTGTTCTGCTTCTCTGTTTCTCCACCCCTCACCCCCAGGGTCCATGTCAGTACATTAAAGGGTCCTGCTTTGCCTTGGACTTTGGAATTGGAGTGGGGAGGCGGGGCGGTGGGCAGCAACAGGAAACCTTTCTTTTATGTCCCTGCCCTCATTCTCTAGTTGAGGACAAGTTCAGGGCATCTACAGAGCATCCTCTGGGATGTTCCCCCTACATCCCCACCTGGGGCCATCCTTGATGCTGAGATTTTTGACATGAGGCTTGTTCCAGAACAAAGCCTCTTCTCTGACAGAGGCCAGGGGCTTCTTTGGATAGGTGACAAGTAGCTAGTCAGAGCCTGCGAATCTACTGCTGAGAAAGACCCGTGGCCCATTCTTTTTTCTTTCTTTCTTTTTTTCTTTTTTAGTAGACTGTTTTTTAGAGTTTTAGGTTCATAGGAAAATTGAGTGGAAAGTACAGAAAGTTCCCATGTACGCCCTTCAGCCCCCGCACATGCAGAGTTTCCCCCACTATCAGCACCAGAATGTTGCCTTAATTACAATCAGTGAATTTGCAGCGGGGTCATTACCACCCAGAGTCCATAGTTTACATTGGGGTTTATTCTCGGTGTTGTGCAGTCTATGAGTTTGGACAGATGTTCAATGACAAATATCCATCATCATAGTCATACAGAGTATTTTTAACTGGCCTACAAATCCTCTGTGTTCCACCTATTCACCTCTCCTCCCTCCAATCACTGGCAATCACTCATCTTTCTACTGTCTCCTTAGTTTTGCCTTTTCCTAAATGTCATGTAGATGGAATTATACAGTAAGCAGCCTTTTCAGATTGGCTTCTTTCACTTAGTAATACACATTTAAGGTTTCTCCACGTCTTTTCATGGTTTAATTGCTTGTTTCTTTTTAGCCCTGAATAATATTCCATTATCTGGGCGAACTTCAGTTTATTTATCCATTCGCCTACTGACGGGCATCTTGGTTGCTTCCACGTTTTGACAGTTATGGATGAAGCCGCTATAAACATCTGTGCGCAGGTTTTTGTGTGGATGTAAGTTTTCCACTTCTTTGGGTAAATACCAAGGAGCACGATTGTTGGAGTGTATGGTGAGAGCATGTTTAGTTTCATAAGAAACCCCAAAACTGTCTTCCAAAGTGGCTGGACCATGTTGCACGCCCACCTGAAATGAATGAGAGTTCCTGTTGCTCCATATCCTCACCAGCATTTGGTGGTGTCAGTGCTCTGGATTTTGGCTGTTCTGACATGTGTGTGGTAGTAGCTCATGGTTATTTTAATTTGCAGTTCCGTAATGATATGATGTTGAACATCTTTTAATATGCTTACTCGCTGTGTGCATATCTTGCTTGGTGAGGTGTTTTTTCAGGTCTTTTGTCAATTTTTTAATTGGGCTGTTTGTTTTCCTATGGTTGAATTTTAAGAGTTCTCAGTATATTTTGGATACCAGTCATTCATCAGCTATGCCTTTTGCAAAGATTTTTCTCCCAGTCTTTCACTTGTCTTCTTATTCTCTTGACCCCATTCAATTTTGTTCCCTCTTCCTATATGTCCAGCAGACCCATAGCTCCTTATCTCCAGATTAACTGTGGAGGGGGCGTGGCTTCCCAGGGAAACGTGTGGGTTTGTGACCACCACTCATTTCAAACCCATGTTTATTCATTCCTTAAACACTTATATTGTGCCAGGCACTACGTCCTGGAGATGCATGGGTGAACAAGACAGGCAAAGCTCTGAGTCTTGTGGAGTTCACTTTCTGGTAGGAATGACATATACTAAAAAATAAGCATAGAGACATATGCTGAAAACCATACATAAGCACATTATACAGCTTTCTAGAAGTAAGTCCAATGTAAAAAAAAAAAAAAGAGCAGAACAAAGGAGATTGGAGGTGCTGTCATGGGAGAGATTTGCCGACTAGGTAGGGTTGCAGGGTGGGCTTCATTGAGAAAGGGACGTTTAAGCAAAGAGGATGCCAAGACTGCAGACAGACCAACCAGTGCAAAGGCCATGCGGGCAGGAGTGTTTGAGGAATTGCAAGGAGGCCGATGGGGCTGGAATGCAGTAGAGGGGTGATCAGGAGAGGATTTTCCGATGGATTCAGTGGGGGGAGGGGGATGAAAGGAAGGAGAATCATCCATGACACCACGATTTTTGACCTAAGCCATTGAAAGGGTATCATTAACTGTGAGGGAAAGAGCAAGTTTCCCAGCAGTGATAGGTGCACGCAGAGGTCAGTTCTGTTTTTGACACGTTAAGTTGGCACTCTTAGACATGTTTGTGGAGACACCAGGTAGGCTGTGGGATAAGTGGGTTTGGAGTTCAGTGGAGTTTGTGTCTAAGGCTGAGTGTCGTGGGGAATAGAATGAAGAGTGAAACCCAATTCCTCTAGCCCTACCTCTGTCCAGAAATCACTGGGCAGTTGGAGGGAGTGCAGGAGGGCAACACATAAAACAGGCACAGCCGCCAGTAGGTAGGTGAACAAATCCAAGCTACCACAGATTACGCCAAAGAGACAATCAGGAAAGACGACCCCCCAGACACCTTGACTTCTCATTACTAAGAAGTCAGCAAGAGGGGGAAACCAGGGTAGCATTTTCCCTTCTTCGGCCTCAAATAGACATCTCAGATTTTTGAAGATTATCACAAAGGCTCCTCATGGTCTGTCTGCCTTCCCATTCACCTATGAGGCAGGATGAGAGGAAGGTTGAGAGGGGACAGTCACTTCAGCTCTCTGTGCAGCCTTGGTTCTGCTCCCAGCCATCCATCAAGCAGCCAGGTCAACCCCAGATTGAGTCAGGCTGGGCTGGGTCCTGCTGTCTGTGGTCACTGCATGCAGAGCTAGCTGTTTAAAGGAAGGAGAGCTATGAAGAAGATGAGGTCACCACTTATTAGACCAGCATTAGGCCACATCCCTAAACTTGGTAACCCAGGTCCCAGGGTTAATATGCCAGCTGTGGTCTTTACCCTGAAACACAGTCAGTTGCCCAAAGCAAGGGCCGTGTTTTCACATACAACGTTTCTGAGTCTCTCTTGCTCAAGTGGCAGATGGTGAATTTCATGCAATGACGTGAGCAAAGGCCCCTCTATTTCCATCCTGGAACTCGGAATCTGTGGAGAAATTGCATCTCTGCCTCCTGTGCACTGAGCGCTGCAGCTCTTGGAGGGCGTGGGGGTTGGGGGGGTCAGAAAGTCAGGAATGTGTCTGCAAGGGCGGGGGCCAGGAGTGGGGAGAGCAGTGAACTGGCCTTTGTCCCGGGTTCTCCAGCAGGGAAAGGGGGAGCCAGGCCACTTCGGGACACCTATGCTGGATGTGGAGGATAAGACCTGCCATCCACAACCTGAAAATCTAGTGCTTTAATAAGCTGAGGCTGATATTAGAACAGGTGCGCCCTGGGAACTCAGAGAGATGGGCAGCATGGCGCCAGTGATGGACTGTCTTTGCAGGCTCAGTTCTGAGTGAGAGCAAAACTGAGTTATGAAACAGGGCCAGATTAATGAAAATGTGCATGGTCACAGCCCTTCCTCAGTGATTTCCACCCAGCACTGTGGCACCTTCTGACCCAAATCTATCGACGGCGTATTGTGTCCTACACTCAGCCTTTACACCTCCAAAGAGAGAAAACGATTTATAACACAATAATGACCTTCAAGAATCCCAGCCCACTCCTGGACTGCTCTGTCTTATATCCCCAAGGAAATTAACCCCTCAGGGAAGGTTTCAGGATAATATTGGGGATTTGGAATTCTCTATTTGACTATTGGCCGGGCTTCCCAAGAAACACCATTGAGGCTTCATGTGTTACACACTTTCCGCTCTTCACTCCTGTCACACAGACAGACTTCCTTGCACTTTCTTCAACTGGCCTCTGTCCTGCTATGACTTTCCAGCCCTGGGGTACCCAGTTCTGGGGTTTGGAGGAGACTTTCCCAGCCTTCCCACTTGACTTACTCCAGGAAAAACTCAAACTTCACCATGTTTTGGAGGCTTTGCATTCAAGCTGTACTTTAATAACATTTGTTGTCTTTTATTCTTATTATCAAATTCACATTCAGTGCAGAAAATGTGGAGTTTATAAAAAGAAGAAGAAGAAAAACAAAAATCACCCATCATTTGACACATATTCCTCTGGTCTTTTTTCCTGTGCTTACATGTATTCTAACTGGGAGCATACTGTACATATTGTTTTGTGATCAACTTTTTTCCCTCCCACTTAAGGCTATTATAGAGTGAAACAAAAAAGGGGTGGGAGGAGGATGGTCACTGTAGTGTAGTGGTCGTGTGTGGGTGGGCTCTGGAGTCAGACTGTCTGGGTTCAAATCCTGACAGCCCCACTGAAGTCCTGAGACCAGAGCAAGTTACTGAATCCGTTTCTATGTTTAGAACAGTGTGGTTTATGCCGGATTTTAATCTACAATTTTGTTTTCTCTCTTTCTCACTCAACTGTGAGTTCCTTGAGGTCAGAGAGTGCCTCTTTGTTCATCTGTCTGTCCTCAGCATCTCACTGGTACATAACAGACACCCCAAGATGTTAAATTCGGTAAAGATCCCAAAGAATAAGACCTGGGAATCAGACGAAAGTTCCTGAAATAGAGGACAAAGATTTGCGCTCATGGCCTCGTTTCTTACCTCTGTCAGTTAAAACGGGCCCATAAACTAAGTTTTCTGCGGCTCTCATTTCATCCTTTGTGAAATGGAGACGCCAGGGTGATTGTGAGAGGAGCGAGACGACTTCGTGGACCTGCTCTGTAGAACTTTGTAAGCAAACTTGTTCTTTCCTAAATTCTCGTGGCTCCGCCCCGCTCGGAATGGGGACAGGCCTGGGGACGGCGCCCTCATTTCCCGAGAGGAGTGAGCGGGCCAACCCCGCGGACGTCGGGACAGCCCGGGGTGCCTGTCCCGAGGCGGAGGGGCAGGCGTAGGGGCGCCCGAGCATGGAAAGCCAGGGGTGCCCCCCTCCATGTCCCGGCCTGGGTCCCAGCCCAGAAGCCCCTCAGCGCGCTGCCGCCGCGTTTCGTGCCCCCAGATCAGACGCCCCTCCCCTTCCCCGGGGCCATCCTTCCGCCCACCAGCGCCGGCGGGGGATCCTGTCCCCTCTTCTCTGGATCCCGGCGGGGCACGGGTGGTGGTGTTGGGGGTGGGAGGGCTCTCGAACTTGGTCTTCCTTTGCCTCCCACTCTCCGGCAAAAGCTGCTGCTCCTCCGCGCAGGACAGGGAGAGGGTGGGGGCCGTGCCTGGCGGAGGGGATTCCTTCCCTTCGCGCCCGCGGCAGCGCCGGCCGATTTTAGCTTTTCCCGGAGGCTCCTAGCCGCGGCACTGCCGGGGGTGGCGGCGCGCTCCCCCTCGCGGTGGGGACCGTCGCCTGGTGCTGCCGTGCGCGAGGACGCGGGAGGTATAAAAGACAGCGAGGCTAGGGTCCCTTGCCGCCGCCGCCCCAGGTGGGGGATGGCAGCCGGGAGACTGGCTGGAGGGAGACCCAGGGTGCTTCCCACCCGCCCGAAGCTCTGCCAGGGCTGCCCTGAGCAAGCAGTGGTTTTGTCATTTTGAACCCACCAGCCCACCCCCACCCCCCCTTCCCGGCTGTTTCAGAAGTGGCGTTGAGTCAGACCTGAGTCACAGGAGAACCTGGCCCCCCCTCCCCGCCCCCTGCGGTTCTTCCTCGTCCGGATCGCAGCCCAGTTCTCGACTCCCACCCGCTGCGGGGCGGCCGCCTTACGACCCACTCCCAGTAACTTGTCCTCAGACACCGCCGAACCCTGGCCGCCTCCTCTGTCTCTGTGATACCTGCCCATCCGCCCGTGGCGCGACCCCCACACCCCCCGCGGGCTGGAAAGACAGCTCATTTGGGGACAGCCATCCTGTCCTTAGACCCTGAAAAGGCCACAGTCTGTCCCCTGCCTACGGGCACGACAGGCCACCTGCCCCTGACCTTCCCAAACAGATGGTGCGTGCTGGGGGCCTGGTTGAGCAGGGCGCTCAGCGCAGGCCACAGCGTCTCCGGTGGTGGTTTCCTGTAGTGCGTACTACCCTCGAGGACTTGGTCAGCTTCTTCCACCTCTGGCTACCTCTTTTCTCACCCCTTCTACCCTTTCCTGAGCTCTCTGCCGAGAAGGTGCTACACAACTCTATTTTTAGTCCTAACAAGCTGCCTGCCGGAGCAGCTTCCATCTGCAGCTCTCGGAGCCCTTTACAAATGCTAATGAATGGAAGCTGCTGCCTCCATTGTAACTCAGATTCATCTTTCCCTCCTCCCCATCCCTCAAGCTTTCCCCGTGGGGTAAACTGAGGCATGGAGTTAGGGCGTGGAGATGTGATCAACTCCGGGTCAAGTTCCCTGGTTTTCTATGGCCTGTCGGTGGTTCTGCCTTCTCCAGCCCCTTCTGACCGTCTCTTCCTTGGCAGTCAGTACCAGGTCCTGGATTAACTGCAGAGGTCAGACAGCCTCTTTTCCTCGGTAAGCTGAGGTCCAGTGGGAGAGGTGAGTGTAGAAACCCATCACTGCGATACCAATAGGTGGCCCCACAGACATGTTTTTGCACAGCAGGCTACCGGAGCCTGGCATGGAGGGAGGGGCAGAGTTCGTGCTGCTACTGCCCTATTTTATAATCAGGTAAGGCTTCCTGAAGGAGATGACATCTGAACTGAATCTAATTGAGAATTGTAGTTAATCAAGAGAGAGGCAGGGGCATTCTGTGAACAAAACACAGGGTTGAGAAAGAAGAAGTCTGGGGTTGCTAGAGGTAAAAATGTTCCCCATGCTGAGGTGGGAGGTGAGGTGGAATGAAAGCAGGGAAAGGACCTGCTCAGATTGTAGTTTTAAATATCTCATTCTGGTGGTCGGGAGGAGCGTGAGTTTCATAGTGTAAGAGTGGAAGCCAGGAGACCAATTAGAGACGATAAAGGCCTCATTCAGGTGCCGTGGAGAAGTGCCATGGAGAGCACAGAGTGCATCTGAGAAAAACGTTTGACAGTTACTTAACTGGAAATCCAGGGTGACACAATCTTTTTTTTCCTGTGGCCCACTGTTAGGCTGGCAGGGCAAACATCACCCAGGTGGCACACTTCCCTTTAGCCTGGATGCCTGGAACTTCTGGAGGGCAGGCCCTGCCCGCTGTCTCTGCCATGGCAACTGGTAGTAATGCAGACAGTCTGCATTTAGGAATGCTGGTTGAATGAATGAATGGAAATTCTCTCAGCAACTGCAGGTAGAAGGACGTAGACATGCAGGACCCTAACCACTCTTCATCCTCACAGTTAAAGCACCATTCAGTAGGAAGCCAACCCTCCTTCCTTGGCCTTCACCGCGAACCAGAAAATGCTGCCAACCGCAATGAATGCAGCTTCAGGAGCTGTAGGAAGCCTCCTTAGCAGTTTCAGGGACCTGCTTTCCAACCAAAAAAATCACAAAATCATTCTTGGAACACCTGAAATGTGTTCCAATTGGAGCAAGCTGTGTTCCAATTCATGCCGTGCAAAACACGGGCATGAATAATGGGCTTTGGGATGCCCAGAGAGGAGGGTGGCACAGAGGGACTCACCCACATTTGGCAGTTTTGTATATTGGGTGGCAGGAATGCCAGGAATTTGTTCATTTAATTTTCCGTGTTGTACCAGGAGATCCCCACTGCTGCCTTTCACTGCAAATTGCTTCCTCTGGTCATCTTCCCAATATTAAATTCCAGTAGGTCTGCTGTGGCAATAAAATGGCAGCATAATAGTTAAGAGGGTGGGTTCTAGTCTAGGCTCAAACTCCATCTCCTGCACTCCTACTAGCTGTATGACTGTAGAAAAGCTAAATGACTCATTCAGCCTTCAGTTTCCTCATCTGTAGATTGGGTATATATGAGAGTCATTGTGAAGTTTGAGTTAGTGCCTATTTAAACACTTAGAACAGTCATTGTCTGGTACGTGGTAAGCCCCAATAAATATTAATTATCAATAATATTGCCAGAGTCCTCTAGCCTATATTTAGTATGGCTGCATTTCCAGCTCCTCTACCAGCTGATCAACCTACATTGCTGTTTTGGGATCCCATAAAGTCTTCCCTTGGTCCTTTCCTTTAAGTCGTGGATACTTAGGAAGAGAACCACTGACCCTATGTAATCACTGAGTCGCTCTTCTGGGGGCAAAAAAATATTCTTCATTTAGAAGAAAAGTACCATTTTTTATTGAAGATGAGATACCCTTATAGAGAATTGACTAGGATAGAGAATCATAGAGTGTGAGAGCTGGAAGACATCATGGAGGTACTAATTCAAGCTGGCCTTTTTCAGAGACCCAGAGAGACTGAGTTAGCTGTGTAGTTCAGTAGAAGATGGAGGGCCGGAGCCCAGGTCTCCTGATTATCCCTGCATGGTTTCCTGGGCAATGCTGTCATCCCACATCTTCAGGCCATCCCAAGCCCTTTGGTCTTTGCTTTCCCTTCTCCCATCTCTACCTCTGGTCAAGCCTCCTTTTGCCTAGCCCCACACCATGCTAGTGGTCTGCCCTTGTATTAGTCGGGATTCAACCAGAGAGAACGAGTAGGAGATAGACAGTAGGGGATTTACTGCAAGGAATTGACGTAGGAGATTGTGGAGAGCCGGCGAGGCAAACCCACAATTCGTGATGCAGGCCATCAAGAAGGGCACGCCGGAAACGCTTGGGCAGGAGCGGACACTGCAGTCCACAGATGGAAATTCTTCTAGGAAAATCCAACTGATTGAATCAGGCCCGCTCAGATTATCTCCTTTACTTAAGGTCAACTGATTATGGACATTAATCAAAACTAGAAAATACCTTCTCAGCGGCACCCATGTTTGATTGAATAACTGGATTCTGTAGCCTAGCCAAGTTGACGCATAAAACCGTCCACCACAGTCCCCTGACGGTCTCGCTGTCTGTCCTTCCAGCCTGTCTGACATACCATATTAATCTTCCAAAAACTCTGTTTTCGCCCTTCTTTCCAGTTTGCCACCGTGGTCTATGGGTTACAAGAGAAAGCTCAACTTGCCTTACTGTGTCTCCTACTTCTCTCCCACTCCAACCCTCCATTCTAGTCAAACCAGTCTGCTTGCTCTCTGAACAGTCACAGACTCTATAGATTTTCCTCATCCTGTCACTTTCCACTGCCCAAGCCCCACCCCTCCTTTCAAGGCCATTCTGTTTGGATCCTGCCTCAACGCAGGTTGTGTGTGTGTGTGTGGCGGGGGAAGCACTATTAGTGCCCGTCCTTCCTCCCAAACCAGCCAGGATGCTGGTCAAACCCTAACAAATTGCTCCTAAGATCTTATTACTAAAGTAAAAGATTGGGTCTAGGTTATTACAAATGGCAACTGAAACAATTTTCTCTCCTTTCTTGTCATGTCCACTGCCCACCACTTCCACCCCACACTTTTCACTCAGGAGAAGTTTTAGGTTCTTGCTATCTCTTTTTAATCAACTTGACATCCCTTGGACCTAAGGACATTTGGCATCCAGATGGGATGCAAGACACAAAAGGAGCCAAAACAGAAAACAGATCTCTGACATCAGACAGTTCCCCTTTTAATGTTTTAAAGAGATCTTCCAGTGGCTTCTGCTGAATGGAATCGACATCAGATATGGCCAAAGCAAGATGTTTGCACCAGAACAGCATAATATGAAGAGTCTGCCTGCCTGGGTTTGCAGGCAAATTTCTGGCAAATCTGGTATCATTTAATTTACTTTATAGACGTAGAGTAAGGTACTTGGCCTCGACTTCATCATTTGTAAAATGGGGATAATAGTAGATATTTATTTATCCCAGATAAAACCTACCTATCTCTTAGGCTTGTTGTAAGGATTTAATTAATCTATGGAAAGCACTTAGAAAGCCTGGCAGAGAGAGCCCACTACGTCTTCGCTACTATTATTATTAGCTACAACAGGGCAAATTGAACCTCCACATCTCCCTTTGCGCATGCTGACTTCAGTAGGCTAAGGTCAGACACTTTTGTAAAGGTGCCTGCCCCACCCTTGGGGGCTCTGCCCCTGGGCCAGGAAACAGCTCTGGCCATGAGGAAACAGCTCTCGCTTGTGCAGGTCACTGGTCAGTCCCTTAGAAATCAAGAAGCCCACAGTCTAACGGTTGCATATTTAACTCTATTGGAAGAAACGGTTATGGATCGTTTCTCATGCTCACTATATTGTACTGGATACTGGGGAGACTGAGATAAGACATGGCCCAGGTCCTCGGGAGCTTATGAGGGAGACGACTAATGTGGAAATCACCAAGCGGACCTCAAGGCAGCATGGTGCGTCATGACCACGGACATTCAGGGCTGTCGTGGAGTCACTCCCTGAGCAATGTGCCGGGAAGCTGGGCTTGGACGGACCATGAGGCAGAGAGGTGTCTGCTCACCTCTGTGTCCTGTTGCCTAGTACGGTGCCTGGGACAGAACACACGCTCAAAGGATCTCTGTGAATGGCTGGCTGTAACTGAGGGTGTGAGGAAAGCTTCATGAAATAGGTTTTAAGATTTGAGGACAGAGTCAGATTTTGAGAGGGCAGAAAGACAGGAATGGATAACCAAAATGTGCTATAGACACACAATGCAATATTACTCCATGGTGTAATATGAAAACGGAATTCAAAAGGAAGTTCTGACCCGTGCTACGACATTAAGGACATTATGCCAGTCACACACACACACACACACACACACACATACAGAAGGACAAATATTGCCTAATTCCACTGAGAAGAGCTACCCAGAGTTATCAAAGTCTTAGAGGCAGAAAGCACCATGGTGACTGCCAGGGGCCTGGAGAGAGAAGGAGGAAATGCGTTGTTGTGTAATGGGTACGGAGTTTCAGTTCTGCAAGATGAAAAACGTTCTGGAGATCAGTTACACATCGATGTGAAGGCACTGTTAATACTACCGAACCATGCAGAGAAACGGTTACGATGGCACATTTTATGTTTTGAGTATGCTAGCATAATTTAAAAAAAAAAAGATGGAGAAGGAACCTGCAAGAACAAAAGTTTTAGGGGAGGTAACGAGGCAGAGTGTGTAGGACGTGTGCAAGGAAAGGACGACTGACTGATAAGGGCAGAACTTAAAAGACAAGAAGGGAGGTGCATCGTGGGAGACGAGGCCAGATGGAGGCTGAATGGGCCTTGAGTGCCGTGCCCAGGATGTGCAGTATAAAATTTTGGCTTTGAGTTCAGACGTGGCTGAAGTGGGCCTTCTAGGAATGTCTTCAACCTCGGCAGCCCTACAGTCATCGTAGGTACTCTGAGGGCCAGTGTGCCGAGCTCTCATCCCAGGCCTATGCCCGCCCAACCTCTTCTGCTAAACAGACGTCAAGGCTCACGTCTCCAGGCCAGAGGGGTCCCACTGCACCTGGGTGCCTCTGGGGGCTTCCTCTGCTGCCTTTGATTGGAACTGATTCCCCCCCTGGGGTGTTCAAGCTCCAGCTGCACTAATAGAAACGAATGAGATCTCAGCCTGAGTAGCATGACTTCTTTCCTATTGAATACTCCTAAGCAACCTGGGTCTGCAAGCTCATACTTGACAAATTACTGCTTTGACTCCCCCACCCCCATCAGGCCCCACAGGGGGGTGTGATGGCCTCGTGATATGGTCCCTGGAAGGTGCTCCCTTCGTAGGTGTTGCTTCATAGGCTGGGCTCTCCTCGGTGTGAGACACAAGGCTTACTTGTTGAAAGTAGAAATGAGTTGGCCTGTGACATTTTGAGGTTTCTTTTTTAAGGGTTTAGGTGTCATGAGGACACCAATGCAAGGCTGATTTCTAGATGGAGCTGTGAACTAGAGGACCACAAGACAGACTTTTCCATGCAGCTCTGTTATTTATTTAACACAAAATTTTAAAGCTTTAGTTATCGTCTGTAAGTCTCAGTTTTCTCATTTCTACAATGAGTATAATAATCCCTTTCTTGCTTTCTAAGGATATCAAAAAGATGAACGGAGTAGAGATGATGACATACTTTGAAATCTAATTAACAGGAAGTATACAAAATACTGTGCATTCTCCAAGGATTCTGGAACTAAACATTTGCCGAGGAGGGTATATATTTTGTATGCCCCTATCTCTACATTTATCAAAATGAAAACAGAATTCTTGTCGTGAGATTGACAATAAGACCTAACCTGAATGTTCATTCGTGAAAGCCAGGCTAGTTTCCTTCTCGGGCCACAGTGCTAAAAGCAGTTCAACACCTTTGATGCCCTAACTCTTCTGCTGCCCACCTTTGAGAAAGGAACTTGATAACAAGAAATGCAGGAATCTGGGCTATTCCTTGCACCATTTCCACACCCACATCCTGCTTTGGCCAGCTGTGTCTGTCAGTACAGCTGAAGCTGTGCCTTCTCACTGGGACATGGAGAGAGGACCCCCCTCGCCCTCCGCTTAATTATAAGAGCAGCAAGAACAAAATGCCTCAACTTGTTCACCTCAAAGAATTCTACCACATGAAATCTATAAAATGGTGGAGGAGATGGTTGGGAAAACAACAAAGAGTTTGCGTCATCTGTGGTCCGTTAACCATGGACTCTGCTCCATGTACCATTCACCAGGTGTGTCTAAAAGTCAGGCCATGGACAACCCCTACTCCAGGTTGTTCTCACAGATAGCTCTCCTCTTGCGCCCTACCCCTCACTTCCTGTTCATCTCCATGGCTCACTGGTCCCTGAATCTATACCCTGCCTTAAAAGTGTATAAAATGAGACAAATGGAAAGAGAAGCTCACTAGGAATGCTTCAGTGTTTGATATCAGTTACTGGCTTTTCCGTTTAGTAACCCACTTGCACCACCCTCTTTGGTTCTGGACTCTGCATCCCACTAAAGTAACTCTAGAAGCTCCCCAACTTAGCGTTCTCCTGTGGCTTCGGATGAAAGACTGATCACATCAGTCCTGGGGTCAACGACCCTACCGAACAGGCCAGCTCCTGGCCCACCATCTTGGCTTCTAATCCTGGTTCTGCTATCTACTCGCTGTGAATCTTACTCACTGCCTGCAGGCCAGAATACAGTGGGCATCTGCCCTTCCACTCCTGGTGGTCCTTCAGGAACTTGGCCCTGGCCGTGAATGTTTCTGGGATGAGTGATTGAGAGCAAGAGGCAGAGAGAAGGGTGTGGCCTTTGGTATGCAGTGGGAGTCCACGTAGTATGGCGGCTTCGTCTATAAATTGGGAATTCTTTCTGGCCGCATCAGGAAGTTAAACCAAAGTGTGTGTGTGTGTGTGTGTGTGTGTGTGTGTGTGTGTGTGTGTGTACATGCATGCACGCATACATACACCACTCAGTGTACTCTAAAAGTAGCCAAAATGTTTAACATAAGATTTTGGACTACTCAGATTTTTTAAAAAAGAAAGAAGGAAGGAAGGAAGGAAGGAAGGAAGGAAGGAAGGAAGGAAGGAAGGAAGGAAGGAAGGAAGGAAGGGCCCTTACTCCCACACTAAAAGATGACTAGTAGTAATAATATCTTAGTGTAAATTCCTCCAAACTTTTATATCTATAAATTGCATCTTTATATATTGGCTTATAATTTTTTCACATAATTGTTCATCTACTCATGTCACCAAAAACTTACCTATCATTTCTAATGGCTGAATGATATTCCATGGGATTATGATTCTACAACTTTCTTTCACCAATCCCCCTTTGGTGGACATTGGGTTGTTTCTGGGGATTGTTTTCTTCACTATTATAAATAATTTGGTGTCAGGGAAACTTAGAACTAAATCTTTAACTATAAGTTTAATTCCTTAGGATAAAATCCTAGAAGAGGAATTAATAGGTCAAAGGGTATGCATGCACCCTTTCAAGGTTTTTGATATTCGTTGCCAGATCAGCCTCGAACAAAGTTAAACTAATGTCTAACTCTCATACCTTCAACCTTTTACCGACACTGGGTATTATATTATAATTTGTTAAAATAATAACCAATTTGATAGGCAAAAAACAGTATCTCCCTCTTTGATTACAAATTAGGTTGGATTTTTTTTTCCTATGCGTTTCGGTCATTTGCATTTATTTTGTGATTTTTCTGTCCATTGTTGCCCAGTTTTTCTATTCAGATTTTTTTCTTATAGATTCTCAGAGCTTTTTACTCCATTAAGGATATGATCCCCTCTGTCATCCATGTTGCAGATATTTCCTTGGTCTTTTGTCTGCTTTTTATGGTGGGTTTTTGTTTTTGTTTGTTTTTTTTTTGAGGGAGGGGTTGATATAGAGGAAGTGTACATTTTTGCATGGTCTAATCTGTCACTCTTTTTCCTTCATGATTTCTATTTTGACATCATGATTGGGAAGGCTTTCCCCACTCGTTAGAGCATTCTTTCTCATTTAATTTAACTCTGAATTCTAGGAACATAATATTTCAAGCTATTTTATCTCCAGAATCCTGGACGTTAGGGGAAGCACTGCCTCCAAAAACCCACAGGGCAAAAGAGAAGGATATGGAAAAATATAGATCTGAGCCCAGACCCCCACATCCCAGAGACTCTCTGAGGGCTGGGAAAGGAGTTAAAACCTGTTCTAGGCTCCCAGGGACTGTCGGACAAGTCTGTGCTCTGCTTGAACATCCCTAATTATCTCACCCGGGATTTTCCTTTTTGTTAGACTCTTTAGAAAAGTCCCCTTGGTTCAGAATAATGTCAACATCTTACCAAGCATCAGTCTCCCCGGAGCTCTCCGTGCTACCAAACCACGTCCATCCTGCAGGGCCAGAGGTCACCCCAGGCAATTACAGGTGGGAGAAGTGCAGAGAGAGGAGAGGGGCTGACCTCTCCTCCACGATGAGAGCCGTGCTCCACCATCGACAAGGGAGCACTGACTTCCGGCTGTGTGCTCTCCACACCTGAGCCTTCTGCTGGGGTTTGCAAATGCATTTCTTTCCTGTGTGTGCGTGAGTGCGTGCGTGCGTGCGTGTGTGTGTGTGTGTAAGCACACATGTACACACTGACTTTCACAGACTTACGCATACACTTTCTAACCTCACTCTTCTGCTACTTAATCCTAAATGGGAGAAAATGTCTCTGTAATTTTGAAGAGGGGGAGAGGGAGGGGAGTCGAGCAAAGAAACCCTTCAGTAGAAATAGTAAGAAAAAGATGTGTCGTGAGCATGTGCAGCGTAATTTTCCTTCTGCATGCTTTATTAAAGAATTATATGACATAATTACACGTTATAATGTCTTTACACATATTTATGGTAATTACGTCAATGTACATTTGATGTTCTGTAATTACAGTAAATACACAACAGTCCCGACAAATCACTTGATCAAGAATTCAAATTCCCTAAGCGAAGATGGGAGAAGAGACGTTAACTCTTCTGCTTCCTGATCGCCCAATGCGTGACGATTCCTCTGCCTTTTCCTGGCAGGTTTGGAGATGACTTTATGTCGGTGTCATCGAGGCACAATTATGTTCATTTACACCAGGGGTGTTCCTGAGACTGGTCCCGAGAGCAACACCACTTTTTTTTTTTTTTATGATGGTTTCCCCTATGATGCTGTTGTGTGTGTGCTGATTGTGTGCAGGGTCCCGATAGAGTCCCCGAGGCAGGTAGGGAGTGAACATGCGTTTGATGCCCTCCGTGAATACCACTGTCCTGGGAGATGTGGGGAAATACAAAGAAAGTGGAAATCGGAGCCTCATGGAGGGAAAGTGCAGGGAGAATGGATCCCTCAGAAGCCGGTTCCTTACTTGTAGGCTGCTGTGCCTCTCCAAGCCACTTTGTAATGCAGTACCTTCCTAAAGGCAGGACCACGTCCAATTTTCTAGCATCTGGATTCACGCCCCGGGTTTTGTCACAGGGAGGCTCTGATACCACCTATCTGTGGTTGGCACTGC
Source organism: Rhinolophus ferrumequinum (assembly GCF_004115265.2). Classification (NCBI taxonomy): domain Eukaryota; kingdom Metazoa; phylum Chordata; class Mammalia; order Chiroptera; family Rhinolophidae; genus Rhinolophus; species Rhinolophus ferrumequinum. The sequence goes on from NC_046301.1 coordinate 43,707,471, forward strand.
ATGCATTAGTTATGCTAGATGGGCCATTTTCTTTGTTTGTATGAATATTTTCCATCTTCTTGTCGTCTCTGGATTCTGATGTTGGGGGAGGGAGGTGGTTGTTCTTGCCAAGTAGGACCCTGGCCAGTTTATCAGAAACAATCCGCAATCGGTGTAATTGTTATCCCAACCAAGAGGCCTCTCCTGTGATCTGTTCATCGGTGGGTCCCCAGCCCTCCTGAGGTCCAGAGGGACTGTTTCTCTATTGTCTCCCTGACAAGATAAGAACCATCGCGATAAGAAGCATCCATGGATCCAGGCTGGCACTCGTTTAGCCCAGAGGATGGCTGAGCCTCCAGGGGGAAATAGAGGAACCGAGCCCAGAGCCATATTGGGTTTCCTCCTATGGAAGGAATTCATTGTGAGGCAAGTTGTAGAATTGAAAGAACGCAGGACTGGAGGCGGGCAGCCCTCTCTCTGGGGAGAAGGGTACCTGCCTACCTATGTCAAGGACCTTGAGCTAATAGACGTTAAGGAACTTGAAAAGTTCAAAGCTGTAAATAAATGTAAGGAATGTGCAATCGACCCCATGTCTAGCACCGACCCCCTTTAGGATGGGAGCAGGAATAACTCTCCCTCTTAGCACCCACCGGTTTCATCCCAGATTTCATCTCTGTGACCCAGAGAGACTAATTAGCCGTGAACAGGTGGTCTGGAAGGGGCAGTTCACTGATCCCCATAGGTGCACAAAAGAAATCTGTTGCACTGGCTCGGACCAGTGTGAGAAAGGACTGAAATGAGAGCTGACTGGTGATTCATCAAAGTAGCAAACCTATTGACTAATATAATTCTTAGTCATGAAGTCCCTCCATGCTCCACACATACCGAAATCAACGCAATTACAGACTTCAATGAAGCTGGAATCCTGACTGCGGAAAATGCTTGTTTTAGTCCAAGATGGGGGTAGAGGTGAGAAACCCGTTACTCCGCGTTACTCCCCTGGTAATGAAAGCACCTCGCAGCCTACAGGCTTCTCAGGATGTAATTGCTGTGGGCTGAGACAGGGATCTCACTGCACTAATGATGCCCTGTGCCTTCTTCTGAGGCCTCACTCCACGTCTCACCTAAGCGTAAGTGTAAGCGATTGCCAAGGAAGGCAGCACAGTAGAAACGAACACATGAACCGGCGCATCTTAGCCTTTTGCATTTTTCAAAAATGTTGCCATCATCTCTTAGTCTCTTTAATCTTTTTTTAATTGTTAATTGCTTAGGACCTGATAAATTTAGACGGATGCCTCATCGATGTATTTAAACATGTGAGCAAGTGAAATGGAAACAGATGTAGCATTTTCTTTCTTTCTTTCTTTCTTCTTCTTTTTCTTTTTTTTTTCTTTCTTTTTAGTGAGGACTTTGCATGGCCAGGAACCATAATTCATATTTTCTTCACACTCACAAAAGACTCTGCTGGAACCAAGTTTGTGTTGGGAAACAGATTTTTCTAGGCTCTTTCTGGTTGGGCGTTGTTGTGCTGTGTTTTTAACTGCTGTTCATTTACCAACTACTAGAAAGTGTGGCCTCGGACAGAAAGTAGCCCACCATTTGCTCCTTTTTACATTTGTTCCGAGAAGAAATGGGGAGATTTGTGCTCCTTTGCAGGAGGGAACCCACAAGATTCGTTCCTTTAATCAGAGCAGGTCATTTCACAAAAGCAATTTCTTGCCTCAGAGCAACAGGTAGGGGAGAAAGAAGAAAGAAAGAAACGACTTTTTTACTTTCTAAGGGTTGCTGCTTTGGAGGTGGAGGGCAGGAGTTTGAAATTAAACATGTGGAAGAGAAATCAGTAAGTGACAAAACCTCCAGCCAGAGATGTCCATTAAGTGTCAGTGATGGGATTGTCAGTAAGGTCTGTTTCAGCACCTCCTGTCCGCCCCCCACCCCACCCACCCCTCGCCTCTTTTTCTCATCTCCACCAGTGGCTTTTGGGAGTTCAATAACTCCCCCAGTGGGACTGTGCTCTATTGTCTCCAAATCTGTGTAATCCTTGGCTGCTGAGCTACCAACTGTGGTCCCTGGGGAGTGAAAATTAATTTCTTTCCCTGCCCCATGCGGCTGATCCCAGCTGGCCTGTGGCTCAGCTGGGAGCTGAGGTCAGATGCACGAGACCACCAGGCTCTTGGAGTAAATGATCAGAGCCTTGGATCGAGAAGGCTTCTAACAATACGGAAATGGCATTTTCCACTTAACTCAATTGCGGTGTGCCCAGCTGTCTCTCTGCACCAAGATTCAATTATCAGAGATGATGTGTGTTCTACCTTCCCCCCAATGCTCGCTTGTGCTTTCTGGGGAGCTGTGTAGTATCCTCTTTTTCTGACAGCTATGACTGATGAAATTCCAACAAGCGAGAAAGAGAGGAGTTTTCAAGAAAAGAGAGGATGTTTCAGCTTGTTGTCAGCTTCGGAACTAACTCTGATGTCCATTGGGTGACGCCTGGGGAGAGCATTGGAGTGTCCTAGCTGTGTGGCCTTGGGCAAGTCATTCGACCTTCCTGAGCCTGTTTTCTCTTCTGGACAGTATACCAGCTGGTTTTCGGTCTCAGCATCTAGTTCTAAACTCCCAGGGAGTCTATCGTAGTGCGTTTCACTGAGGATCCCAAAGCACTTCCTTGAAGAGAATGTTCAGTCTAAAAAATTAATTCAGAAGAAATTAGAAAACGAAGTCACGCATAAAGGGCATTTGTTGACCCGGTAACGAGTGTGGCTGGAACTCAGGCCAGATGCTCGGACTCCCAGCCTGGGCGCTACGGCATCAGAAAGCCCAGTGGTCTTGGTGGATGGAGTCCTCCTATTAAACTTAGAGGCACCTTGCAGACCAGCTGGGGATGGCAGGGAGGAAGGAGAGACTGTCACACGGGGCAAGATGCGTTTGGCATCGTCCCCCCCGGAGTTGCCTTCCCAGGCCTCCAGCCGCTCGCTCTTCAGCTTGTGAAGCTATCGGTGGAAACCGAGTCCAAGTGTTGCTGATTCAGTGATGCTTGATGCTTGCCCAAATGCCGTTTCCTAAGAGCTGTTGGATGCCCAAGATGCCTTCTGAGTCTGTTTTCTTTTTCCAACACACCCGTTTCTTTTCCTGGAAGTGGGACATGGCATGAAGCCGGTGGAATCTGAACCCAAGTCTCTTCCAACTCCTTTTTAAACTTGCATCCCCATGACAAGGAGAGGAACCCCGCAGAGGCCCCTTCCTGCTACCCCTCCCCAGAGGTCCCTGTGGCTGTCACTAGGCACTGAATGCAGGCAGCAATTTTGTGCCTATGCCCTTGGCGTTCCTCCACACATCCCTGTTTCATGTCCTCTTCAAACCACACGGGGAGGAAGGTATTAGTACCTCTATCATACACATGAAGGGCGCGGAAGACTACACGTCGTCAATGTCAGACTCCACATTCAGATCTGGGCCCGTAGCCCTTGCTCTTTCTGACGTCACACACATACACACACACACACACACACACACGCACACACACACACAATGAAGATGTGCTCTTTTTCAGACCAAGGAGAGCCCCTCCTAAGTGGCACACCTTTGAGTCACTTTTGTTAAAAAGGCAGCCCCAAGCCCGCGGCCAAATCATAGCTTTTGACTCACCTTGCACATCTTCCTGGCTATTTGAACACAGCTTTCTTCCCTGTCTTCATAGTACTCCCAGCAGACAGGCTCACTCCAGTCAGGAGGCCCTGGCTTGCTTCCTTTCCCAATTCCGGCCTCAGCCCCTTCCCACTGCTGGGCAGTCTCGCTTGTCTTGTTTGTCTCATTGGAAATGCTGACCAGTATGTACTAGCCCCTTCGCTCCCACCTGTCTACAATCGCCCTGGCTTTCTATAGCTCCTGGAGTAAGAAGCTTTCTATAGCTTTGGAGTAAGAAGAGCAATAACCCCAGCTCACTGGCCCATGTCCTTGCAGCCACCACTTATCCTTTCCGAGCCATAGATCGCTCTTTCTGAAAAAGGGGGTCATAATAATAATACCTTCTTCTCTCATACGGTTTCTGGGGGAATCCAGTGAGTCAATACCTGTGGATGTACTTGGTGAAATGTAAAGCACCAGGTCAGACCAAGTCCCTCTGTGCCCACTACCTCCACCCTAATCCACTCTCTATTGCTTTCCATCCAGCATTTATCAGTTGGCCACATGTGCCATCTCCTTCTCAGAGGACGCTCAGGTTCCCCTTCCCAGCCCCACCCACAAACTGGTTACATCCCATGGCAACAGAAGACAGACTAAAGCCACGGACACAAGGCTCCATGTGAAAGGAATCAGAAGCGCTGGATTTTGACATCTTTAAAAAGTATATTTTTTGCATAAAAAGTCGATGTGAAGAGTGAAGACTTGTAGTAACACCTCAGGCCAAGTAGCACGTTCCAGACAGCATGGCAGGTGACACACAGGATGTCAGAGAGCATGACAGCAGCACTGGGGACATGAATAGCATAATGCCACATATCAGTGGTGCTGACAGAGCCAGTATAACTTGGCAGTGGGCATGGAAACACCGTCTGGGTCAGAAGATGCCAAGCAGAACTGGTGTGTTACCATCAGCACGAGCACCACCCACATTCCACCACGGCTGCTGATAGCAAGAGGCACGTCTCCCACCCCGTCTTGCTGCCCTCTGATCGACCTCAGGTTGGCAGCTTGTCTTCCCCCTGCCCACACAGTGGCATCTGCACCGTCACATCTACGCGGTAAAGGGCCTTAAGAGCAAGGACCATGTCTTCAATGCCTCTGGTCTCCACAAGGCCAGAAATATGCCTTAAAGGTACAAGACCATATCTATTAACCAACCAATAGCTATAATCTGTTTTTACTCAGTGCCTCAGCGTCTCCAAGTGCAACATGGGAGAATAATTCCAATCTTCTTCTAAACGATGGATAAGAAACAATGTAATATATATGTAGAGAATGTTGAAGCCACCAATTAAAACTGCCTTGTGTGCCCCTCTTTATTTCTCATGATAATCTTCCCCACCCATCCTTGCCTGAAGTCTACATGGTCCTAAGCCGTGACCGGGAATTAAGGTGCTTTCCAGATCTCTTGCAGTGGATTCTATGAAGAAGAAGGGGTGCTGAAATGTTTCTGGCAGCTTCTAAAAGAGATCAGAGACCAGACAGAGCATTTTTGCCTTTCAAAGGGAAGCTATTCCACTCCCCCAACAGTCCCACCTTTTCGGCCAGACCCCTTTGCTTCTTGGTGATGCTCATCTTTTCTTCCCTGAATGCACACCTGAGGAAAAGACATTGCGCCTTCCTTTCTACCTGCCATGACTACGACCAAAAATTCAGTGTCTCTGTGTTTGGGACCCCATCTCCTCCTTTCCATTTGCCTCTTTTTCTCTGGCTACCAGGCTTTCAAGATTGATCTGTTTCTCATGGCTCCACGTGGAATTTGACTACGTGCATAGAAACAGCCAGGCAGAGCTGACAGCACTGTCAGACAGTAAGCACAGCTCCTGACATACGTGCATGGGAGTGAGTGCACAGACACACACACACACACACACACACACACACACACACACACACATACAGTTCCCCTTCTCTGAGTCCCCACAGGATTCCCTCTCCATTTCCCCCGGCTGATCCCACCTGCTCATCCTCCCCTGGTCCAGCCCCCTCCACCATCCCTCGGCCCATTCTCCACTGCAGGCAGGCAGACAGCCCGCCCCTGCCTTCCCACTCCTCACAGACCCAGGACGGGGTGGGGGCCGGGAGAGCTGTACTTCGTTGGATAATGAGTTGAGAACTTACTGCCTCTCGTCGCTCTCTAGCTGGTGACTGACACAAATGGAATTCATCTTTAATCATCTGTTAACTCGTTGTCTATTATAGCTCTTTAATAGCACCATAGATATTCTTAATGAAGCATGATTTAAGGTATTTACAGCACATGGACCGACAGACATCACTCACAGTGTGCAGGTAATGAGGCATAAAACGGCTTTTGAATTCCCCCCAAAAGAGAAAGCAACAGAAAGAGAGAGAGAGAGAGCGCGCTTTAGCACTGGGGAAAAAAAAATTCAAAGCCTGTGTTGTACGGTTTGTTTTAAAATGTTTAGGCATTTAAAGTTATTTTAGCTCTTTCGAGGTGTTTGGATCAGAGTTCAGCAATTACCCCTGTGAGAGCGGCAGTGTCAGGTCCCCGTGTTCTCTACAGCCACCTCCGACCCCGGCATCTCTCCTGGTGCATTTTCGGGGTCTGGGGGTGGTGCAGAGCAGGGTGCTCAGGGGGCCCCTGAGTGTTCCCCCATGTAGAATGCAGGCCTCCATCTGGTTTCCTCCTCTCTCACAGTGTTCCCGGATGGTGTTCTGGGGGGTGTCACCATGTCGGAAGGACAGTGGTAGAGGTTGCCTTCCCCACGAGGAAAGGGCCAGGGGCGGGGAGTTGCCTTCCCTCAGACATGCTTTCTGGGGCTGGTGCCTCTGCTCTTGCACCCACTTAAAGGGGAAGCCTGAGAGAAGCAGAGAGGACCTGGCCTATCGCCTCATCCGATCCCTTCTTTCTCCAGTGAGGAGACCCAAAATTATCCAGCTAGTTAGTGGCCAAACCAGAGCTAGAACTGGGTCCCATCTCCCTCAGGGAGGGAGGCTTCTCTCACCACACAGCAGTTTTCTGTTGTTCCTGCCAGACAGGCCCTGTAAAACCTCTAGGACAATGAGGATTTAAAGGGACCAGAGAGGTGGGGAAGGGAGGACTCTTTTCCAAAGATATGCTTAAAATGTAGAGATCTCCAAAGCAGAAGAACTGCCCCCCGCCCCCATACCCTAGCTCTGAGTCTTGTTTCCTTAGGGTAGGCCTTTGAATAGACTTTCTCTCTCTGTGCCTCACAGGGATGGGTCCAACCTGCCTTTCCCGTAGTCAAGGAATGTTGTAAAGAAAATTCCATGACTTGAGTCATAGGGAATGGAGCTGGCCACCACTCATGGGGATAAAAACCAAGCTGCTTAGATCTTGAGGCTGACTTCACCGAGACACCCTTCTGTAGGTTGCCTCTGCTACTTTCCATCGCAGCCCACAGGCACTGTCTGTACTCGGCCTGAGCCCAAAGCTAAAGCTGAGCAAACACTCTGTATGTTAATGGCTCCTTTCCTTCCTTCAAATCTCCTTTCTGCAACTGCCTGGTGTAGACCACACGCAGGTCTCGGTAGAGATGGGCAGGGAACAGGAACCCCCCAGGAGCAGAGTTGGGATGTTTTAGGTGCCATGCCCCTTGTCTGGCCTTGGTGGGTGTAGACCTGGCCCCATCGTCTGCTATTCCAGGCTCTCCTGTCCCAGAGACAGAGGGCTGTGAGAATGGCAGCGAGGTGACTTCAGGTACCAATGCTTTAATGGTCAAATCAGGTGGGCTTGGGTGGAGTGGAGGGCAAGACAGAACTTCTTAGGATGGGGTGATGAGGACACCCATGTTTGTATGACTAAGGTGACCAGATTCACCTCCTGCTAAACCAATCTGCTTTTACGTATGCTGCTTCTTCCTGTGCTTCTGAGGGGCTAGTGGCTGTGGGACGGAGCCAGACACCTTGATCTGTGAGTGTGTGCGTGTGCAGGGATTGGTGGGATGACAGTCTGAGGACACGGAGAGGAAAACGGTGTCCCTAGCACCCACCCAAGGGTGGAGGTCCGTGTAGGAGAGGGCCATCGAACTCAACTCAAAGGACATTCCTCCTGGTGTTTTTACCCTTTTCTACGTGCTCCTCCCTCTTCCAATCTCTGTGGCCCAAGTCATCCCCCAGGGAACGTCCAACCCAAACAAGCAGGAAGAGAGGCTCAGGGAGGCCATGCGTCCCAGGCCTTGCTGACCACATCACTCGTTCATGTGTCTATTCATGCGTTCATTCCATGCCTGACCAGACATTGTGCTAGGTCCAGAGGATAACTGAGCAGCTTGCCCAGAGGAGCCCAGGGGCTGGTCAGAATACAGACTCCCAAAGAAATGATGCCTGAGGAGGGGTTGGGGTAGGGTCGGGGGAGTGAGAGGTGCCTTATGGGGCATGAGGGCAGGATGAATCTGGTGGGAATAACCGTAATAATTAGCATGGATTCTCAAACTTAAGGATGGCAAAGCATTTTCCCCAATAGACCACAGAGCCAGATTCAGAAGAGACCAGCCTTCCAATACACATAGACTTGTAGGATAGCAGGAGGTGGGGGGCCCATCGTCTCCCTCACAACACCCCCACCATGTGGTGGTGAGCTTCCTCTCCTCCTCCACCCCACCCCCACCCCACCCCCACTCCCAAGCAGCTCGTTCTGTGTCTGCTCCGTGCTGACTCTTAGAAAGCCTCCTTCAGGCCACGTCCCTTCCACCGAAGAGCCTACTTCTACCCTTCAAGAAAAAGAAGGCTTATGGGGGGCATTTGTGAGGACCAGACAAGGATTGGAAGGCCGACAGGTCCCAGGTCGTCCTGGGGCCAGAATTCCCTCTGTGCTGCTGTCCTCACCCTTGGACTCGGGTCATTCTGGCTCCTATGAGGGAAGAGAAAATTTCCCCTTTCTCTTCTTAGTTCTCTGGCTGGTAGAATAATTCAAATGACAGAAGACAGGTTAACAGGAGAAAAATAATCAAATTTAATTACATACAGGAGTTCCACACGAACATGGGGCCCCCCAGGACAACTCTGGGCAGTTGAGGCTTATCTGCCACCTTGAGCTAGTGCTTTGGACTTCAGAGAGCAGGAAGGCAGTGCACATGGAGATGGAAAAATAAAGGTTTGGCAAACAAATGTTTGCTGGGCCATCTTTAACAATGGGACACAAAGAGGTCTTTGACCAAATGGATCTTGCCAGGTTCCTTCCTATCTATCACACCTAGTTCATATTAAACTATAGTCACCTATGATAATACCTCTCTTGCTGGAGCAGATCTTCCATGTAAATTCTTCTAGGCATTTAGGGGGAAGATCAAAGTTTCTTCCTGGGTCTTTGGTTTCTTAAAATAACCAGCTCAAAATAATAACTATCCCAAAGAGGCATATTTTGGGGTGGCAAACTCTGCTCCCCGTCATACCTCATTAGTCTCACCCACATATGACTTTGACTAGCTGGAACCCTGATTTCGACCACCCCCTACCAATGGGCCTGGTTCAAAGTGCTGAGGGCAGAAGAGGACGGGTCCAGCCCAGCTTTTCTTGTGCCAGGGCATACACTGGCTTGTTTGTGGATGGCCTGCCCTAGGTCAAGTCTCTACCACGGTCCAATCAACTAAGGACCCAAGTTGAGAGCAGAGATGGAATCAGAGTCTGGTTTCAGATACACCAGACTCCTGCTGCGGGCAAGGCAGCTTCCCTGTGAGTGGGTTGGGGGCCTACCTCTAAAACCCTTTGGCTAGAAAGGACTCTCTCTCTCTCTCTCTCTCTCTCTCTCTCTCTCTCTCTCTCTCTCTCTCTCTCTCTCTTTCTCTCTCTCTTTCAACACCCAGATGCCCCATTATCCCCATCAGTGTTAATTTTCTAAATGGAAAAGAAAAAAGAAAGTAGAATAAGTTACGTGAAAATGAAGGGGGAAAGTATGTGAAACTTTCTTGGGATACTTGAAATTTTCTAACCAGGAAAAGCCTTATGATTTGGGATTTCCTTGTGGCATGACCTCATCATAATTTACAGCAACTTCCTTTTCTCTCAGCTGAAAAATGTCAGTCTTTAGATGCATAAATGTCTGTGGAAAATCTGGGACCTTGTCATGGTTTTTCTTCTCTTATTATTTCTGAGACATATGAACACAAAAGTTAATGATTTCTGTAGTGCTCAACCACATTTCTGCCAAGAATCAGCACCTTTGTACTTTCTAAGGAGGATTTGAGGTTACTTGTTCTGAAGATGGAGAAGCCAGGGCCCCCAGGAGTGAAGTGATTGTTGGAAATATCGTTTCAATCTGGCGATGGGAGAAATGAGAGGAGTGGAGAGGCACAGCCTAGCCTAGGGTACACACCAGTGTCTCTTTCTTTTCTTTCATAATGGCATCCTCACCTCTGATTCAGAATCTCGGCTCTTCCAGCTCCCCAGAGAGCTCAGGACCCTTATTATAAGCTAAAGTCATTACTTAAGAATGTTTCTAAAAAACGTGTATGTCTGGGGGTGAGGCCAGGAGAACGAGAAGGCTGCCATTCAATCCCAAAACACCCACTTGAGACCAGGCCCATTAAGACCTACGTTTTTCTCTTTTCTGGATGATTCTGTTCATGGATTGGTCATACAGCAGGTCATTGAACAACATCAGGTGTGCCTCCAGGTTCTCCTGGACCTAATTGCTCTTGTTTTATTCCCTGCCAGTAAGAAATGTTTTTAGCAAAGCATTTGTGTGACACTTAGATCGAGCAACTAGTTGCCTAGGAAACTGTCCATTCTACACATGTTTCGCTTCCTGGTATCATTTGGATCCAGCTGCCTCGATTGTTCTTCTTCTTTGGCCTTCTTTTGATACCTCCCCCATTATTATGTAAGCCAAGTAGCTCCTAACGAGGTCCAGCTTCGTGATTCGTGGGGCCCAGTCAAAAATAAAAATGCAGAACCCCTGGTTGAAACACTATCAGGAATGTCAAGATGGAAACAGCAGAGCATTAAACCAAGCATTGCCTTTCTAAGTGCCACACAGGTCATAGGCCCATGAAGCCGGCCCTGCTCCTCATGGCAATAGGAGTGACCCTGCCCACACTTCCTGTGGCACTGGAGGCCTATTGGGGTCCTGGCCCGGTGACAGACACATGCTCCTTCCACTTTCTTATAACAGCTTCAAAGGCTCCACCCTCAGATTTTTCAGGTTCTCCCTCTTGACCCCGAAAGTCAGAGCTTGTATAATTATAGGAACCAGGAATTCCTTTTTATAAACCATATTCACTCTCATAATATATGTGTAGTATTTTTTTACCTCCTTCAGCCCAAGAAGAATATCAGAATTGGCATCCTGAGTCAAAACAGACCTTAGTTTGGCTCAAAACCAACCAGCGCTGCCTCTGGTCACTGCACCCAGGGACTTTTAATGGCCTCAATTCTCCTTACTGCTACGTATCAGGCCTTCAGGGTCACCTCCTAAAAGTCACAGTCTAGTGCAGAAGCCATTGTGCAATCAATACCCCACAGGTTTCTCCAAACCTTTTAAAGAGCAATTTGTATTTTCAACCTGTCTCACCTCTTGGGTAATGAAGTAGATGTGTTAACCACCCACTGTGTATGTTAGCACTTCCTTTTGTCTGTACTAACCGCTTCCTTTTCAAGTGCCAAGAGCTCCCTCTAGTTCCACCTTCCAGGATTTGATGACTAAGACTGTGTTTGAACATCTGGACTCTGAGTGATTTGAAAGACTTTGATAATTCTTTATCTCCTCCTCCTGTCCTCATCTGGCCTCTCCGTCTCTTTCTCCCCTTCCTTGTATTTGACCATTTTAGCGGCCCCTCTACAGCTCTCTAACCTGAGGACAGTGTCTCCATGTAAGCCATACGACGGTTGTAGGCAAGTGCAGCACGCTCCTTCATGGGTGTTTCCTTCCAATTAGGCCCAACCTTCTGTTGTCCTTCTGGGTCACAGGGACCCCTGGGACAGGTATCTTTCGGGGACATTCTGTAGAGACCGTGATATCCTTGCCCGAGTTGTCCTCCCAGAAGTACTCAGGATTCTCACTGCCAGGGCCTGGCCTGGCACAGGCCTGCCCAGGAGCTCATGTGCCCACCTCTGTGCTCTCACACAGCCTCTCAGAGTCAGCCTGGATTTCTCCCCATCGGGGGGGGGGGGCATTTCCACCTGCCAAAGGATGCCCCATCATCTGATTACCTGGGGTTTCCTTACACACTTCCTCTCCCATGTAATCTATATAAAGGGCTAGAATGAAAGACCTAAAATGGAGCCCCAAAAGAATTTGATTTAGAAGTGAACAGAGAAAGAGATCCTTTTGTGGCTTTGTTTGTTGCTATCTCTAATCTGTTCCCTATCAATGACAAAATATTTGGCACCAAAAGTCCTTAATTTTGAAAGTAACCTTGTCAAAAGCTTTTGAAAGCCTAAATACAATTTTCCTTCCAACTAATTTATTTACCCCCTCAGAGAACTGTCACAGATTAAGGAGGCATGATGGCACTTTACAGAAATCCTCCTTCCTCCCCCTCAAAGGGCAACAGAACAGAGGGCCTAAGAGCTCCGGCTTCGGAAGTGCCTTCTTCCCTGAACATTCCTGTGTGTGTGTGTGTGTGTGTGTGTGTGTGTGTGTGTGTGTGTGTTGGGGGTGCAAAGCCACCATTTTCAGTTTCATAGGATGAGATGTGACACTCAGAATTGGGCCCCTCACATGGACAAGCTGGGTAACGGGAAGGAAGGCCCCAAAACAAAGACCCGCCAGGTCATTATAATTATGCCGTGTTTAGCACCCCATGAAAAGATGGAAACCACACACCCTATGCTTTCAGATCAACGCGCGTCAGATCCACGAGCATTTGTATTGTGCTTTGAGTAGTGATTGTATTTCACATCCCAAGGCTTATTGTCCTTATTCTGTTCACCCTCCATCAGAAGAACTGTTAACATCGTGTTGGAACCCATTCGTTTTCCTAATAGCCTTTCAAGACAGAAGGTCACTGAGGTGATCCCCTCCCATCCTGTGTGTGTGGAGAATCAGAAGCCCAGAGAGAACCACTCATTTAGCTCCAAGCTCCACCTACCCCCAGGCCTTCTCGCTCCCCCAGCATTTCCTCCAGGCCTTGTTACCATCCAGCTCCTTCCGGCAGGATGTGCCATGCCACGTAAAATGCCTCTGTCTCTTCCTAAGGGCCCTTCCTTCTCAGCATCTCTGTGTTGTGTAGCTCGAGCATGGGTCCACCCCACTCACCTGGGGCCAACAACCTCGGTGACCAGCACCACCTCCATCGGCTGAGCCACCGGCCCAACCACTCACCCCCGTCTGGCTGAGCTGGGTCACCCCAAACAAGTGTGGAAACGCCACCTTTCCAGGCCGGAATCCGAAAGAAATTGGAAACCTGCTGTTAGCTGCATTCCCACTCTCTTCTCATGTTTGCTGTTATTTTTTAACACTTTTTTTTTCTCATAAAAGCACTATCCTCTTCCCCAGAGCTTGCCTGTAGCGAAGGCATGGTCTGTACAACTGCAATTATTTCAGAGAACAGATGGAGTGAGGAGCAGAAAGTCTGTTAATAGTAATAGAAATGCTACATGTTAACCTGGACAGCACATGATGACAGTCCCATGACTACCCGTTCTGTTCCCACCAGCTGGGCAACCAAAGTAGGAATGAGATATTCACAAACACAGCCATCAGCCACGTAGCCACCTAAAGTTAGAACTCAAATTCCTTCACACTAGGGGCCTTGGCGACTGCCGCGGCTCAGGCCGAGAGCAGAGGAGGCCAAGCCACAGGCCTAGCAGAATTGCCTTAGCCCTGGTTCAAATGCCAAGCTTCCTGGGCTGGCTGAGGCCCAGATTTAGCTTCCAGGCAAACGCTGGCCCTAGACAGCAGCCAACCCAACAGTGCTTTACATCCGTGCTCTGGGAAGGAAGCGTTAGGTCCAGCTGGGCTGGTTTTGACTTCCTGGGAGGCAGTGGAGAGTGAGAGGCCTGGCTCAGGAGCCAGAGGCTACAGCTCCCCCAGGCCAAGGTCCAGAAGGACAAAGGCAAGGCTCCGTGGCAAGTGACACAGCAGTGGGGGCCAGCAATACACAGGGCCAGTCCAGCTCTGGGACCAGAAGTCTCTTCCGCCTTCTAGAACACAAAATGAAAACCATGGCTTATCCTGACAGAAGTGATGGGTACATTTATTTCAACAAATATTTCTTAAGTGCCTACTGTGTGCAAGAAAATATGCCAGGCACTTCAGGAACAACAAAGAAATAATAGTCCCTACCTCCAAGAAAATTATTGTCTAATAAGAAGGACCAAGAGAAGCCCATGTATAACCAGATACATAGCAGACCATGATAAGTGCCCCAGCGAAGGTACAAATGAAGCGCTACTGGGGTTCCAAAAGCAAGGAAGAGCTGATCTGGTTCAAGGAGCTCAGCAAAAGTCTTCATAGAGGAGGTGGGTGGCATTTGAGATGTGTCTTGAAGAATGGGATGGATTTGCCGGTGGGCACAAAGGTGGGGAAACAAGAATCACACTGGAGGTCTTCGGAGTTGTCCCCAGTCTGCATGGATGCTTTTGGGGCTGTGGTGGGATCCGCGGAGGGGGGCTGACTGACAGAGCGACAGAAGGCCTCCAATGCCAGGGTACGAAGTTTATGTTAAAGGCCTAAGTCCGCGGCGGGCTGTTCCTTGGGAAGATTATTGGGCAGTTGTGTGCTTGCTAGAGCCAATTCTGTGCTTCTCTTTTCAGCTCCAGTTCTGTGACCTCATGTTGGTAGCTTGGCTGTGAAATTCACCCATGGAAATGAGCAAGTGCTGTAGACAGGACTTTTTTCCTTCCTTCCTTCCTTGCTTCCTTCCTCCCTCCCTCCCTTCCTTCCCTCTTCCTTTCTTTGTTTTCTGAAGAATTGGTTTACCAAGACCCCACTAGGTGACTCTCATAGAAGCCAGCAAAATGAATAGGGAGGTTGTTGAGAGGTCAGAGGGCAAGTTGGGAGGCAAGAACCAGTTGAGACCTCACCCAAGGGAGTCAGAGAGAATGAGGAAAGGTGAGAATGGATTCTAGAGAGACCCTCCACTTGGAAATCATCTTTTGACAGATTTCATATTTTGAATTTGAGAGCTGACAAAATGTTCATGCCGTTCATAGAAATAGATGCGTCCAAGGACAAACCGGCGAGGGAAGTGGACATGAACGTAGCGTTTAGAGCTAGTTAGTTATTTGTCTGGTAACTAAGTAGGTTAAAGACAGGATCCACACGCTATGTTGCTCTGAGCTCTCCTTTTCCTTTCCCTCCCTCCACTTTCCTCTTCTCCCCACTCCCATGCAGAACGGATAATATCTCCATGCCTCACCTGACATGCAATGATTTCTGCTGCCTGCTTGGCTGTGTATGAGGCTTTGAAATTTAGACAAGTCCCTCGGCTTTATTAAGACAGAAAAGTTGCAGTGGGCCAGAGGGGCGGAGTGTGGGCTTTGGGACGTGGATAGAGTACAAAGAACTCAGCAGGATTTGAACTCACCGTTCTTTGCCCACCTGCGTCCGCTTGGCGCATAGCCAGAGCCCGCTGAGCCAGGCAAGAGCATTCCTTCCCCCGGGCATCTTGAGCGGGCAGATGCTGTGGAGGGACTATCCTCCCCAGAGGACTGGGCAGCACAGTGGCAGAAGGCTCTTTGGATTCAGAGATGCTGGAACATGTTGCCAATAAGTACATCTTTGTAGCATGTGTGTTTTAAATTACACAAGTGTCCAGAGACCTAGGTGTAGAGGAATTTGCAACACGAAACCAATACCACCATACTGCTCTAAAGAAAAGTCAAGGCCAGATCTGTCCCTCTGCCTCCTGACCTGTGTCTGCCCTACTGTGCAGGGGGAAGAGGGTGGAATTGGAAGACAAAGGATGTGGTTTTAAATCCCAGAGAAGCCTTTCACTGCTCACAATGACTGGCATTTATTGATCACTTATCATGTGCCGGGCACTATTCTGAGCCATTTATTAACTCACGTAGGCGGCGCAGCAATCTAAGAGAAAAGCCTGGTGACTATTATAATGTCTGTTTTCATAGATAATGAATCTGAGGCCCAGAGAGCTCAGGCAACTTACCCAAGGCTGCACAGTGACTGGGTAGGATTCACATCACTCAAGTGTATTGCCTCAGACAGATTCTCTGATCCTTCAGAGCCATGATTTTGCCATCAGAATAATCTCTGTTTAGAGGATGTTCCCTATAGTGGCCCCTTGTTCCCAGCAATGTGACTCTGGCCCCATCAAATCATGGCCTTGGCTGACTCGGACGCATATCACCTGCCCCCTCCGACAACCACGTCTGGCTCTTGCTGAACCATCCTTTATTTTTCCTCATTGACTACCGCCTTTCCTCTGAGGACCTAACCCTCCCACCGCCACCCCCACTCTGCGCAGGAGTATTTTGTTCTTCACCTGTGACCCCTAGCTCTTTGTGTGTCACACTGTACTGGCGCCGTTTATGTATCTGTCTTCCTCACTGGTTTGTGAACCACGCAAGTGCATCTGTGTATAGGCAAGAGTGTAAGATGTTGACCCATGTAGCTGAACTACTCGACGAAATGGGGACCTGTAGCCTGAACAAATGGTGACTGTGAGGCTATGATAACTGCTTTCCAGTGTCTGAGAGACTGCCACGTGCAAGAAGAAGAGGACTTGATCTATGCAGTTCTCGAAGAAAGAACAGGAACAAGTGTGAGTCTCCAGGGGCAGTTTTTGGTTCCCATGAGACATCGCCCTTTCGAACTGAGCTGTGCTTGAATGCATTGCGTCCCGAGGCAGGGAGGGACGCCTTGCTGGCTTGTTTCATGCCACCGCAAGTCTGGGGCTGGCCGTCCTGGGCAGATTCAGCAGCTCGAGGACCCGGGTTCTTTCCATCTTTCTACTTCATTATACTCAGCACACAGGCCTTCAACCTCATGCTTGTCCCCTCTTGGCCCCAAGATGGCTGCTACACATCCAACATCACAGCCATTTTCCAGGCAGGAAGAAGGAGAATGGGTGAAGAGAGAAAAGGCAGCAAGTGTTTTCTCCTAGCGAGCCTTTGTCTTTCATTCAGGAGGAGATCCCTTCCTAGGGACTTTCTCCGGTATCTTCTTGGCCAGAACATGGCCTTACCCTTGGTTCAGGAGAGGGTGGTACACCCAGTCTTGTAGCTTTCCAGCCTCTATAGTAGAGGAAGGCGAGGAGGAAGGATACCAGACCCACAGTGTCTACACGACACCTCTTCCCAAATGGGTCAAAGTGGGACCTGAGCCCCAGACCCCGGGTCGAGGGGCCTCTGTCCACATAGCCCAGGAAGTGTCTTGTTCAGCAGCTACGGAGAGAAAGGCTGTCCTGGATGCCAGCCTGAAATATGAGTCGGTCCTCGGGGAGGAAAGGCTTTAGGCTCAAGGGGCAACACCAGACTGCATCCTGGCGGGACCATCAGCCCTGGTGAGGAACAGCTGTTATACTCAACCTCCCCCAGGAAGAAAGCTCTTAACTAGATTTCCCATGCAGAACTTTGTGGGGGAGGTTCAAACACAACCAACCCACTATAGACTAAATTTGTACTCCAACCAATATCATAATGAATAGTGGGAGCAGAGGGCGACTTGTGCTTGTGACTTCAGCTTCTTGATTCGGTGCCTGAGTCCCTTAATCTTCAGGGCCCCAGGCATCAGAGGTGAGGGGAAGCCTGTCCCTCGTATGTAGAGGACACACACTATTTCCTAAGAGTGCATTAAGCAGGAGGAAAGAAACCTGGGTGTCAATCAGTGGTGGATTTGGCCAAGGACTTCGGGGAACCAGACTTTAGGACTATAGTTCTGACCCACAACTCTACATTAGTGTCAGCTGGGAAACTTCCAAATCAGACCAATGCCTGGGCCCCACTCCAGACCCTTTAGGTCAAGGGTCCCGCCTTGGTAGCTCTGAAAACCTCCCCCTGGTGATTCCAGTATTGAGGCAGGGGTGAGAACTACTGCCTGGAAGGTGGCTCTCCACTCAACTTGACCGTGAACCTTAACCTCGTCAGGTCGTCTCAATCTCCCATTCCAGGACAAGTGAGTGTGGTCGGCACCAAGCCTCTCTCATAATCATATCAGAAAATGAGAGGGATACAATGCCAGACCCTCCCCAGGTTCCTGTGGTCTTCAAATGGGCTGCATGGGTATCTGAGTCATAAGAAGTCGAGGGCCCTGTTCTAAACTGTACCTGGGGTTGGTTTTCATTGGATATGGTAAGACACGCGGAAGGAAATGATAGTCATGAAGGAAGAAGTGTCTACTCACAGGTCCCTAGAAACAGGAGTCACAGCAGGTCCTGTGGGACTACACGGGGAAGCACCAGGGTTGGTCAGGAGGCAGAGGGAGCGAGGGGAAAGCCTACGTGATGGTCTTTATTGTGATTTTTTGTGGGAAGCGATGGGCAAGGCAGGATCTACTGGGTAGACAGGTTTAGGATTGGCTGGTTTGAATAATTCTGGTAGGCTCTGGGGCACAGGGGCTGCCCCTAGTTGTCTGGTACCTGACCCTGGGATGATTGTGTCAGGGGGATAGTGGCTCAGCCTGATACCAGGGGTGGTTTAGGGTGTAGGCTCCGGATTGGTAGGTTTGCGTTTGAAGAGTGCACTCTCGGGTGTGTGTTAGGTATCTCTAGGAAATGGCAGTCTCTCCAAGAGTCAGCAAGACCCAAAATGTCAAAAAGCATCAGAAAACAAAAGACACGATTAACACAGGTCTCACCTTCTCATGACACTATGCTCAGTACTATTGAGGACTCGAGACGGTCCACTGACATCCTGTCATATTTTATCCAAGGAATACTTCCACTCCTCCTCTCTGGGAAAGGCAGGCACACACAGACGCCTCACACGGCAAGGTGGAGGGAGAGGGTCTCAGAGCCTCTAGAGTTCACCTCTACATCACGAAAGTCCCTCTGCCCGGCACCTCTGAGTTACAGAGGGGGTGGATGCTGGCCTGCCTCTGGGAACGAGCCTCTGTGCCATGCTGACCCAGCCCGTGCACAAATTGGCTGCATGACGCACATTTTTGGTCTTCTCGTCTAGTTAGCAAAGACAGTAAGATTGTATGTCATACAAGAAACATGCATTGTTTCTACATACCTTAAAAACTCCAGGGATAAACATAAAAAATATGTTTGTCAGTTTTATAGCCCAAAATGAGATTTTATTTTATAATTTGCATATCTTTAATTACTAATGAACCTGGACATTTGTTCATACGTTTATGGATCATTTTGTATTTCTTATTTTATGAACTGTCTATTCATCTTACTTGTCTATTTTTCCATTGGGTTATTAGTCTTTTTCTTATTGATTTAAAAAGTACTTTATATATTAAGGATATTAACCCTTTTTCTTAGCTCTTGTCAATATTTTCTCCCAGCTTGTCCTTTTGAATCTTATTTTGCTTTTTTTGTCATGGACAAGTTACAAAATTATATCTAGTTAAATATATCAATCTTTTCCTTCATGCCATTTACTGTTAACAGTTTGGTGTGTACTTTTCCAGACATTTTCTATACATATGCAAATGAATCTGTAAATATATATGTATATACAGTTAGATATATAAAGTTTTCCTGCACATTTAAGATAATATCATGCAAACTATTCTACAACATACTTCGCTTACTAGTATATTGTGGGTGTTTTTCCATATTAAAATATAAAGATCTAACTCTAATAGAGTATTCTATTATAGTAATCTACTATAATTTTATTAAATCAGTTTTTAAAAATTTTTTCATTTTCATATGTAAATATGGAAGTTTTTTGGTGTATGAGAGAAATAGAGACTAAAATTTATTTCACATGGTGAGTCAGTTGTCTGAATAGCACCTATATTATTGTATTTAAAATAATTCATCCTTTCCTCACTGATTTGAAATAATGCATATTAAATATCATACATTTAATGATCATTTGATCACATACTAAATACACCTACGAGTATATTAAGAACATGGGTTTCTCTCTAGATTTTCTATTTTGCTACCTTTACTTATTTATGCCTTAGTTAATACCACATTGTTGTAATTATGGTAGTTTTATAATATATTTTAATATCTACAAAAATCAATATTATGCCCCATTTCATCTTTTTTCATCTTGCTTTGGCTAATTTTTTTTTTTGTGTGCATTTATTCTGAGCTTTAGAATCATTCCAGGAAGTTCCCAAACCAAAACTATTTAGGGTTTTGATTGGAATTGTTTTAAATAAACTAATTAATTAAAGGATTATTGACATATTTGCAAATGATTTTCTCAGTTTAAAAGCATAGTATGTCTTTCTTCATCTATTCAAGTTTTCTTTTTATGTACATCAGTAATGTTTTCGTTTTCTATGTATAAGTCTTGTATGTTTCATCAAGTTTATTTCTATCTATTTTATATTATGTTATTACAATTATAAATGGTATTTTTAAAGTATATGTTTCAACCAACCGTTATTAGTCTGTAGGAAAGCACTCAGTTTGTGTGCATTTTGTAACAACTCACTTTACTAAATATTAGTCTAATTGTTTCCAGCTGCTTCTTTAGGATTTCTCACACAAGCAATGACGTCATTTGCAAAAAAATATTAATTAAAAGACAGAGAAGGTAGATGGTCTTATTTCATCTTTTACAGTATTTATACTTAGTTTCTTTTTGTTTTCTTATTGTTTTGGCTAGAACCAATTCCTGGATGTATCAATTAGACAATTTTTTTCTCTCTGGGATTATACTGGGATTGAAAACACACACACACACACACACACACACTCACACTCACACACTCACACACACACACACACACTCACACACGCACACACAGATGGGCAATTTATGATTTAATCCTACTTTCCCCCTAACATTTTCATCTCTTTATCCTTTCCTTCTGAGTTCTTGGAGATTTTCTTGGGCTTATCTTCATATTCTCTGATTTAATTTCCCATAGCACCTGATGCGTGGTTCACTGCTTCTTTTGGATTTCAACATCAACATTCAACAATCAGTATCTTCCTCTAAAATACTCTTCTTTGGAGAGCTGCCAGTGAAGCCCCAGTAGCTAAGGCCAATGGTCCTTATTCTGTGATGGCTCTGTTATCCTGACCCCATGCACGCTCCTTCCTGGAGCCTTGCTTTCACTTGGTGTCCAGGACACTATGCTCCCTGGTTCTCCCGCTAACTCTCTTCTCCTCAGTGTCTCCCCTGCCTTCTGCTCTGAGTTCCTGAGTTCCACCCGAGTCGTTCTTCTGTTCTCACTATAAGTTCTCCCTGACAATCTCATTAACCCCCATGCATTTTTCTTGTTCACTTCTTACTCTCACGTCCTTCTCCTCCGTCATACTCAGCAGTCTAAGTCCCTATTCAAGTTACGCCCAACTGCCACTTATACCATGCCTGCACCTGAACAGTTAAAAAACGCAAAACTGTGGAATGCGATATTACCCAGTAACCTTTCTACATACCTATGGTTTATTCAGTTTCTCACTTTCCAAAATGACTATTTCACACCTTCTTCTCTGTCCCCAAACATCCTATAATCCCTCTTCCACTGATAACCTTGCTTCTAATTCACTGAGAACATAGAAGCAACCAGAAGACAATTTCCTCACTCCTCACCACTACATCTTCCAATTCCCTTGCATCTGAGCCTGTACCCTCCGTGCCTACCAAAGTCCGGGCCATCAACTTTTGCTCTGCATCCTGTCCCCTCCTACTTCCCAGAGTCTTGGCTCTTGCAGTGATCCCTCTTTTCCTCTCTTCCATTTATATCTCCTTTTCTACTAGATCATTTCCATTGGCCACGAACATCCATCTCTGAAAAAATAAGAATAAAAATAAAAATTGACTCTTCCTTCCCCTCTAGTAACAACCACTCCATGTCTTAGCTGTCCTTCACACCAAAACTTTTAAAAAATCATCTGTAATAACTGTCTCCAATTCCTCATCTCTACCTGTTTCAATCAAACCTCAGTCTTTTTTACTCCACAGAAACTGGTCTTGCCAAGATAACAGTGATCTCCAAGTTGTCAAATGACATTGCCACATATATGTCTACCTTATGGCTGCATTCAACACAGCTGACCACTTCCTCCTCCTTGAGACTCTTCCTGTCCTGGCTTTCATGATACCTACTCTTCAGGTGTTCCCCTTACCTTCCTGGCTTCGCAGTCTCCATTGCTAGATTCTCCTCTTTTCTCAACGTCAGCATGTTCTAGAGTTCAGTCATGAGAACGCTTTTATTCTCCATGTCTAACCTCTCCATGAATAATCTCATTATTCTATGGATTTAGGACCATCTATATGTAAATTACTCTCAAATTTATATAATCAGTCATATAGTAGGTGTCCAGTAAATTCTTATTGAAAGGATGAATGAATCCTAGTATTCCTTGCAATTGGTACCGTTCCTGACCCAGAGTAGGCTCCCCTATTTTGCTGAATTAATGGATAAGTCACTCCAACTATACTGTGATCCTCTTTAGAGCAGAAGCCCTGTTTTAGGTTTCTTTGTTTCTTCCACAGCACCTCACATGACGCTAGGGACTTCCAGTGCTTAGCAAATATGCTTGTTTGATTTATTCCTCTTCATAAAGAGAAAGCCAAATTATTAAGCTGTCTTTTTAATAGATTACATTTCTCTGAGAATAAACATGTGACACAAGAAGAATGTCATGAGAACCAGGATGACCTGGGTAGGAAGCTATAGGGGTTGGTCAGCCATTCTCCGCTGAAATACAGGTAAAAGGAGGGTCTGCACCCAATAGTTTTCCTATTGGGAGTCTAGCCATGATGCTACATTTCTTTTTGGTGAATGTGTTACAGGATGCAACCTACATCCTGGTGATGGTGGACCCAGACGCCCCTAGCAGATCTAATCCCCAAGCTCAGTTCTGGAGACATTGGCTGGTGACAGATATCAAGGTAAGCATGCCGGGAGGCATGTTCTGATGAATTTGGGATTATAGCTGGAAGGTGATCGTTCTACATGGTTCTCAGCTCTCATTCACGAGGACTGAGGACTCTGATGAGCAAGGACTTCTGTGCCAGGTGGCCCTCAGCACCCAGCTGTCACAGCCCCTCCCAAGTTTTCTAACAATTTCAAAAAATGTCCCAGGATCAGTGGTGCACAGGTAAATGGGCTCTCAGGATAACAGGGAGAGGAGTCCTCATTTGTAGTGTTTTCTGGTTTCTGCAGTATAAATACTCCCACTATGGCCAATTTCAAGCTACTGATGATTTAACGACTGACTCACAGGTTTCTGAAAATTTAACAATTGGCTCCGGAACACCACTGCTAGGGGTGATTCTGTGCAGTCCAGGAGGCACCAGGGTGATTCTGCGCAGTTCAGGTGGCAGAACTGGCTGATGTGTTGAGGGGTGGGGGGGGCGGGATCCTCCAGGAGTTCGTCCTCCTGATGGGCGGAGGGGCATGGAGTAGACATGGCAATTTCCTTTCTTTGTATGGATATAAATGGCCTCCCCTCCTCTTTGTCCCTTTGTAGTCATATTTGTGAAGGAGCCTGGCTCACACTTTCTGGAGTAAGTCCGAGGCACACAAATCTGGCAGATTGTCAATGGGCGTTATGTGGGGGTATAGAGGAGTGGAAAGGTAGGTTCTTTTGCTAGTCAAGTTACGGGTTAAAGTGACTTCACCCCATTCCTCACTGAAGGGTTTTTTAGAGCTTTCAATATCCTAATATGCACTGTATAATATGCATTTATTTTCCAATCTCGTTTGACTTGGGAATCTTTTGTTCACGAGCGCCTGGCAGTGCACTTTGGGAAAATCCACACTAGCTTCAAGCATTCGCTCATCTCTGCCGAGAAAGCCCATGGATGACCTTTGCATAGAGGGCAAAGGCATCAACCCCGCAAGACAGTGGGAACCCAGAACTAGAAACAGGACGTTTGGATTCAGCCTTGGCTGGTTCCCAACTCAATCACCTCCCTCAAGTGACTTGGAACCTCTCTGGACATTTCATCTTTGTAAGATGAGAACCATGTAACCCCCTCTAGGTGACTGTCCGGATGACCTAATGAGCAAGCACGCTGAGAGCACTTTAGGAAACATAGAGGATGCTTTCTAGAGATGAGGCGCTTGTGTTCCTTCTAGAACTATGGGGCAGAGGAAGGGGGATCATCTGAACTAGCTATCGATGCCCCCGAGCAAGGCAGGAGCTCTCACGGCCACTGGAGCGGGGGCGTAAGGTAGTTACCCTGGCAACCGGCCCTGCCCAGTGACCACAGGTCCTTCACAGGACACACAGGTGGACAAGCCCGCCCTGAGGCAGCCCTGCCACGGCCTTGGACAGAGCCGGAACAGGCTCCTGAGGGAAGGCAGGGGCACTGCTCCCCACGCTGCCTTGGCCTGGAGAAGAGCCTTGGAAACGCCATACTAATGTGAAGGGGCAGAGCTGCGGGAGGCTTGTGCCATCAGGGCCAGGAGGGGAGCTGAGGGCACAAAAGGGAAAGATGCTGGATCCTGTCCCAATCCAGAGTGTTTGCCATTGTCTGTGCTTGGGGCTCCCTGGCAGTCACAAGGGGCAGAAACTCTCAGAAAAGAGTGTTGCTCTGGACGTCACATTTACAGTTCCCCGCCACCCCCCCGCCCCCATACCAGGCTGTCTGCAAGAGGATTCTACTTGGCAATTCTGAGGCTGGAGATCAGAAGCTGTTGTGGATGAAATAATTTCAGCATTGAGGGGGCCCTGGGGGCCATGAGGCTGCCTCTCTTCCAATCCCGAAGTCCCCCACCCACTCCCCTCACCCCAATACTCAGTCAAGACAGTTCTCTCACACAAGCCTTGTGGTGCAGACATAGGTTATGCTACAGGAGCCCAGCTCAGAAGCAGAGCAGGTGGCAGGTGACAGGTGCCAGCTGTCCGGCAGGGCTACTAAGCTGAAGAGCTTACCAGGCCACCTGCCCGGGTACGGCCCTTGGCCTTCCCGCTCAGGCCGGAGGAGGCTTGGGTTTCAGTCGCATTTTCACCCACTTTCCCTGATCTGAGGGGCCAGCAGGAAGCAGCAGCTCTCAGCTATAACCACTTGGCCTGCCCACCAGCCCCCAAATTCCGCCAGCCATAAAGCCCATATTAACCAGGCCCATTTGGTTCTCAGGCTATGGACCTCGGCCAAAGGAAGACAGGACTGTAATCACACCCAGAAGCATTTCCTTTGTGTTGGTGTTAGCTGCTGCTGAATGGTCTCAAATATTAGAGCACATTTGAATCAGCTTGTTAAAATGCAGACTCCTGGGCACCGCTATAGTCAGTCTGGAGAAAACTCAGCATCTGAGTTTAACAAGCATCCAGAAGTAGTTTAGCAGCTTGCAGGAAGTCTGAAGGGTTCTGTGTTGGAATGCCTTGGTCGTTGTTAATATCACCCATTTGTGGAGCTATTTTCAAGTGAAAAGCACTTTGAAATCTCCTTTTGATCCTCACAATGACTTTGTGAGTTGGGCATTATCCTCATTTTACAGATGGATAAAGCGAGGCCTGGACAGATTGAATGATGCAGTCTCTCAGCTAGTTGGTTGTAGAGGTGGGTCTTTAATCCAGGACCCCAATTCCAAACTGCACACCCCTCCTGCCATAGTGTGTGGTCTGGGTTCACAGTACACCTCTCCCAACAGCTCTACTGCGGCAGGGGTGTGCCACTGTGCCCTCTCTGTAAGATAGGAAACATGAATTCTGTGCTTCCCCCACCATCCTAGGGCCCTATCTCTGGTTACCTCTTATGTGGGTATATGTGTCTAGGCAACCTCTCCAGGAGACACAATCTTGGTAAATAAAATACACCTGACAAGCATTTTGAACTCCTAACAGTAACCCTACATATTATCATTACCCTCAGCAGTAAGTGGACTCAGCAATAAGGCATGCCATAAAATCACTGCAGACATGCAGTGACCAATGGCCCTGTGATTTACAATGGCAACAGAGGCAAACCTGGTGGAACCTCAGCTGGCCTAGATACGAGCATTAGGGGCCCAGGCCTAATCTGGTGATGGACTGGGCCATGGCTGGGGGAGCCCCTCATTAGGGACAATTTTTGGATGGTCTGTTCAGGTTACAACAGGACAGCAACCAGTTCTTAGGCATACAGGAAGCATCTGCAGCCCCCCACAGCGAGGCTGGTGGGGTGTAGGACACAGTAGTTCTTAAATAAAAGCAGGAACTACAGAGAAGTGCATCAGTTGGAACCAGATGTTCGTGGTACCCTTTGTTCCTTTAACTCCTCAAATACAGTTGACCATTATTTGCTATGGTGTCTAAGTGTGTAAGAGCAAGTGGATATCGCTGAGAGCTGGAGCCAGACTGCTGCGGCTCCGATCCGAATCCACCAGTATTACCTATGTGATTTCAGGGGGCAAGATGCTCAGCCTGTGTCTCAATATGCTGACTTGTAAAGGTAGGGGTACAGGTAGGCCCTACCTCGCGCTGTTGTTAGGCAGCGTCAATGAATTACTTTAAGTCAAGCACTAAAAACAGTACCCAGAACACATAACAAGGGTCTCCATAAGTGTTTGCTGTAATGTTATCATTGTTGCTTGAAGTCGTATGGGGTGCTAGAGCAGTGGGGGTTACAGACGCAAACCAAAGTAGGGGATGTGTCTGCCCTTGAAGGGCTTCTGTTCCGGTGAGGCGGAGGAAGGTGGCTGCCGTGTGCGCGGGGTGGGGTTGCTCAGGGCAGAACTTCTTCCACCAGCAGGTGCTCAGCCATGAGCTCAGTGACAGGACTAGGCTTCAATCCCCAAACCTGGCCAGACTGGGGCAGGCAGGGACAGATACATAAAGTGTGTGTCTTTCTCGGCCCCCTTTTTGAAAATCTCTCCTGATCAACAGAGCACTGACACAGGTAACGTCTTTCTCGCCCCCCGCCCCCAAGTGCCACATCCTCAGCCTTTCCTTTAAGATGCTTTTCCGTTCCGATTCAATCTAACTAATAATCTTCATGTGGAAAGACTAATTAAGATATCAATTAATTTGCATCATTCATTTCAGGAGAGACGCTTATTGGTTCATCTTCTATTTGTCCCTGAAATTAGTGCTCCGAGCTTTTCATGCAGATATTTTCATTAGACTTTTTATTGTTAATGGGAATATTGAACACAGGAAGATGGTATATTAATACTTTCCACAAAGAATATCATAATTGGTGACAAAGAACACTAAGAACAATTAAGGAGACAAGAGTACCTTTTTTTCTTCCAAAAAAAGAAAATCTTCCTAGAAACCGTCAATGATTCTAAATTCGTCCTGAATATATTTTTTGCTTTAAAAAAGAAAAGGAAATGGCAAGTTCACGTTTCCCTTTCATTCAGTGCCCTCAACCTTTGGCAGCTGTAAGTGCAACCAATTCTGGGATGAATTAAAAGGACCTCTAAGTGTTCATTATTCTGTCTACAATTTTCTATAGGGTTGGATTTTTCCATAATGAGAGGTTTTTGTGGGTTTTTTTTAAAGGACTTCTAAGTATGAATGAGATAAGTGGGAAATCCAATAAACAGGGCTAGGATCATAGCCTCTTGCTTTCCAGTTATGTGATTAGCACGTGTCAGGGCTCTTGTGTTTGAATTACAACTCCCACTACTGAGCAATCTCAGGCAAATTACTTGACCTCTCTGAGACTGTGACTTCTTGTCTGTAAAACTGACACACATCCTTACTCTTCAAGACTGAGACAAGGAAAATGGAAATCACAAATGCAAAGGGAAGAAAGCCTCCCTAGAGAGAGGCACTATAGAAAGTGGCAAAATTATCCTCTCCCGAATCAATCGAGTAGCAGATCTATAGAAATTTAAATATATGTATTTATATAATCCTATTTTTTATATGCTCAGAAGCATATAAAAGACTAATGCAGCTAATGACAATAAACAGAAGAAGAAGAAACCGTCTTTATCAGGACCACAAGTTCAGACAAAGAAGTCAAGCCAAGGACTAGAATTAATTCATTAATTTCTTTATTTAAACCTATATTTTTAGTTTCGCTGCTAATATTTGTGCACTTGTCTATGCATGATTTGCACTGTACTGTGAGGGTCCATTTTAAGTAATAACCTCCTGCAAGGCATGGCTTATGTTCCCGAAGGACAGATCGATTTAGATCTATGGGCCCTAATGAGCATTTAGTGATGGAGAGGGACAATGCAGAGGGGACCGTTATAAACCAGACTTGTGCTGGCCACCTGAAGGGGAGGGGAAAGAGCCTTACTTTGGGGTCAGGTGAACAGGAGAGGCTCCAGGCTCCACCACTTTCCAGATGGGAATCTCTGAGACTCAGTGTCTTCATCATTAAAATGGGCATGATAAGAATATCCCTTTCCAGGGTTCAATGAGATTAAAGCTCCTGAAGCAGAATGGACTACTAGTAGGACCTCATTAAATGAGATTTTCCCTCCCACCGCCCCAACTTGAGATCTGACCCCAGTAGCTCCTTATGACTTAGAGACTTCCCTTTGGCTATTGGACTCATGTTTTGCCAAGTAAGAATTCTAGACAATGCCCCAACATACAAACCCTGCGGGTTTAAAAAAGAAAAAAAGAAAAAAAGCTTCTTCTTTTTGCCTTTGAGGCTAGATGGATTCAGACCCAGCCTGGAGAGAATCTGATCTGACCCAGACTTATTCTGGTGGAAGTAGTAGGTGGGGGAGTGGGGCTCTGTCCCCCCATGCAGCCTTTGGGAATTGCCCTGTGACTCCCTGGACCGGACCAGGGTCCCCTGGAGGCATCCCAGATCACAGCCAGGGCAAGGGCTGGGCTGCAAGTGATGGTCAGGCCTACGGTGTGCTCCCCATGACACTTCGTCCCCAACCATGTTCCACTTTTATTTCTAATCCAAACCCCGCCCCCTCGCCGTCCCCTCAGCACGCACAGTCCTCACGATGCTGTTGCTGTCCCACCCAGAGATGCCTTCACTCCCATTCAAATTAATTTAAATAAAATGTTGCTCCAAAGTGGAATATTATCTTTTGATGAATGTTTCTAAAGCCCTTTAGGTTTTCACGGTAATTTGTGGTGTAAAATTATTTGGAGATAAGAGCCAAATTAGCTCTCGTACGCTGAGGTCGCCGTGTCCTGTTATACATGTGAGCAGTGTTTTAAATATAATCAGCCCTTAGACTAATGCAGCATAATTGTTCATTTGAAATAGCTTTTTTCTACTCCATTCAATGAGTCATTAAATATTCAAAGGATAATGCAGTGAATTGGAAATGAATTTATCATATTATCCCATACATACTATAGTGCTTCAGGTAACTAAGGAGAAAGGATGGAGGGGGTGGGGGGGGCAGAGAGAGAGAGAGAGAGAGAGAGAGAGAGAGAATAGGAATATAATGGGTACAGGCAGGAAGGGGCCAGTATATACAGGAATATGGTAAACAAAGCTTTTTAGTTGATTTATGGAAAGTATGTATAGAGAGGCTGACCGGGAGGGGTGGAAAAGAAAAAAGGAAAATGCTGTTCTTCGAAGAGCTCAATCTCTCTCTCTCTCTCTCTCTCGCTTGTCTCTCTCTCTCTCTCTCTCTGCAACTCTGAGATTTCTGCGCTCGCCGCTGTTACTTATTTTTTCAAATATGTTTAGATCAGAAAGTCGTATGGAAACCATTCTGCCATCAGGATAATCCCGGATATGCAGAAAAACTCTCTCCTCTCTCCTCTCTCTCTCCTCTCTCTCTCTCCTCCTCTGCTTCTCTCTCTCTCTCTCTCTCATCATACACACACACACACACACACACACACCAGCACACACACACACAACACCCAAAATGTAGACACCCAAAGGGAACAGCACAGTCTTGCTCACCTAAGTCTAGACTCAGCTCTGCCTGGGACAGAGGGTGACACCCTGGCTCCCCTCAATGGGCAAAGCTGTAAAATGGATAAGACTGAGACCAGCAGTCCAAGCCCACCTGCCCCAACATAAGGACCTGGGCCCATCACTGTCCATGGGCCTCCACCCCAAGCACATGTGCTTAGGAAGAGACAAAGGGGGTCCAGGCAGCATATTCAAAACAGTGATCTTTCCTTGATCCCAGGAAAGTTCTATTAGTGTGCATTGTTTTATGCCACCCTGGGAATAATAGCTTCTGTTCTGGCCACCCTATTGTAAGAAAAATAGTGAGCAGCATGAGAAAAGCGACCAAAATGGTGGGGCTCTGAGAAATCGTATCAGGTGAGGCAGGAACAGAAAGTGGGAGGGAGGACATGAGAACTGCCTTTAGAGATTCTTTACAGATTTCCTGAAAAATCTGAAGAAATCAAATCGGAAAACAGCGGCAATCCTGCCGTCCTCCACTGGGCAAAATGAGATCCAATGGATGGCATTTACAAAGAAGTGAATTTTGGCTCCACATAACAAAGGACTTTCTAAGAATTTGAACTGCCTGAGCACTGAGCATATACTCTGCAGGGGAGGGAACTTCTTATCACTGAAAAGACTTGTGCATGGGTGACCCAGGAATGTCCCCCCTGCGTAGCAGGCTAGGTCAATGACCTGTAGGAGGTGCCCTTGCCATCTACAAGCAATGTTTCCACCTACTCCATTTCCTCTCCTGGCTAGAGACACTCTTCTTACAGGTTATAGCCATGTGACATCTTAACAACAATAATAATTAAAGAAGGAAGAATAAAAAGAAGGAGAAAAAGGGAAAGGAAAAGGAAGAAAGGGGAAGCATGTGGTGCTGAGCACCGTGCTTTCATGAATATCTCATTTAAGCCTCACAAAAGCCTGAAGAGGAAGGTAATAGAGACGAGGAAATGAAGGGCTAGAAGGACTAAACAAGCTTGCCCAGATGTCACAACCAGCAAGTGGCTGATTGGGATTTGACTCCAGAGTCTACATGCATAATCAGGACACCATATCACGTCTCCAGAGTTCAGGTAGATTTCACCACCCCTTCCCCAGGCCCGGCCCACGTGACAGCTTGTGTCAGGGCCAGGAGTGGCTGCTGGAAGCACTGGTGCTGGTGTGAGTGGTGCAGTGTGAGGTACCTGGCCCTCTGCCCTTGGCCTCCGTTCTTGGCTACACCCTCAAAAGCCATAGTGTAGCCCTGACCTTGGGCCTTGGGGTGCAGCATGGACCCAGGGAGGGAGATTCTCTGTCTTACTCTGAGCAAATTATTTAACTCCCTGAGTCTGTCCCCTCATCTGTAAAAGGAACACTAGCATCGACATCACAGAAATGTTGTGAGGGCTCAATGAGTGAAATGTGTGAAACACCCAGCATCCAGCACTCCATAAGTGCTATGTATTTGCTAGTTCCCTACTCCTTCCATCTGCTATTGTCTTACATCCCCCCTAGGTAGCTTAGGGAGGTGAGTCTTTGAGGGTGAGGAGGTGTGTCGCCCCCCAGAGGTAGAACAGGGCCTGGCAGGGAGAATGAGCTGCCCACGTGGTTACCAAAAGACCTGGAGGGGAAAAGCATGGTGGGCTTAGGACTTAACAGGCAGGAGTTGGGATCCAATGTTTAACCCGCATTGTGCTCAGCACTGTGGCTGTTAAAAAATAGTGATAGACAGATAGGTGATAGATAGAAAGGAGGTAATTTGATACATAAATGTTAGATGAATTAAAGTGCGTTTTTTCTGCTCCCCAGTTGGAAAGATAAGGCCAACGTATAGGAAATAGAGAGAGAGGAGTTCATGAAGCATAGAGTCAACTCAAACTGGACTCTAGATTGAAATGGCCGTGAGAGTTCAGAGCACTCTCCCCTGTCTCGTGACACAACTAGTCTTCTTTCCTGGCTCAGTTCAAATGTCACCTCCACTAAAAGACTCCTTCTGATGCCCCCAGACTGAGTTAAACAGTCCCCCCCCCCACCCCCCGTGCTCCTACTACACTAGTCAAACCTCTGTTAGTAGCCCCATCGCATGGGTTTGTTTTTAGTTATGAGTCTCTTTTCCCGATTAGACCATGAATTCCTGGAAAGCAGAACTATGTCTTATTCTTACTGTATCCCCAGCACTTACTTAGCATGGTGCCCAGAACATAGAAGGCCCTCGGTAAATGTTGAGGGCATCAGTGAATGAAGGCATGAAAGAAAGAATGGATAAAAAAACGAAGGAAGGGATGGAAAGACGGGCGATGGATGGACAGATGGAGTGACGTTCCTCAGCGATTCCGTCACAGTGGAGATAGGAGCTCAGCTGCGGCTTGAATTCAGAGCAGACCTGGAAAAGTCCAAAGAAACAAGAGACTGCCTTCCAGGGAGGGAGCAGAATAACTAAAACCTTAAACATTTGATTGGGGTAGAAGAAAAGAAACATAAACATGGAATTAAAAGCCAGGATCACTGAGCTAATTAAGAGGCCTTTCCACCTCTCTGTAGATTGTGACTGCAAAAGGGTTCTAACTGGTCCCTCTCCTGTAATCTCACCAACCTGGAAAAGGATCTGTCTTTCCTTCAAGTGGTGACTTTCTCCTCAAATTGAAATATGATCGTGTTACTTCTTTAGTTGAAGGCCCTCCGCGACTTCTCGGTGTTTCGGGACAGAATCCTGTCTGGTCAGCAGATTATTCAAGACCTTTGTGGCTCTGGCCCCCGCCTGCCCCCACAGTTCTCCTGCTGAACTGCTCGTGGTGTCTCAAACATCTGTGTGTCTCTGGCCTCTGTGGACCATTATTTGCTCTGTTCCTTTCCCTGGGAAGCCCTTCTGTAATCTGCAAACGTCTAGTGGCTTTACATGAGTTAAGGTCTCTAGATGAATTACACCTTCAAAGTCCAGCAAGAGCTTAGATTTACAATGACAAAGTCACTTCCAGAAACAGTTGCAGAAAATGTGGATTCCCAAATTTAGGTTGGTGAGTGTACTATGAATCCACATCAAAATTCAGTTAAATTTAATGGTCTGAGACAACATAGAAAACAGTGAACACTGGGAGTTAGCAAGAATTCACTAAAAAAAAGTCATACCCAACCAACTAGATGTCTTTGTTGATAAATGATCCAGTGGACCAACAGCAAAGTGTTATATAAGTAAGCAGAGCACAACTTGACTAGTCAAGGCATTAGACCAAGTTAGTTATGGTAATCTTGTGTGCAAGGGGGAGAAATATGTCTTCAGTGACTCTTGTGTAAGGTGGGCTTTATGGCTTGTTAACAAATCCTTCCTAAAGAGTGTTGGTTAGTTAATGAATTAGTGTCAGCCTTAAGGGTGGCCCCAAGTGACATGCCACAGAATTCTGTCATAGGCCCCACCTTGTTCAGTATCTTTAGAGGCAGCATGCTCACCAACTTTGCAGGGCACACGAAGTTTCAAGGAACTGCTAATATGATAGATAGGTGACACAAAACAGTTACTTTTGGCAAATTGGACGGGTGGACGTATACTGAAAAAATTACATATAGCGGGGATTAATCTAAAGTTCTATATTGAGGTTCCAAATCAATTGCACAAGTGCAGAATGAGAAAGATCAGGCATGGCAAGAGTTCATGAAATATCACAGGGGAAAATATCACAGGAGTTTTAGTTAATTTTTAAGCTTAATTTTAAGCTAATAATAGAATGTCAAATCATAATGCAGGAGTTAAGGAAGTTAATATAATCTTAGATCACATCAATCGATGTGAGGCTTTTAGATCATTGAAGACTATAATTCCCCTTTTTCTGCATCGGTCAGATGTCTGTGGTCATTCATTCATTCAGCATGCGGTCAGCACATCTTTGGCAATAGTTTCATCCATGCAGTGTAGATTGAAAGTTTTTAAAGTCAAATCCCTTCCAGTGTCTGGTGAGGGGAGCAGAGAAGTAAACCAGTGACTATAGTACAGTATAGAGTGGGGATTGTTAGGATGGCGTTAATTCCCGAAAGAGAAGAGAAGGTGGGCAAGGCGGAGGGCTCCACAGAGAAGGTGACCCTTGAGCAGGTAGAAATTCACCAGCTGACAAAGTGAGGAAAGGGTGTCTAGGCAGAGGGAACAGCAGGAGCAAAGTTCCTGTGGTAGGAACGGGCTGGGCTGGGTGTGTTCTGGGGACAGAAAGAAAGCCGGTGCAGCTGGAACAGAATGTTCGATAGGAAATGAAATGCACAGAAGACGAGCTCAGTGAGGGCAGCGGGGGAGCTTGTGAAGCACAGAGGCTCCGAACCCTGACTGCTCGCTCGGGAGAATCACCTGGGAGGCCACACCCAGACCAGCTCAATTGGAATCTCTGGGAGCAGAGCCCAGACACGGTTATTTTTAAGACTCCCTCGGGGATACAAATGTGCATCTGGATGGAGGGAAGGGAAATGAGAGTTGCTCTTCAGTGAGTATAAAGTTTCGGTTATGCAAGATGATTGCATCCTAGACATCTACTGTACAGCATCAATAATGTATCGTACACTTAAAAATGTGTTAAGAGGGTGAAGTCTCATGCTAAGTTTTGTACTTACCACAATAAAAAAAAAAAGAAAAAGAAAGAAAGGAAAAGAAAAACAATGCACATCTGGGGTTGAGAACTGCTGTGGTTGAGCCTTGTACCCAGACCTGAGCAAGGAGTTTGGGCTATTGGAGGGTGCTAAACAGTAAAGAGGGGGATGAAAACTGCTTCGTGTTTTTAAAAGACCGCTCTGTGTAGGGTGGCAGCAGGCGGCCACAAGAGGCCATTGTCCTCCTTTGGGGAGGGTTGAGGGCAGCTTGCACCAAGGTGAGAGCAATAGACGTGGAGAGGACAGCTTTGGGGTCTATTCGGAGGTTAAGAGGCAACAGGACTTGCCGATGGATTCAATGTGGAGGGTAAAAGGCGATCCAAGGATGGCTTCGAGATCTGGGGCCTGAGTGAACGGCAGTACCATTCCCTGAGATGGGGCACCCTGGAGAGTGGGCGGGTTTGGGTTCAAAGGGGGAAATCTGAAATTCCGTCTTAGACATATTGATGCTGAGATGCTCTTCTGATGTCCACTGAGGATTCCAAGTAGGGGATTGGAGTGAGTCTGGAAGTCAGGAGAGACCTGAGAGAGACGGCCTGACACTGGGCTACACGGGGGAATATTTACCGCTGTGGACTGAGCGGTAGCTGTTTAAGGCTGTCTCTTGAGGAGGGGGGCGTGTAAGTTGTTGTCGGGGCAGAGCCCCAGAGAGCAGTTTCCAGGCTCTCAGCCTCACGTGGAAAGGGGCTGGCTCGGGTAGTAGATGGCCGTCAGCTGTGGCCCTTGAGCCATTGGCCACTAATATAACTGCCGCGGCTGTGTTAGGAAGGGAAGTCGAGGAGAGAGTCGGTCGGTTGGCAGAAAGCGGACAGCAGGTCGCATGTCATGTGAAGCCAGCCTCCAGTGAGACTATAGCAGTATGACTCCGCTACCTATGGCTCCCTGGGTGTTCCTTTTTGGCCTAGCCACATCCTGCGTTCTTGTGTGGGGAGCGGGACCAGAGGCCCTGCAGGCCGCCCCGCATGACAGTTGTCTTTGGAGATGTTTGAGAAGAAGCCATCTGCCAGGGACTGGGCAAAAGGTTGGGCGCAATTGGCTCTAAGCGGCTTCCTCCAGCTCCCAGCTGCTGTGTTTTAGAAACCAGCCTGACACAGCCTGCCATGCGCAGAGCACCATACTGGGAGAAGAGTGGAGACCGTTCCGTTTAGCGGGAGACTGGGTGATCCTCTGGAAAGAGCTTGGAACCGGGAGGCGGACGACTGGGGTGCTAGGCCACTTGCTCACGGGATGGCACTGCTCTAGAGGCTGCCCTCTCTGGGTCTCTGCTACGTTGCCTGCACGAGGAGACAGGTAGATTTGGGTGATAATGACCAGATCTGAGGGTCTGTGATTCCAAACTTGATCCTCTGATCATCAGTCCCCAATCTCTCTTTCTCCCCAACTGTCATTCACATGCACACCACACTCCCCTGGGTCCCTGCACACGTAGCACGAGCTCCACAGTCTGGGAGGTTCCCTGAGTGCTTGAACTCCCAGCCAACCAAGGGTTTCGGAGCTCCAGAGAGAGCGGCATTATGAGAGGGAGAGCCTGGGAGCTGTTCCCATGTATCTTAAAAGGTAAATCACTCGCTGGAACTTTATTGTTAGCAACACCTGCCTTTGAACCTATTCCCCCAGTGATTTGCGACCCATGCTTGAGACTAGTGTCGGGTGGGTGTTGCAAACCTCATCCACAGCCCTTAGCAGACTAGACTGGGCCATTGAGCAGGTCAAGGCCCGAAGAGCTCTGGTTTAGGAGAGTCAGCCGGCAGCCTGCTGCAGCAAATGGAGGACAGCACCACGGCAGGAGGCGTGCTGGGGGCGGCTGGGTTCCTGCAGCCATGCCAGGGTGAGCGACAGGCCTTGAGTGAAGACGGGGTGCAGGATGGGGAGGAGGGCTCGGGTGCTTCCCAGGGCTCTCCTGCCAGCCTCAGCCCAGGCAGACAAGGCAGAGTCGGTGTGGAGAGATCAGAGGCCGCCTAGGGGCAGGAGAAAGCAGCCCCTGTCCCGGAAGTGGGCCATGCTGTGTACTTCCCAGGGGTGAGGAGGAGGAAGCCACAGTCCAGCAGAGGCTCAGGAAGAATCTAGGACTCTGCCTGGGTGTGGCAGAGGGGCCGTGGGGAGGGGCTTAAATAAGGTGGAAGGACAGCTGCCCAGCGCTCCTTGGGCTGCTGGCCTGTCAAGCCCTTGGCTAAGAATTAGCTTATTCCTTTCAAAGAGGGTGGAAGTCACTGTTTTCTTGTCTCCGTTGATGAACAGATTCTGGGTGGCAGGAGTCACCATAGAAACAGGTGCTATCTTAAGCAAATGAGCCTTATTAACCTTAAGAGTGGTGGAGTTTTCACAAGATTGCACATATAGGGTAGGAGGGAGAGCGGGGTTTGGCGGGAGGGGGGGGGGGGGGGAGGCCTCAGTGGCTAGGAGCTGTGCTCCCCATGGTTCTTGGGGGTGCATGTGTGTGCATATATGTGTGTGTGCATACATGTGTGTGGATGGATGTCTGCGTGTGCT
This sequence comes from Rhinolophus ferrumequinum, assembly GCF_004115265.2. NCBI lineage: Eukaryota > Metazoa > Chordata > Mammalia > Chiroptera > Rhinolophidae > Rhinolophus > Rhinolophus ferrumequinum. Next base: position 43,743,987 of record NC_046301.1, read on the forward strand.
TTTTTGTAAAAGCATTCCCCAGGGAGCAAACTCATCTACTGCCTTTTTTCCCTAAGAAATTCACACGTTCCCCCAAAAAAACCTCCATCTCCTTAGAAACAGGCCTCCAGGTGGCAGAGGTCAACAGCCCTGCCTCCACCCGTAACTCTTTGTCTCACTGCTGTTTCCAGTCCCAGCATCTACTGTACATCAGAATCCGGTGCCTCCCTGTGGACCCGGCCACCAGTTATCGGGGCCCTCTGCTCCCGGCGGCAGTGCGGTGCCTTGGTAGAAGTAAGAATACTGACACCAGGTGGGCCTGGGTCCATACGGTTGCTCTGGGATTCTGAACCAATAACCTGCCTCCATGAGCGCCAACCTGTAAAAGATACCCCTCCCAGGACTGACACAAAGCTCAAATGAAATGATGTATGTGGATGTGGAATGTGTTCCCCAGCCCTCCCCCTGGGACCAGCCTCCTTTCTGGGGTGAGGAAGTGGGATCTTTCCTCTCAGGTACAGCTGTGACCTCACAAAGATTTTTCCAAACCCACAGTTAATCTTTCCCCAGCATTATCTCTTCAGGTTTCCACTGGTACCTGCCGTGCAAGGTTCTGGGGGATGTTAGAACACAGAGCCTACCCTCAGGGAGGTTACCGTCATGGGGTGGGGCGTGAGGGGGCAGCAGGAAGACTTTAAAACTAAGGAATTCCACCAGGAAGAACTGAAATCGAAAGAGAGAGAAGAGCTACAGCAGCTCGAAGGGAGTGGGCAGGAAGGGAGTGAAGGGGGGGCAGGAGGGGCGGCGGGGGCTTTGAAGGCAAGGTAGGACTGGGGTAGGCAGGGAGGAGATCTCCAAGAAAAGGGGCGTATATTCGTTTCTTGAGTCAAAATGAGCGAACTGTTTCTATGTTATGGAAGGTAAATAAGAAACTGGCACTCTCCCACAGGAGCTGGGAGTTGTGCATATTGGCTCCACGGAGCAAGTCTGCTGCCCTCTGCAGCCCCACCTTGGGCAGGACACTCACCCTCCCCAGTCCAGCTCCGATTCCAGGGACTAGAGCTGAGCTGTCATCCCAGGGGCTCTGAGAAAGAGTCCCATGGGTCCCCGCCAGGTATACCCTGTAGCCTGAGGTGCCATTTGCCCCAGGGAGACACAAGGGAGCCAGCCCAGCCAGGGACTATGCCCTGAGAAGGCACAGCATGATGGGGGACCTTCATTTTCCTTTGCCGTGAAGAGGAAAAGGTCCCCACATATGCCGGGAGGTGGCATGGGGATGGCAGCATGGCTGAGGGACTGTTCCCTGCTTCATAGATTTCTAGATCTCCAGAGCTAGAAGGGCCCTCAGATTTGTCTGATCCTACCCCCCATTTTACAGATGAAGAAACTGAGGTCCAAGGTCATCTAAACTTATCAGTGTAGAGTATGGACCAGAAGTGAGGTGTCCCAACTCTCAGTCCTACATCTCTCTTCTTTCACTGCCCCAAGCTTGTTGAGTGAGAGAAGCAATCAACTGGCATGTGCCTGCAGGCCTGGGTCAATCACTGGGTGATTAACTCTGTCCCCAGTGAAGGGAGAAAGGACCATTCGCCCTGGGTCGCTCAGCTGTCACTTCCTCTCCCTTTCAAAATCAAAATTTGGCATTGTGTGAGTTTCACCTGGCCTCAGCCAAAGACTGCAATTTTAGGAGTTCTAGTAAAGTTATCCCAGTCCACTCATCCCTGCCTCCCACACTCTCTTCCCCATTGGCTTAAGAGAGGCCTAAAATTTCTTCACAGCGGATAAAGCATCATACCACAATTGAAGGTGAAACTAAGAGGGCTGCTTATGGTGGGGGGAGGTCACAGACTGACTGAAGCCCCAAATTCAAAGGAGCAGTAAGCAATATTGGAATTTTTGCTGGGCCACTCAGAGGAAAACAGAGCAGGAGGCCACTGAGAGAAGGAAAGAGAGATATGGGGGAGACACAGCAGGAGGGGAGAGTCAAAGGAAAGGAGGGGGATCTGAACCTAGCTGTATCTCCCTGCAAAGTATATGCTCTTTTCTCAAAATACCATGACTCTGACACCAAAATACCGTGGCTGTTCCCTTCCTAGTGTTTTGGTTGCACCCAGAATTTAATTTATAGAAGTGACTCAGTGACAACACAGAGAGATCAATGTCACTGAAAAAAGTTTTATTACTCACAGTTCCCAAGAGAAGAGGGCATGCCATGATTTGCCATGCCGTGCCACGCCACGCCACTCAGGGCCTCATGGGGAAGCACCGGGGTTGGTTAAGAGGCAGAAGGAGGAAGAGGAGAGCATGGCCCGGGGGCCTTTGCTGTGGTTTCTGCAGGAAGGCAAGGACAGGCAGGGCAGGCAAGGTTAGGACTGGAGCGTTTGAATAATGTCGGCAGGCTCTGGGTTACACGGATGCTCTCTAGTTGGCTGGTACCTGGCCCTGGGGTGGTTAGGGCAGGGGGATACTGGCTTGGTGGGTGAGAGATACAGGAGGTGGCCAGGGATATGGGCTTTGCATCGGTTGGTTTGTACATGAAAGGCGTGCTCCCCATTGAGTTGTTTGCTCTCTCTAGGAATTAGGTAAGCCAGGGCAGTCTCTCCAGGGTTAGTCAGCCCGCTCGGGATGTCACAGCATCTTAAAACACGGAACGTAAAAAACACGATCGATACACCTGGAATCCCCTTCCCTCTGAAAGCTGTTCTTTTTGAAAAGTTCTGCTCAAAATCCACCTGGTTCAGCATGCTTGCCTATGACTCTAAGACCCCTCCCCTTCCCTGGCCTCCCACTTAGCACTTAGTCTGTGCCGCACAATTGAGCACTGGATTCCACGCTGTCTTGTTTCCTAGTTGTCCCAGGGCTCTTGCCCTAGTTTCCCAGCCCCTTGGGAAGACTCTGCTCACCTTCTTCCTGTCCAGGTGTACATCCAGCCCTCTAATCACAGGGTGACCACTCTTCTCGGCCGGCATCACCCCTCGCCAGCCGTTACCCCAGCCAGGCTTGTCACCCTGACCTCGCCTTTTACGCTTTCATCTCCTGGCCACGCTGTCACAATGTAACTACAGCATTTCACCCACAGAAAGCAGCGAGGCTGTCTCCCCCACTTCTGCCTGCAGGGACCCCTCAGCAGTCCGCCAACGGTCTCCTCTAGCAAACATACCCCCTCCACTGACCACCCACCCACCACGGACCGCCCCTTCTGCTCACAACCGATAACATACATACTCCTACCTCCAAACTCCTCCTCTTGTCATAGCCCTACCCTGAAGTATCCTCTCCCTTCTCTCCCACATCAGGGTTGGGATTGCTTTGGGGAGCAAGGTTACGATTGAGGAGACAAGCTCTACCACCTTTTGTCACCTACCTTCAGAAGTCCATGCAGTGTCACTTCTGCCGCATTCTGTTTGTTAAGGCAGTCACAACGTCCTGCTCAGATGCAAGTAGAGGGAAATAATCTTTAGTTCTCGATGAGCAGGGGCGATGTACTAGAAGCATGTAAAATATTGGCCTGGAAATTCCATCGTGGCCATCCATGTTTTTGAAAAATTCAGGCTGCCACACACCTGGACGGGGACATTAGAGATCAGCTGGTCCAGTTCCCTCATTTTACAGATGAGGATACTAGGCTGAGAAGAGGTAGGTAACGTGGCCAGAGTCACGTTCTGTGGGTGGGGTCCGACTGGGGCTGGCATTTAGCTCTCTGACTCTAGGCGAGGGTCTTTCCTATTCCCCCACTTCATCCCCCTTTCCAAATCCATACATATGATAATTCACTTAAGACCCACATGTTCCGCCCCCCTCAGAGTTTCCAATTTCCAAACACTACTTAGAGCCCATCGCATACCTTCAGAATCACACTGAACTCCTGTCAGCTAAGTCACTGACTGTGAATTGAATCTCCCTGGGCCTCGGTGCCTCCCAGGTAAAGTGCAGTGTTGGCCTGCAGGGTCCCTTAGGCTCCTTACAGCTCTAACCATTTGGGGAGCTGACATTCTCTAGAGAGTTGCTCCTTGGTGTGGGGCAAGTGTTTCTTCTTCGGCAGCGTGTGGGCAAAGAATAGGGCTCTTATGCCTGGCGTGTCCTCTCCACACAGCCAGTGCACCGTGCTGCCCAGAAGCTGCCCCCTCAGCTGCTTAGTATTGACTAAACCGTCGCTATTTATGACAGCGAGAGAGAATTCCATTCAGCCCAACCAGTTCTGGGTTCTGCTCTCTCTGCTGGGCATTTAGGGGCTCTAAAAGGAGAGGATTAAATTCCTGCCCGCAAGGAATGCAAAACCCAATGGGAAACTAGGTTACAGATGCACACATACACACAGGTAGTTGTCCCTCCATATCCACTGGGGATTGGTTCCAGGACCCCGAGGATACCCAAATCTGAGGATGCTCACCTCCCTTATATAAAATCGCACATTATTTGCGTATCACCTATGTACATTCCCTGTATAATTTAAATCATCTCTGGATCACTCATAATCGCTAATACTATGTAAATTCTATGCAAATAGTTGTTATACTGTATTGTCGAGGAAATAATGACAAGAAAAAAAAGTCTGTACGTGTTCAGTGCACACCCAACCATGGTCGGCCTCAACACATAGTACATGTCAGCAACAGCGTAACATTTGTTTTTAGAATATTTTCAGTCGGCAGTTGGTTGAGTCCTCGGAAGCAGAGCCCATGGATAGAGGGCTGACTGTATATATGTACCATTTGAGAACTGCCAAGGGAACAGGGTGAATCTATAGGTTAAAGAGCCAACTAGAGTTTCTGTTTTTAATCCTTACTTTGGATTTGTCAACGCTCAACTCTATGTATCTGACACTGTGCCATTGTGCAGCCCCCCAGAAATACTGACGTGCACCATGGTGCCGGCACTGCACTGGGCGCTCTGGGCTTGGAGAGCAGACCTTCGGGATGTGGCCAGGACTCTTCTAATTTTAAATATCCCCACTTAAGAGTTTAAATTTAAAATTCCCAATTTTAAGTATTGTCCTCTTAACCATAGAAATGCTCAGAAATTAACACATTTCAACATACAAACTGCACCTCCTAACATGTGCTTAGAAGCACACAAAAAACATCAATGGGTGTGTTCATTTGGGGTTCAGAAGATATGATACATCCATGTATATTTTATACTAATAAACAATATAAAATATTGATAAATGACCCAATAAATGTGAAGAATTTCAATAAAAATAATTCTCATGGAGAGTATGAAAGATTTTCATATATAGCCTTATTTAATATATGAGTATATATCATATATTTATATTTAGCTTATTAAATACATCAATATATTTAATATATAAATATATAATATATAAAGTCTTTATTTTATATATATGTATATATATATATATATATATATTATGTATCAATAGTTCCAAAATTAATTTTCACATGTGCTCCTTGTTAATAAGAAAGGGATTTTTATTGGAACGTGACAAAATGATTTTTATTGCAATTTAAGGTAACTTCTAGATATTAATACATGTTCTAAAACTACAATTATTAAAAAGTATGGTACTAGTAAGAGGATACACACATATCATTGAAACCGAAGAGAAAGATCTCAAACAGATGAAAATACCCAGCATCTGATAAAGGAGTCATTTCAAAACTGAAGAGAAAGGATTGATTATTCCATAAGTGCAAACGATTGGCTAATCATTTTGGGGGAAAAAATAATGTTGAAGCTCTTTCTCATTCCATAATCAAAATAAATTCTAAATGGATTAAATAATTAAATGTTAAAAATTAGACCATAAGAGAACCAAAAGAAAATATGCGTTAATATTTCTCTGATCTCAGGATAGGAAAAGACCTTTAACATATAGTTAGTTACAAAGTCAGAAGTTCAAGCTTTCATGGATCGAAAGCTCCTAAGACAAAATTAAAGACAATCAACACATTGAAAAAACTGTGAGATAGAGGAGAAAGAGTTACTCTCTTTAACATATAAGGCATGTACAAATAAAGAAGGTAATAATTGTATGTATAGGTTGGTGCAAATGTAATTGCGGTTTTTGCAATTCTTTTTAACCTTTTAAACCACAATCACTTTTGCACCAACCTAATAACTCATGGGGTTGTCGGAAGGAATAAAGGAAAGAAAGCAGTATATAAAGCGCTTAGGGCAATGCCTGACATAGAGTAGGCACTCAATGTTAGCTGTTATTTATTTATTTTTTAATAAATAGAAAAATTGGCAAAAGGCATAAATAGGAAATCCTTTAAAAGGAAATACAACATAAACATGTAAAAAATAAAAAGCGACATAGTCAGAAATGCACATGAAGACAGAAATCATCACTACTTCTCCCTCCCCACACCAACTGTAGCCATTAAATTGGCAGTGTCTGGGTTTTGTTTCTTAAAATAACAAGAAGAATAATAATAACATCCTCTTAATGTCCTCTTATATAGTGCTAATGGGAGTGTGAATAGTTAAAACCCCTTGTGCAGGGTTATTTGGCAGTATGTATCAAATATCAAATGCCTATAAAATGTATATAGCTCTTGACCCAACAATCTCCTTCTAGAAATTTATATTAAGGAAATTGTAATAGATTTGAGCAGCAATTTATCCATGACATCACACTGTTACTCATAATAGTGAAAAATTAGACACAGCCTATTTGTCCAACAAGAGATGATAGCAAATAAATTATGGTCTATGGAATATTATGCAGCGATTAAAATGACTGAAGATGACTGTTTAAGGATAGCAATACAATATTTGTGCCATATTGTTATGAGAAAAGAAAAACAAATTTGAAACAGTTGTATAGAACGCAACCTATATTTGTTGCATGAGAAAATATGCATGGGGAAAAGAAACTGGAAAGTGTGTCCAGTTTATTACGTGTATCCAGAATATTACGAAATATTCGTAATACTAGTTAGGTCTGGGTTGTAGGTAATTTTTATATTCTTTTTAGGGCTTAGCTATTTTTCCAAGTTTTCTATAATATGTATTGTTTTATAATCAGGCTTTAAAATGCTATTAAAAAATTAAACTGCAGGGAAAGAAAATATGATCGTCACACTATGGGGAATATAAAGAGAATTAGGTAAGGTCCCTGTTCTCAGGAGTCTGTGGTTTCTTTTGGGAGCATTTAAGCATCTCCTTGGCTGCTGAGCCCTGAGAGCTGCGCCACCCCTCTGTCCTGCCCCCAAAGCACCCTATGCACATCTGGCACTCGTCATTACAGTTTGGCTTGCTTGTCCCCCGACTGGGCTGGAAGTTCCTTATGGACAGAGCCAGGGTCTTTATCTGTGTGTCCCCCCGAGCACAGGGCTAGACACTGAGTAGAAACCCCTCACCTTCTAAAGTGTTCTTTGAAAGAGCAACATAAGCTCAGAACAAAAATGATGCCCATCAACATAAGGCAGGCGTGTTAAGTGCCTGACGTGTTAAGAGCTACATGAGGAGTTGCACAGAGAGTAGGATAAGCTCGTACGAGGGAGAGTTGGTTATGACTAGGATAAGCAGGGAAGGCTTTAAGGAGGAGGAAGATGTTGAAAAACACCTGGAAGCATGGGTAGGACAATGCCACTCCCACCCCCGCCCCCCCACCTCCGGCTCTTTCATCTCCCTTAAAACTTAAAAGCACCCAGAAGTAGTCTACAGGGCATGGCCCTGCAGCCCTGAGATGTCGTCTATGCAGGAAACCCCAGTGCCACCCTTATTTGCTACTGTTTCACCCAAATGGGCCATCTCTCCTGTATTAAGAGAATGCTGGTCTATTAACATATCCTACTAGCTCAGTGGATGGCTGTCAATACAGGTTTCTACACATGAGTTGGAAACCTTGTGTTAAGACTCCAGTGGAATTCAATGTCAGCCCCCTAAGGCAGGGTCTTTCTCTCACTTGTTCACGCCTTTATCCCCAGGACCAAGGACAGTGTTTATGGAACAGGAAGTGCCAATTAAATGTTTGTTGAATAAATTAAATATGATAACTTAAGTATTGGTTTCCAGGAGTCTGTGCTATATTACACATATATGTGATGGATTTGAGATATATATATATATATATACACTTCTGTAGCTGCCTTGTGAATATGCATTATGTGTTTCTACATAAGTAGAGAACCCTAAAACTCATGTGCATGCATGAGCCACACGCACGCGCACACACACACACACACACACACACACAGAGTTTGGGAAGATATCAAAAGGAGAAGCCCACAGCTTTTTCAGCAGTCAGTTGCATTCTTTGAGAATAGGATTCCAATAAAATAGAATTTGGATGGTGTCACAGATAAATTTGCCTTTCTAAAAGCTCCCAAATTAAAATTTGAGCAAAGTCTGAGCATGAAAACAGGATGGCAATGACTAGATATGAGTTTGCTTTATTTGTGTGGCTCAGAAATCCTCTCCATACCATATGGGTTGCGGAAAGGAGGCAAGATATGAAGTGCAGAGGCTCGCCTGTACCTGACTGCCTCCAGCCTCCTTGTCTGCCCCACAGCCGGAGGTTCTCCAAGAGCCCATGGGAGGTGCAGCTTCTTTCCCTTCTACCTGCCAACACCACCCCCCCCCCATTGGCCCATGGAATTCAGCTTTTCCCAGGGCATGAGAGAGGAGAGGAGGTTGTCTGCATATGAAGGCAGCCCTCACTGTAAGTTAATGGTGCCTGTGAAATTACCCAGCTTAGCTGTCTAGTCTTCTGGGCCTCTGACCAATCAAAGGGCACTGGCTGCACCCTTCTCCACCTCCCCCCAGTAAAAAAGTTACTGCTGTCATATCATTCCAGCATCTTAAGCCCTGGGGGCTCATTGCATGTCTCAGTCGTTCACTGATCCTAGAACCTCATGCTCAAGACTGTACTTAAGGATAATGTAAACAGTTTGATCTTTAAAGTACCCTGGATGCATAATATCTATACATAGTTCTTGAATTTTTATTCTAAAAACAATTAGTCAAAAAGCCCTTTTTATATGATATTTGCAACTACACTGACAGTAACAGCAATTAAACCCCGTCTGTTTGCTGAGAAAGGAGCCAAGTCTCTGTTTCTCCAGAAGCCTGTAAAATGTACAAATTCGGAACAAGAAAACTAAGCCTTCAAAGTTAGCCACCTGACCTTTCAAGGTCAGGCCCCAGCCCAGCTTTTATATCCTCCCCCACCCCAACTCCACATGAGCCCATCATTTCAATCAGCCACAACAACCTCGAAATATTCTTAGTGTTTTTCTCATGGCTAAGCATCTGCCAGGTGTGCTTGTCCGGACATCTTCCTTCCTCTTCCCTCTCTTACCTGCCCATACTTCAAGGACCATTCACACTCCACTGACTGAGGAAGGCTCCCTGTCTACTGTCCCTTACAAGGTGCTTCTGTGTGCCTTGTAGGGCAGGCAGTTCTGTAGGTCTTTACTCCCCTACAGACTGTGATGTCCTAAGGGCAAAACGGCAGCTGGCTCTGTGCCTTGATATGTGATGAATACATGAGTGAGTGAGTGAGTGAGTGAATCATCAAACAGCCCACACCACTGAAGGCTGGGTTGCAGGCTAACAGAAGGAGGCTTCCAGGTATGTGGAATGAAGACTGTGGTTCCTGGGCAAAGAGTTAGAGCTGGGAGTGTAGGGCAGGCAAACTTTAATGTAGACTTAAACCACAGTTCTTACCCCTGAAAGTCAAGCTCATTGAGAGCTCTCTTAAATTCCCTCTGCATGCTTTCCTGATAGGGGAGATGTTTCGGAATTCTCAACTTTTACCCATGTTTTGCTTTCATTCAACAAATACGTTGTGAGTGGCTACTCTGTGCCTTTCTATCCTAGGCACTTCGGATGCATGAGTGCACAAAGCAAAGATCCCTCCCCTCGTGGAACTTACTTTCTAGAGGAAGGAAACAAACGGGCCATAGTGAGTAAATAATCTGGTGGCCTCAAGGAGTTAAGGACCAAGGGGGGAAATGCAGAACAGGACAGCGGGTCGAAGGGGTTATGTGCAGTTTGCAGGATTAAAAGTGTGCTCAGGGCGGGACTCACCGAGAAGGTGGGATTCAAGTGAAGACTTGGAAGAGATGAGGTAGCAAGGTGCAGAAATCTGGGAGGATCGCCCTCCATGGGGAGGGACCAGTCAGTGCACATCCCCTGGGGCAGGTGCAGGCTTGCTGCATCCAAGAAAAGCTGGGAGAGCAGTGTGGCTGTGGGGAGGGTGTGGGGGATTGAGGAAGTCTGGGAGAGCAGGTCTGGGAGGTGAGGGCACCAGATGACGCAGGGCCTGGAGAGGGCTCAGGCTTGTTCTGTGTGTATCGGGAGATACTGGGGCACCTGCGCAGAGGAGGGGCGTGTTTCACTTGGGTTCTAGTAAGATCCCTTTGGCTGCTCCAGGTGAGAGAGGTAGGAGCAGGGAGGCCTGTCAGAAGGCTGCTGCAGCTGTCCAGACAAGAGATGATGGAGTGGCCGTGTGATCAGCAGGCCATGGCGCCAGAGAAGAGGCCTAGCCCAGCACCCTCTCTCCTGCAGTAGGAAAAGGGCTGCAGGATGACTGCACCAGCATGACAGCAGGACATTGTGTCTCCCCAAAGTTCAGCTGGGTGAAAATGAAGTGTGCAGTAGGCCCAGGAACGGTCCTGCAGCCTAGAGCAGCCTTGAACTCCACAGGCCCCCAGGGCTTGAAGGGAAGGGAAGGGAGGAGCCCGCTACCCGCTACCCGACCTCACTGCTTAGTGTGTAGAGGGTCTCGGCCGGTGTGTTGGCATTAACTGGAGGTTGTTCTAGGCCTGGCGTCCCAACCCCACCCCGGCTAGTAACTGTCCCAGACTTCCCCCTTAAGCCTGAATTTCTTCATCTGAAAAGTGAGGAGTTTGGGCCTCGTGATCTCTAGGGTGAATTCCACTTCTAAAGGTCTATCATTTCAGAATTTCTCCACTTCCTTGACTCAATGACAGCCTACTTTCCATCCTAATGACTTGAAAAGTCACATGAACACACTTAGTGTAAAACTCTGTCTTTCTGTCTAGGTTTTTAATTCCATTATTCCAGACAATACTGTACTTGCTCGCCAAGAGAAGGGAAAAAAATGACATTAATTAAAGATTTGGTCTGTGTCCTAATCAAAAAATTTTTAAATGCATGTATCATACTGTACATTCTGTAATGTAGCCTGCTTTTTTTCCTTAGCAATATATCATTACATTTTCCATGTCAACACATATTCTTCTAAACTATGATTTTTAGTGCAGAAGTAGTTTACCATATGGATGTACTATAATTTACTCAGCAGATCCCTTCCTATTGGACATTAGGTTGTATCTATTTTTTCATATTATTACCAATGCTACAATGAACAAAGTTGTGAATACCCACTCTTCATTCACTTCTGTAATGCATTCTGAGGACAAATTTTCAGAGGTCAAAGGTTTCACGCCTTTGCAGTCTTTTTGTAGGATAGTACTGAAAATGCCATCCAGAATTTAGAATTCTGTCAATTTAGAATCCTACCAGTAGCATATAAGAACCATCAGGACAATTCAATTTTAGAGGTGCAAGAGGACCTAGGAATGCTTTGATCCAGTCCCTTCTTCTTCTAGATGAGGAAACTGAGGCTCAGGGAGCTGTGGGACTAGATATGTGGGCTGGGTACTCCCCACAAGCATGTGTAAGACTTTGACCACAGCCAGGAAGCACCCAGCACTGTTTGTGCCCCCACCCGGCCCTGCCAACCTCAGTCTCCACTGACAGAATGCAGAGGCTCCCAGAGACCCCCAACTCCAGCCATGGCCACCCCCCTTCACACCTGCCTGCCCCAGTGAAGCTGCTTCTCAGAGCAGACTACATGTGCAATTTCTCCTCCTTCACGTCCCGTTCATCTCCCCCACGCTGAGGCTGTTCCTCCTTTGACCCTCTTCGTGCCACAACTGATAGAGACTTGTCAGTTCTCATCCCAGTGGCATCTCTGTGACTCTTAGATGACATCTCCCATTTTGAAACACGCTTCTCCTGGGCTACCCGGGTCTTCCTCCCAGCTTCTTTCCCCCTGAATTCCGGTGGCTGTGGCTCCAGGTCCTCCCAGCATCCCTTTCCCGTGAAGTCTTTCCCAGGATGAGCTCATCCATCCCCACAGCTTCCAGCTCACCCTATTGCCCCTTCCTGAGCTCCAGACCTGGGTGCCTATTGCCCGCGTGTCTCTCTGAATGCTCTCCGAACCCATTCTCAGTGCATCCAAAATGAAAGTGATTATCTCCCCCTCCATTAGGCTACCCTGTCCCCACACTTCCTCCTCTATGGCATCACAGCCACCCCGAGAGGAAACCTGCCTGTCACCCTGGAGCATCCCTTCTCCCCTGCTTCTCCCAGTCTCCCATCCAGCCTCTGCCTCGTGCCTCCTGCATCTCTTGGCCAACCCTCTCCTTCGCAGACCCTCACCCAACTCTGGTCTGGAACAAGGCAACTGCTTACTAACTGGTCACCTGCTTCTTGTCTCCGTGCTCCCCAGCCTGTTCTCCACCCCATCACTGGAGACGCTTCCTAAGAGCAGCTGCTCTCATCAGACCCTCCCCTGCTTAACCCCTCAACAGCTCCCCACGCTGAGTTAAACCCACACACCTTGGTGTGGCATGGAGGGCCCTCCCTGACCTACCTGGCCTCCTCACCAGCTTCATTAGTTCCCCCCAATTGCCTCCCATTCCCACCCCAGCAATAACAGACTTCCTGGGCTCCCCCTTAGCATATCATCAGCGAAGCTCTTCCCTTCCCAGCCCTCACCTCAACTGACCTTGCCTGGTGGACATTCTCCGGGTCTGGGAGTTGGCAGAGTGGAAGAAGAAGGGATGCCAGTACTTTGTCAGGTCATTTTATTTCCATAGTACTGATACCCTCTTCTTTCAGTCAAAGATTCCTCTTTGAACAGATTCCCAGCTGGCCGGTGATGGCAAAGAGAAAAGAGGCATTAACTAGTAACAACAATATCACTTTTTTCCATCATTGCTAGTCAGTCAACAAACACACACTGGGGATACCGTGATTCCCCGAAAATAAGACCTAGCCGGACAATCAGCCCCAATGTGTCTTGTCTTTTAAGTACGAGCTGAGACATCACACCCTTCATAAGGCCTTCCTGTGGCCTACCTTCTTTTAGGCAGCATTGAGCCCTTCTCCTCTAGCAAATCACTGCGGCTCATACATTCCTCCATTATGATCTTATTAGCACAAGAGTGTGGATAGTAGTCACAATAGTAGTAGTAGCAGAGTAGAGCCGTGTTTAATCCTTCTTACCGTGATTCCCGAAAATAAGACCTAGGCGGACAATCAGCTCCAATGTGTCTCCAAAAGATGCGTTGGAGCTGATTGTCCGGCTAGGTCTTATTTTCGGGAATCACGGTATCCCAGTGTGTGTTTGTTGACTGACTAGCAGTGATGGAAAAAAGTGATATTGTTGTTACTAGTTAATGCCTCTTTTCTCTTTGCCATCACCGGCCAGCTGGGAATCTGTTCAAAGAGTCATCTTTGACTGAAAGAAGAGGGTATCAGTACTATGGAAATAAAATGACCTGACAAAGTACTGGCATCCCTTCTTCTTCCACTCTGCCAGCTCCCAGACCCGGAGAATGTCCACCAGGCAAGGTCAGTTTGAGATTTTTAAGACCCTGTGTAATTCTTGCCGTACTGACCGCGTCTCCAGTACAAATCCTTCACGTTAACTTAACTGACATGTCAAAACAGACCCCAGCTCTTCATCTCCACTCACTGTATTCCATTCTTCTAGAACGCTGCCCCTCTCCCCACCTGTGCAAATCCTCCTACCACCCAGCCGAGATAGGTGCCTGGGGGTGATCCTGGAGGAACCCACCCTGAATTAGAGGGGACCAGCCCTCTTCCCTATGTATGGCTCCTGGGCAGTAATCATCCACCTCCCCCTATCAGCTCTCTTTCCCACGACCTCAGAGCTTTATAAGGAGTGAGTGCTGTGATGAATGACCTTTGCTCAGTTGGTTGAAGATCCAACTATTAGAGGGACTGAAAAGAAAGAGACCGTTTCCTCTCTCTACCCTCACACTGCCGTGGCAACTTTTAAAAGGCCATGAATGGTGGGTTTTCAAGTGCAGAGGTATAGCCAATCTCTTCCTCGAGGTCCCATCCTAATTCTAAGGACAGCATGCCCCAGAATACTACCCCGTATTACAGTATGCCTTCCCAAATACCGCTAACCCAGCACCCTCCAGAACGGATGGTTTGGCAGTTCTCCTGTCGGAGACAAAAAGATAGATGAAGTGGGTAGGAAGGAGAGAGGGATCAAAAGCCAGGCTTTATTCAGCTCCTGCTTTGTGCCAGGCACTTTCTAAACATACATGATCCCATTTCATCCTCACCACAGCCCTGTGAGGTCAGCAGGAACGCTGGCTGCCAGATGAGGAGACTGGGGTGCAGAGAGCTTAATTACCATATCCGGGGTCACGTAGCTAGTGAGCAGCAGAGCCAAAATTTGAACTCAGCCCCAGGACCGACTTTGGGCAGCAGTGAGCCCAGGAAACTCGGCTCCACATTGCCTGTCCCTGCGTCCTCTGCTAGCACTCAGTAATGACTTACTCGATGCCAGAGAGAATTTGTGCACGTTACTCATTGGCTCTTCACAGGACCCTGTACAGTAGCTATTGTTCCCATTCCAAATGAGGAAGCAGGCTCAGAGAGGATACGTACCTTACCCAGGTTACACCACTGACAAGTGGCAGAGCTGGGTCCACCTGAGTCTTGAGCTCTGCTGGTCAGCCCTGCCTCACTAACAGCTTCCCTCTCAATTCCTCTGCCCACCTCAAGTAATAGGAGCAGCATATGGGGCGGCGGGCGGGGAGGGGGGCAGCAGACTTGTCCCAACCACAGCAGCCTTGGCCCAAACCAGACTGCACCTTGACATTCCTGAACCCATGTCTTTGCGCTTTATAGTGTTCCCCCACCCCAAGGACATGGCCTTCTCCCAAACGCCACGTTGGAGGATGCTCAGGGTTTGATAAGGACATGGTTCTGTCCCGGGTGCTGGGCAGGAGGTGCCAAGGAGAGGTCTGGGCAGGTTCCCTCAGGTGCCCCAGAAGGACAGGGAGGATAACGTGACAATGAGGCAGGTCCCGATTCCATTGCCTCAGGCCTTGTGTCCTGAAGGACACTTGAGAACCAATGGCTTTGTTCTCAAAACAGGAGGGTTGACAAGATATGACTGAATGGGGCCTTAGGTCGTATCTTCCCAGAGTTTGGAGGAAATGAGGAGAGACACTCCCTGGGTAAAGCCGACACCACGGGGAAGCCAGGCTCCATGGGTCTATGCTAAGCTGTTCTGTGGTTCAAAAGCACAGCCAAGCAGGGTGACAAAGTGTTCTGGGCACACTGGGGTCCTGAGAAAGTAGGCCTAGCCACAGCTCGCAAGCCTGCGGGGCCTGTTTGTGTCATGGTCCACCTCTGACTCCTTGCCCAGGCTGTGTCTCCAGCACCCCAAAAGGTGGCAGAGCCCCAGATGGAGCTCAGAGTATGTCTGATGGTCCTCCCCTCCTGCTCCCTGCCTTTCTACTGGTGTCATCGCTGTTGACAGATTATGTAACCTCCAAGGAAGGGAGGCCTGGAGTTCTCCCCAAAGCTGCGAGTGGATGGGTTCTGGTTGCTGTCATTTTTCTCAGCAGGAATCCGCTTTATGCTGACTGGATTTAGGGCTTTCTCCTGGATGCTTCTGTTTCATTTAACATGCAAGGGCTAATAACTTGTCACAATTCAATAAGGCGGTGGTTACAAACACCCAGGCGGCTGCTTATTTAAATGCAGGTTTGTTAATTAGCTTCTCTTAACAAGGCATGCACTAAATCAGGCACCCGGCTGGCAGCACCCAAGCCTGGCATGTCTCCCGGGACAGGAGGTTGGCTCTGGGGTCACGTCCAGTGGCTGGCAGCAGGGCTGGAATTCAAGGCTAGGCGGCCTGTCCCATCCACCCCATTGCCTCAGTTTCTTTAAAAATAGGCATTGATGAGAAATCTTAGAAATACTGCAAGATAGCCACAGTCTATCTCTTCCTGCCTGTCCTGGTCCTTTCTTCTGCCTTTGTGTTTATTGTTGCTGCTCTACCTGGTCCCCACCTTTTCCACTGAGCCTTCCTTCATATGTTCCTTCAGCCCTCTCTGGCACCGTCTCCCCTTACATGTCGCTACATACTCAGTTTGGGTAGTAGGGGTCCAGTGATGAGGGCAGAAGAAAACTAACAAAGATGGAGCACGTGCTGCAGGCAGGACATTAACACGAGTGATCTCTGTGAGCCTCACAGCAGCCTAGAGCTGTGGTGTCTCTGGCCCCCTGCGGCCCAGAGAGCTTACAGCACCTTCCCTAGGTCACTAGACAGTGAGAGTGGCTCTAGCCTCGCCCTCCGGGCCTAGCTCTGAGACCTGGGCCTTCTCCACTGCTGGTATACAAGAAGCGCTTGAACAACAGGCATGTTAAGTGGTGCTATTCATTCCTGTCATCATAATGATTGCTGCTCCGAGATCTCATGGAGCACAATAATACTGGGTGAATCCTAGTGGAATCCTAGAATCTGATTTCACCCAGAGCTCGCAGGCCTCTCCCGAGCACATGAGCACCGACCACAGGAAAGCCACTGAGACCCCAAGGGAGCAGCCAGGCAGCTGCTCTTGGAAGGCCTGGCCCCTCGTGAGTCCCTCCAGGGCATCCCAACACCTTAGTCTAGCAAGGAAGCAGGGCTAAGCCCAGAGGGAAAGGGCCGTGCTCGTGCTGAACCCCTAGGAGGCGTGCTTCTGCAGACTCCTGCCCCTCCTGATTGGATGGCCATGCCCGGCTCTCCTTATAGGAAAGAGGATTGGAAACACAAAGAGAATTGCTGGGCATCATTCGCTTATGCTCAAGAAAAAAAACTGAGAAGAGGTCTAAATATAGAAAGGAAATCAAAGTGAGGTTGGAATAGAGGAGACAGGCCTGACAAGCCCCACGTTGCCCAGCCCTACCCCAGAGAAACAAGAAACCCACCCCTGGACCCACACCTCCACAAGCCCTGCTCAGCAAGCAGGGAGGCCCCGTGTGCCTGTCCCGGTCCCTATGACTGAGGTGGGACCGGGGCCTGAGCAGGAAGGCTGAGGGAGCCGGAGACTCTTCCTGCGACCCTGGCAGTTAGGATCCTGGGAAGTGGATCACTGGGTCACTGCAACGCTGACCCCACAGCGTACTGCATGTGTGGCCTCTCACTCTCAGGAGTGCCCTAAGACAGCTGCTCCCAAAGCCGGCCAGCGTCTGCTATCAGGAAGCGTCCTTATCCCTCAAAGGACCACAGACCCCAATCTGGTGAAAATAATGGACCTCTCCCTAGAGAAATGCACATGCAAACATACCCCAATATATACAGTTTTGCGATTTCTGGTCATTTACAGACCCCCTTGAAGCTTGTTTATGAATCCTTGGGCTAAGAACTCCAAGTTGAAGATGCTCTAAGAGACTTTTCTCTTAATTAGAGCTCCTGAGGGTCCGGATACAATTTTTGATATGTGGTCCATGGACCCTGCCTAAAACTTGAAGTGCTCTAAAAACTGGTGGATGATTGGGGCATTTTCATGCCCTGAAGGCAGAGGTCTGGACCGCCTGGTTTTTCAAGGACTTGGAGAATGCTTAGCACACAGTGGGTTCTCTACAGGGTCATACTGAATGGATGGGTGAGAGGTTCCTGCGTGCTCTGTGATTTTATGCCACGGTGTTTTCATAGCTCACACGATCGCCTGTAATTAGTGGCAGTAAGCCTACCAGTCAGCACTTTGTATCATCAGGATCGACATTAGGGTCTCTGACACAAAGAACACGTCATCCCAAATCACACACCCCACCAGAAGACATGGAGAGTATAAGTAGGGGACGCAGGCCCACAGGCCCTGTTTTTAGGGTGTGGTGGCAGCAGGGACAGCTCCAGACCCAGGTTTCCTGGGCACCTTGTTGAGATAGGCCCGGCTCTACCACTGCCCCCAAAAGAGCAGTGAGGAGCGCCTGCTATGTCTAAAGTCCAACATGGGCACCTCCAGACGTGAGCTGGGAGCCCTGAGCCTGAGCCACACCACTCCAGGCCCCAAAATATGAGGGTCTAGAATGGGGGCCAATGCTAGGCAGGGCATTAGCCCCGTCTCCCAGATTTCTCCGGGTGGCTGGGCCACATGACATTGCCCACTGGGGCGGGGAGGGGCTGTGTGGGAGGCTGGGTACAGGGGGAGGGAACTCCTACCCCCGCCCAGGCCTTGGATCATTTGGAAGGCAAATGTGCTGGGTTGCCTAGGGAACGGAAGGAAAGGGACTTCCCTAGCACCGGTGACTAGTAAGGGATGGAGACAGGAGCTGTGATGCTGAGAAAATTGTTTCCAAAAAAAAGTAAAAAGCGGTGACTAAGCAGCCCTGGTTATGTAAAGCAGTCCCTAAGGAAGTGTGGGGAAAAGCCTAGAACCCACCCCCGTGTCCCTCCTCCCCACTCCCAGCCCAATTCCTGCTGCCTCGGGGAGTTTCCACCAGCCCTCCCCACTCTCTCCCCGGAACTCCCTTCTCCTCCACGGGACTGGCCCTCGCCCCGGGGGGCTTTCACTGCCAAGGGCACCTAAAGGTAATGGGCGGGGTAGGAAAGAGGGGGTGCCTTCCCTGTCCCAAAGGGGACCCCTAGTGACAGTTCTGGGACCTCTGCTCAAAACAGGGCACCCACGGTCAGCCCTACAAGGGTCAAATGATCATTTGCCATCCCAGAACCCAGGGCTGTGCTCCTCCCAGGACAAAGAGTTCCAGATTCAAACCCTGACACAGCTGGTCCCTAACGGTGAGCTTGGGCAAGTTACCAAACCTCTTTGAGCCAGTTTCCTGAGCTGTAGATGGGAGGTAGTGTCTACCCAACAAGGCTGTGGGGGTAATGAACTAAGACAACGTGTGCAGTTCCAGGCGCAGTGCTGCCACTTGGCAGACATCCGACACCTGTTAGTTTCCTTCCTTCGCAGCCAGAGGAACGCGAGAGACCCTCCCGTACTTTCATGGAAGGAAAGCGTGAGTCTGATCATGAGAGTCACTCAGGATGCCAGGAGTCTAACCATCACTTCAGTGCTTCTGTCCCCGTACTTCCAGCTGACAAAGGGCCGCTAATCCAGGCACCTGATCAGTCTGGTGGGTATGTGGCAGGGTGAGCCAGGGCCTTCAGGTCTCATAGTCCCCACCTCAGGTATTGTCCCTGTTCCCCGGACCTAAAGGGCATCCTCTCGCAGGCAGCCCAGGAGAGCAGCATCAACGAGAGGCTGTCACCCCCAAACTCCCATTTTTGGTGTAGGCAGACATACAAATGCCTCTGGCTCCTCCCTTCTCCGTACGGTGCCACCTCAGGGAGGGAGGAGGACCTGGTTACTCTGAACAAACGGATTTCGAGGCATCAGCTATGCTGGGCCTCACAAAGAGGGTCAGAGAGAGGGTCTGGGAAACAAGGGCCTCTGTCACCAGTGAAAGTGACCAGGCCCTGAGTGAGGGGGAAACTGATCCGTCACCTGCCGCAGGATACCTGGGAAGCGACCCCACTGGTACGACCTGCAGCAGACCACTCTGCCCCGATGTCCTCTCTCTCAGGAGGTTTGCCCTCGCCATTGAAATCCCCCGGGGTATTGCTTAAGCCCTGTATCCTCTCATTTGTCTTCCTTGGAAAGTATAAATAGCTAATCACCTTCTGTATGCTTATATTTCATAAGCCCAACATACAAAGAAAAACATCATGTAAGGATAGAGGCCGGAAACCTAACATTTCCTGGAAGTCCAAGGGGTTGGGAAAGTTCCTTGTTCTTTTTCAAGCACTGTCCCCAGCACTTCTCCTGGGTTTGACCCTTCAAAGGGCTTCCTGGGTCACGGGGACAGACTTGCCATGCCTCTGGAGCAGCTGGGCTGACTCCGCAACAGAGGCATTGGGAGAAGAGGGAGACCTCCCATCCCACCCCACCTCCCACAGAGGCGTGGCCGCCTCGAACCCGTGCACCCTCCCTCCCCACTCCCCCCTAACAGATCCTGTTTCATGCTGTGCTCATACCCTCCACTTGGGTTCAAATCCACCTTCTCCCAGGCCCAGTGAGGCAGACTGAGGTTTTTCTGAGATCTTTAGTAGCGCTTCCTATTGCTGTTGAATTTAAGCTGGACCTCTCCTCTAGGAGACGGGCCTTCCTCGCCCTTTCCAGTGCTAACCAGGCACAGTGCTGGGCCTACAGAAAATGATCAATAAGTGTCCACCGGGCCAATGGCCGTTCCCAGTGGAGACACTGCCCAGCCTCCAGAAGAAGAACTCTTCCTCTGGCTGGAGACCGTGGGGGGGCCAGGGTGCAGCCTCAGCCCCAGAGCTTTTCAGTCCCCCTCATATAATGAGCTGGGGGGGCACTCGTGACTGGTGCCCCCAATGATCTGCTAAGACCCTTCGAGCTCTTCCCCCAGCACCTCTGAGACACCGTAAAAAACACATGCGCCTTGAAGTCAGGGACATATATGCATCCAGCCTGGTCACCTCTTAGCTGGGTGACCTCTGGCAAGACACTTACCTGTCTGTGTCTCAGATTCTTCATCTGTACAGAGAGGCCAGTCCCAGCGACCTCGAGGTTGTGGGGAGAGCAAGTGCCTGGGACATCCCAGGTTCCCCGAAAAACAGTAGGCAACTCCAAATGGGGGGTGCCTTAGATCACCATGGGAGGTAGGGTTCTCCTGTGAGGTGCCTGGGTCCACAGAGATTTCCTTTCTTGGGATCTCAGACTCTCCTCTGGCCCAAGCAGCCTGCACGGGGAGCCAGGCAGCTGCCTAGGTGAGGAAACCCCAGCCCCCGCCTCCCCATCTCCCACCACCTTCCCACCACCTCCTCCCTGGAGTCTCAGCACTGGAGCTGTGAGGATTAGTCACTGCGCCAGCACAGGGCTGCCTCCCCCACATCCTAGGCCCCCCACACAGGCAGGCAGACTGAATGGTTCATTGGAGTTCCTCACACCTCCCAGGACAGCCTCTGACAAGATGACAAGCACCTTAAGCCCCCAAGCTGCAGGGGTGCTAACCATGGGCCAGGTGCTTGGCTTTCTCCAAAAAAGCACCCTCCAGGTGGCCTCAGCAGAGCAGGGAGAGAAGGCTGGGAACCTGTCTCAGTGCCCAGCACTCCAACAAGACAGGACTTCCAGAACCTTCTCCTAAGAGGCTTACTGGAAAGATCTCCACTCAGTCCTGAGTGGAGGGGAAAGGGTGGCCCCAGCCTAGCTCCATGGGCAGAGACCTCTTTCCCCACCCAGGAAATGGGGACAGCCGGAAAGGCAGGGAGAAGTCACTTGGGTAGAGCAGCTCCTACTATGTGCGGGGCACTAAGTGAGGGCTAGAGGAGGCCAGGGACCTGTGTGTGCTGTGCCCACCCTCCAACACACACATGCCTTGTGCCCCATGACTGCCTCTAAAGAAGACTGAGACAGACGTCTTAGAGGCAACAGGACCCTGGGCTCACTGATTTGGCGGCCCGGGGCTGGTGGTGTCATGAGGTCACTTGTCACCTTACCAATCAATGCCGAGCTGGGTGAGATGGACACTCAATACAGCTCAAATGAACTCCAAACAAGCGGGAGAAATCAGGTTCGAAGGGACACTCAGCTCGGGATGCAGGAAGCAGCCCTCCCCACCCCCATTCCAGAACCAGAAAGAGGAGGAGAACATGGTGGCTGCTGCCCTAGGAGCACTGCTGTCTGGGGGGGTGTCTGCCACTGTGGGACTTTGCCCCGCCTTGGGAGGACAGTCCACCCGGACAGTCCACCCCCCCACCCCCGCCCCGCATTAGAGGGAGACGAGTGACGGGAGGAATCAGATAGTGAAGATGGCCTTGGGAAGGGCAGTTAGGCCTAGAATGAGGGAGCCAGGCTATAACTTCTCTTTTAGGGCCCTGGGAAGCCAGAAAGCAACGGAAACTTTCTCCCATCCAGCTTGTCCTAACTGGATCCCTCAGCCTCCTGCATGGTCCTCTTTAGCTCCAGGATGCCTCGTGGTTGCATTCTCTTCCCTTCCAAACTCAGAGCAGCTCTGCCATTGACAACATTTCCCTGTCACCGCCCCGAGCTCTGGGAGTGACAGGAGTGTCATGCAGGGTGAGCAGGAGAGGAAGGAGCCTGGCCACCCAGGGCAGGGCAGAGCAGGGCAGGGCAGGCCAGTTGCCAGGGGCTGAGCTATTACCCAGAGACCGTGACAAACACAGTTCCCGCTGAAGCCTGCCTAGTCCTTTAGCAGCTTGCCTCTCCCCTGAGGGTCCAAGGGCTGCATCCCCACTCTCCTTGCTACCCCTCTTACATCTCAAGCCAAGCCCACCCAGGCTCAGGTAGCTCTCACAGCCTAGAGGGGGGAATCCCATCCATGGCCTCATCCTCCCCAATCCAATATAAATCCCACCCGTCCCTCAGAGCTCCCTCCTTCCACAATCCACGAAGCCATGACCACAGCTTTCTGGATGGAATTTCCTGCAGCAACTTAGCACCCAGCTATTCTCTAACTGCTGCGTGTGGCCCTCCAGCTGGAGCGTTCCTCCTGAGGACAGGGCCACATCTGTTCTCCGCTTCCCTCAGATCCCTTATGAGGCTGGGCTCAGGGCGACACATGAGTGATTGGTTGCACGAACTATTCTGGACCCAAGGCCCAGACTTCTGCCCAAAGGGCCTGCTCAACCCCTGTCTCAGGGAACAGAAGCAGAGAAGCATTTTCTTTCCTCTGTGATGCCGTCCGTGTGGGAGCCACACAACATCTGACTTCACGTATCTCAGGGACTCAGCACACGGAAGTGAGGCCGTCAGAAAGTGCGATAACACTGCCCCTCCACCCCATGGTCTGTGCAGTGTCACTGATGTCATTGAGGACAGCCCACTTCAGCCAAGCCTCTGCCACACGTGCCTGTCTGGATATAGCCCAGTGCTCTCTCTCCACCAACCCCAGAGGACCGAGTGGGCCAAGCAAGGAGCAGACCCGAACGTTTTCTGAAAACCTTATTTGCAGTCCCAGGTCCAGAGAAAAAAAGGGTCAGGAGGAGGTGCCGGCCACTCCCCAAGCCACGCCACACTCCCCTGTCCCAGCACTGCCACCACCTGGCTGTGTGACTTGGGCGATGCACTCACCCGTCTGAGCCTCCGGTGCTTTCAAGATTCCATCAGCATCAAAAGATTTTATTTATCCCATGGAAACTGACAAATGCCCTGTGGGCAAAGTTCCCACATACTTTGGTCTTCTCTCTCCTTGCCCTACACCCACTTTAAGGAAATACTTAACACACACACACACACACACACACACACACACACACAAATGGCCTGATTTTAACACTCCCCATGCAAACATTGCCTCCCCTTATTCTCTCTTCTTTTTCCTCCTCCTCTGACCCCCTCACCTCCCTGCCTCCCCCTCCGCCTCTAGTCCTTTCCTCTAAGCCACTCTGTCTGTCCCACTGTCGTCGAGGAAGGTGAGGCAGAGGAGGGGCTTGACGGACTGCAGCGGCTAGTGCAGGAGCCCACATGTCGTCCTCAGCAAACCCACGTCCTCTTCTCTTCGGAGCGGAATAGGGAAACTCGGGAAGAGCATTGTTGTCAGACCATAGGGCAGCAGGTCTTGTCCCTTCCATCCCCAGAAGTGATGTGTGTCCTCGAGTGGTCAAACCCCTTTTTCAGTTCTGAAAATGACAGATGATACAGCTAGGAGAAGTGGGAGAGGAAGGAGGGTGAACCGAGGGGAAGGGAAGGAATGAAGAAAATCAGGGAGAATAAGGAAGGAGGGGTGCCTGCCCTACCGAACTTCTTTCTCAGCTTTTCCCTTATTTCCTCTGGTCCAGGCTGCTTGTCTGCACAATTGCCTCCTTTGCGATCCCCTCCCCTGCAGACCTTAGCGGGTGCTGCCCACTCCCCTGCCCCTGTTTCCACCCAAGCTTGCCCTCTCTGGGACCCATCACAAGCCATCCCAGTGTCCCCCACCCTACCCTCCTATGAGTTAAAAGAGGGATGAAGGGATGGCAAAAGGTTTGCAAGGACTTCTGGAGACCCACGTACCCCCAAAACTCTTTAGCGTGACCCTCCCATCCAAAGTGTGAGCCCCCACCACCAGCCTTTCAGGATCCTGTTCTTCAGAGAAACCGCTCCCCTGAGGTTTTCTAAGTACCACTCTGGCATGGGGTGGAGGGTGAGAAGGAGAGGGTCCACGTGGTCCCCGGGCCCTGCAGAAGTCATGGCGTCTGCCCTGGGAAACCCCAGCTACAGACCCCACATGTCACCCCAGTTGGAGATGCCCCTGCACAGTCCATACAGACCCCTGTTGTTTCAGGGGTGAGCCCAGATGACCCTGGCGGTCCCTGGTGGGGACAGATGGGCTAGGGAAGCTCGCTGCCAGCGCCTCCAGAATGGAAAACCCCCCAAGAGCCAAGGAGTCAGGCAATCCTTCCTGCCCACTCAGAGATTCCGGAAGCCCTTCGAGTCTGGAGAACCCGCCTCCCCAACCTCTCGCTTCCTCTGTCTGTCTCCTTCTCGAGACTCCTGTGAGTGCACAGGAGGGCTGAGGGAAGCCCCGTGTTCCTGTGATGAACGGAGCTAATTTCTGGTTTGCTGGTATGCCGCAGAGACGCTGCCTCCGTTCCCCTCCTTCCCAGCAAACCCTCTCCCACACACAGACAAATAGGCTGCATATTTAATTGGAATTCCTCACACCTACAGGGTAAAGCCTTGTCAGTAGAAATAGAGCCCACAGCCAGCTGGCTTCCCCCATTCCACCCACCTTGTCTCTTAAAAAGAAATCCCCCCCCCAAATACGTGAACACCCACCCACGGGCCCTCGCACGTCCCTCCCAGTATGGTTGTAAAGGAGAGATTCATTGGCAGTGACGTTCCTTTCCTGGGCTGCTACAGCTGGGCCCACCCAGCAGAGACCACCCAGCAGCTTTTCCCTGGCAGATGGGCCCTGATTGCCTCCTCATCGCCCGTCTCAGGAAGCCCCGCCCCCACCCCTCCGGGCATCAGATGTCAGGTGATGTGGAGATGGAAGGTGAGACAGTCGTAGTCTAGGAGATCTCTGGAAGCCCAACTCTCACGGTGCAGGTGAGGAACCTGTCACACAGAGCTGGGCCCAACCTGGTTCACCGTTCCTCTTACCCTGTGGCATCTCTCCCCACACTGGCAGGGGGAGGCATGCAGAGGCTGCAGGATCCAGGAAGGGGGTTGCTGGTGGGGGGGGAGCAGGTGAGAGACTGGAGAGCACAGAGGGCAGGGATCAAAAAGAAGGTTAAGTACACAGAGGCGTTCTTATGGAAGAAAGCCCACTTGGTTTTTTTCCCGTGTGACAATAGAGAAGGAGGTCTGGGCCAACAGCCTGGGACAACGAAAGGTCAAGGCGGTGGCTGGCCTGGGGAGGCTACACTCCTTAGGACTGCCTCAGGGATGCCCAACTGGGGCTGTGCCCAGGAACCGCGTCCTGGTGAGGACAGAAGGGCCAGAGAGGCTCACTGCCAGCACCTCCAGAACGGGAAACCCCCCAAGCCTCATGTCATGACCTCGGTATTCAGGGTCAGCAGCCTCAGCTAGTCCCCCCATGGATGATTTTTTTCTGGCCACCCTCTCCTATGGTGGGGGGAGGGGCTCCTCTGCCTAGCGCTTTCATCACACTGAGCCTGGGGCAGGGCCACACCAAACCTGTGTGTCAGGGAGTAGACAGCTGCCTGTGGGACTCCGAGGGCTGCTGTGACATCCTCGTTCTCCCCCACAAAATATCATCTCAGTTTGCCTGAAAGTTCACCATTAGTGACTCATTTCTTTGGGTTAAACATAGCCCTCCCTTTTTCAACTGCAACTGCTCTAGGAAAGGGTAACTCATTGAGTTCTTAACACCCTAGCGTGAATGGGGATAGAGATGAGATCTAGGAGGCCGAGAGAGAAGGAAGAAGTGAGACAAAGAGGAGGAAAGGAAGCTACTGAAAGAGAAGACACCAAAGGAAGGAACAGCTAGCAGCAGCTCTGTTCTGCCTCCCGTGCTGCCTTGCACAAGTCATCACTGTTCCATGGTGAATCAAAGAAACACCCTTTATTTAGTACAGCTTTCTATGGTTTACAAAGCACTTTCACATCCATCCTCATAGCTCTATAAAGCCAGAACGAGGGAGGTTCATGTGCCCATTTTATAGCTGAAGAGACTGAGGCTCTTGGAATTTGGAGGACCTGCCAGTGAGCTGTTGAGCAGGAGAGCCAGGACATTCTACCTCTTTTGTACAGAGCCTCAGCGAGCTCACCTTCTCCCCAACTCATCCACAGACTTCTGGTCAGATCAGGAAAAGTGCCAGTAGAGGAACAAGAATGAAACAGTGCCAGGAAGGGTGCAGGAGGATAGAGGGGAGAAATGCAAGGCCTTCCA
Source organism: Rhinolophus ferrumequinum (assembly GCF_004115265.2). Classification (NCBI taxonomy): domain Eukaryota; kingdom Metazoa; phylum Chordata; class Mammalia; order Chiroptera; family Rhinolophidae; genus Rhinolophus; species Rhinolophus ferrumequinum. The sequence continues at coordinate 43,770,333 of NC_046301.1, forward strand.
CAGTGGGGGCAGCAAACACACTCCATGTCCTAAAGCCCCCAGCTGAGACCGACATGGACAGGAGATGCAGATGGAGGGCGGACCCCCCACCACTCACTGGTAACAAGTCTGATGCCAACAGCTGGAACATCCCAGGGGTCCTTCTGTTGGCAGCCACAGTCCTGCAACACCCACAAAGGAGGCAAGAAGGCCTGCAGAGGGCTTTGCTGGCCTTGGGTGTGAGGAGGAGGCCAATTCTGGACAGAATGGGGCAGGCTAGACCCAGGGAGGTTCCCAGGGAGACAGTAAGGGTAGCAGGAGGGGACCTCAGGAGCCTTGCTGAGAAATCCCTCAGGCTTCCAAACCCAACTTTTCCCACTTCCTTCCTATGCCTTCTTCTCTTCTTCCTTCTTTCTTCCCTCGAGTCACAGTTCTGTCTTCAAGTTTCCCACCCTGCAGGACGTGGTCTGTCCGCCATATTGAAACTGTCCCCTGTGTCTTCCTCTTAACGAGCCAGGTTAAATATGCTATAATCAGAGTAATAATACACCTGGGCTGGTTCTCGAGCGCACTGCCTTTTGTACTGCAATAGGACATTAATAGCAATTATTCTGCTTTGTAATTGGAGCTTTAAATACTAATTCAAACAGCCAGAGGAAAACCAATTAGTGCTAATTTATCTCTATGTGCTTTCCAGAGCTGGTGTCTGTCACACTGTGAAGAAATAGGTCGGTAATTAGTACAGTTGGGAGGTAGATAGAAGTAATTATCAGATTCTTTCATTTTCCTTTGGAAAAAAAAAAATGGGTAGGGGCTGGGAAAGGCCAAGATAGGTTCTGTAAGTCTTTGTTCTCTTGAAGTTTAAAGGAAGGGTCCACGTTAGCTTTGAGATCCCAGCCCTCAGCACCTGAACGGTACAGATATTTCTGAGAGACAGGTGGGCTTAGGTGGAGGCTGCCTTGAAAGCCTTAACGAGGACTCTCTAGCTGACAGGCTCACAGGACCACAGCCAGCAGCGTTACAGTACGCAGAGTATTCCAGTTCGTCTGGGGAAAGGTTTGTGAGCCCCAAATAAATGAGCACAGGGTGAAGGGACACTGGGGCCGGGTTCCCACGCCAGCCTCTCAGCCTCCAGTCCTGTCGGGCCAGTTGGAGGCTGTACATCTCTCTGAACATCAGTTTCCCCATTTGTAAGGTGGACAGACTGATACCTAAGGTTGTTGTAAAGACTGAATCAAATAAAATCATGTTTATAATGGGTCTAGAACCTATTAGTAAGAGGTATGGGTTGCTGAGTGCTTACAATGTGCCTGCGACTCTTCTAGGTGACTTTGCGTTATTATTTCTAACTCTCCAAAGCCACAACTGATTCACTGTGTTAGTTTAATGTCCGTGTTTTCTCTCCTGTCTACGCCTTTCCGCAGCTGTACAGCTCGGGAGGCGTTATTAATTTCACTATGCCTCGGTTTCCTCACCTATGTCACCAGGGTAGTAACAGCACCTTCCTTAAAGAGTTATTGTGAAGATTGAAGGAGACAATGATCATAAAACCTCATAGCACAGGGGCAAGTATGGAGCAGAGGTTCCGTCGTCATTATCAATATTATTGTCGTGTGATTTCATTGCACATAGTTTTCTTGTAATCTGTACAAATCCTCTATGGAAACAGGTATCCGTGCTGCTGTAAATACATTGGATTAACTAATCCACAGGCTTTATTGAATGTGCAAGTTGTCTGCACTATTGTAGGGAGGCTGTGTGCACCGTTCAGAGACACGAGACTAGCACACCCCGCACACGAGAAGATGCGATGACAATGGCATTTCACAAAGCTGCTCAGTTTACAAAACGCTTTCACGTGGAGGGTGTCAGTGCCTGTTCACCAGTGAGTGGGTTGACAATTCCTTAAATCCCCATTTTGCAGGTGGGAAAATGAGGCTTGGGGAATTTAAGCGACTTGCTCAAGGGAGTGGTGGAATCAGAACCCAAACCCAGGCTTTTTTCCTGCAAAACCTGCGTGGGCCACTCGCTAAACGCTTCTTGAATGGATGAATACGAGTGCTTTCCACGAAACCACATCACCTAAGCTGCCGAGGGGCACGTGGTACTCCTGTGTGAGGAGCAGGACGGGTGAAGGACAGGCAGGATGCAGGCATGGAAATCTTCAGAGGAGGAGTAACGGGCGGAGGCAGGGCTGGACTGCTCTGCTCAGCCCGGGCAAGGTCTAGTAATGTGTTGAATTAGTAGGCAACACTGAGAATTGGGAGACTGCATTTAATAATCTGGGAGAAAATCAGGCAACCCAGGCCATCTCCTGTTCTCGCAGACCCACCCACATAGGGGACCCGACTGGAGCCTGTAGGCACGTGAGGTGTGACCCCCTGGGCCAGGCCTTCAAGGAAGAGCAGTATGAAAGTAGGGAAGGGGATGAGGGTGTACAGGGTATGGCTTCATCAAAGACCCCATGGAAGGGCCTGAACACGTGGTGTTTGCCAAGCAGGAAATAGGCGGCTCTGGAGGGTAAGTGCTGGGGAAGGGAGGGACCCCATGTAATTAGGTGGCTTTGGCAACCACGCGGCAGAGGGCAGGCTTGACCAGGGCCGCCTCCTACGGTTACTTACTGCCCCCACAGAAGGGGCAGCCTGCCCTCTGCCCACCAACCACTCGCCCAGTCCAGGAGCTGCCTCCACCTCGGGGAAGGGGAGCCTTCTTTCTAATCACACAGAGATACCTGCCATATGCTTGCTAAGCTGTGGGCTTCTACCCAGAGGGACACCTATTTCCTGTGGGCTAGTGGCTACCCTTTCTTTGACATGTTTCAAAGCAGTGTTTGAGAAGGTCAGACTGGCCAAGGTGGCAGGGTGGACAGAGGGGACTCCGAAAGACTGAGGGGAAGAGAGTGTAGACAAGGTGTACTGGCAAGAATGGGGAGCCATGGAAAGAAAGAAAAGGGTGTAGGTGTGAATCATGGACAAGGGACTAACTGGCCATGTATCAAAATAATAATAATAATAGTTAACTATGGCAGGAGGAATTATGGGTAATTTTAGGGGTTTTTTTCTCTTTGGTATTTTCTAAATTTTCTACACTGAGCGTATTTTTTACTTATACTAAGAAAAACAATGAAACTTAGTTTTAAAAACGGAAGGGACATATGCTAGCGACATTTTGAAGGAAGAACTGACAGAATTTGATAAGTGACTAGATAAGGGTGATAAAGGAGAAAGATGCATCAAAAATAACTCCGAGGTTTCAAGACTGGGTGATAGGGGAACTGACAGAGAAAAGGAAGTTAGGTGGGGGAGTCAGAGAGTGGGGGGAATGATCCATTCGGCTTCAGATTGTGAAGCCCAAGCTGCCAGCAAGATGTTAGAGGTTGGAGGGTATTCACAGCGCAGGAAAGGAAGGAGAACTGAGGCACAGAAGGAGAGGAACCATGCTCACCAGGCTGCAGAACAGCCTGGGGCCAAGCACAGAGCTCCGGATAGCCTCACTGAGGAGCTCAGTCCAGAGCTGCACATTTGCCTGTCTCAGCGGGGCCCTTAAAAGTAAGGCCCCAACACCAGGCCCTGAGGTCGCCCCGGCTGGCAGATCAGCCAGCCTTCCGGGCTTTGGAAGTGGCTGCTTGGCTATGCAAGGAGCATGGGCCTGAGGAGGCCCGGCCAGGAGACCAGGATGGGCTTTAATACTGATGGAGAGCCAGGTCAGGAGCGGAGGTTGTTAAGCCTGAGGCCCTGTAGGCCGAGGCTGCAGGGGATAGAACAGGCTGGCTGGGAGGTCCTAGGGGGTCCCCGTATCATTAGTGATGGCAAGGTAGAGATAGAAAGCTAGGGAATTCATCTCTGGAGGGTGCAGTAGCCGTTTCTCACACTGAGGAGGGTTCCCCTGAATCCTAGTGCCCAGCCAACCCCCTAATGCCCAATTGCCCACAAATGCACTGTCAGTGCCCAGGAATACATCATGCCTACTCCTGACTTGATGGTCTGCAGGGGCTTTGGACCTGCTGGAACCTTGGAGACCAACTCACACAAATACCCTCTGACCTCTGGCACCATCATCTTGTCTCTGCTGGGGCATGGCCAAGGGTGGGTTTCCTGAGGCTCTGAGAGAAAAGTTGCATCCTGACCAGGATGAGCCATCCAGTAGCCAGCAACAAACCCGCCTGCCACCTCTCCCTAGGTCACCACTCTCCAGGTCTCCATGGCTCTGCCGTACCCCCCTGCGCCAGCCCTCGGGCACCTCACTGAACCACCATTGCCTTAGAAGACTCGCATAGACTGAGCCTGAGGCCCCACCCGAGGCTGCGTCACTGTTTCCTTGGCAACTGAAGGGGTGGGTGAAAAGTAACTCAGAAAGCAAACGACGTGAGCGCCACATGGGTGACCGGGAAAGTCGCCTCAGCGTTGTGGGGGGCCACAGGTTGGCGGGGGTCTGCCTGGCTCCTCTCACTGAGGCTGCTCTGGGGGGCTCCCGTGAGCCCAGGAGCACTTCCCAACACGTGGCCGTAGCATGCATCCTCTCACTCCGCTAGGAGCTATCTTGCCAGGAGAAATGAGATTATCACCATTATCTCCTCGTGAGGGTCCCGCCTCTGCATGCACTGGGCGCTAATGAGGCTGAGATGTCAGCCCCAAAAAGTTGTCAGCCAGAAAGAGCAGAGCCACCAAGGAGAGCTCGTGACCAGTCACTGCCGGTCACTGCCTGCCAGAAATGGCCTGAAGCGACCCCAGCACTCCCAGGGCTCCTACACTAACTGCCTCCCCCGAGGCCCTAGCACATTTGGGGGATTTCCAGTGGGTGCTGTAGTAAAACCCTGACAAGTGTGCCTGTGATTCCAAAGTGCTTTTCAAAAAGAAAATTTTTTTTATTATGTTATGAATAGATACGTCAAGTACACAGATCTCAAGTGTAAAAACTTTATGGTTTTTACCCCTTGTCTTACTCAGTTCGGGCTGCTGTAACAGATACCATAGACTGGGTGGCTTATAAACAACTGACATTTATGTCCAGCCTCCAGGAATTCTGGCTGGATGTCTGGGACCGGGGTTTCGCATGGCCAGGCTGTGTATTGTGGACGGCCGACTTCTTGCTGAGCGTTCACGTGGAGGAGAGCAGGGAAGAAGGAAGCAAGCTCTCCTGATTCCCACAGGGACGCTAATCCCAGTTATGAGGGTATCACCCTTATAATCTAATCCTAAATATCTCCCAAAGGCCCCACTTCCTAATACATTGAGGGAGTAGGGTTTTCACATATTTTGTGGGGACACAAGCATTCAATCCCTAATACATATACCCACCACCAACATCAAAACATGGGATATGTCCAATGCCCCGAAAGGCTCCCACATGCCTCATGCAAGGTGACACTATCCTGACGGCTGTCACATCAATTAGCCTGTTGTTGAGCTCGTGTAAATGGAACCACAGAGGGGGTGCTCCTTGCACAGTCTGCTGTCATGAGAGTCAGCCACAGGGTTGCAGAAGCCAGTGGTTCGTTCTTCGTTTTCAACACGCGGTGTATCTGGTGCTTCTAAATTTCTCAAGGGCTTTCACGTTTGTGTTCTCCTCCAAATCAGTGACTTGCCACGGTTAAGCTCCAGCAGGCCGTGTGTGATGCGGCCCTCCACGTTCAGGTTGTGCTCCATTCCAGGATGCACGCTTTTCTATCCCACTCAAGAAACTACACAGGAATGCCAGTGGGTATGATACTATCACCGGGATAACCTTGAATTCCCTCTAATTTACAAAAAAAAAAAAAAAATGGGGGGAGATTATTCGAAAACTATGGCACTTTATTATTAGCAACATGTTTGTTTGTGATGCATCTCACACTTGCTGGTACCATACTGCTAGTCTAAGAGGTGTGACTTCAGGTAAAGCAAGGCCATTTCATGCCCCCAAAATATCTCTTTTCCCTACCCCACTGCTTCCCCTGAAGTTTCTCTCCAGTGGATGTATTGTGCTTTGTCAAACAGCCCCAGGGTCCTCTTTTAAAATGCAAGAACTCCTGAGGGAAGCAAATCCATTAAACCCCTGAGACCTTAGTGTGAATTAAAGGGGAACTGGAAACTCCTAGCACCGTGCAGGACACTTTTCCCACACTTCCTCTCTCCATCCCCATAATTAGGTCATGAGGATGGCATTATTTTCCCCATCTTACAAATGAGGACACTGAGGCTTGGAGAGATGAACAAAGGCCACGCAACTATTTGGTTGCAGAAGAAATCATTCAAACCCAGTTCAGTCTCCTCTGAAGCCATCAGAACAGCACTCAGCACAGAGGCTGGCACAGAGCACTGATCATATATGCAGGACCCAACATGCGCATGGACCAGAGAGGCCGTACGTGAGCCGGCAGCAGACACGGAATCTTGCGGAAGGGAAAACCTTCCGCAGGAGAGCAACGAAGCAGAATTTATTTTCTATTGTGTTAACTTGGGCAGCATCAGTGATGGGAGGGATGGACTTACAGGGTGGGCAGTGGGACTGTCAGCTAACTTAGTGTGTTCTAGAGGATTCACATATCATTAGCCAGCAGCCTAGCCTGTCAAGTAATACCTCCTCAGAGAATCACCTGGGCTTGAGGCGAGACCGCAGTAGAAGGTGGGAGTCAGCACTGGAGCAGAAGGTGTGTCCTGGAGAAGTAGACAGATAGGAAGGCAGCCTTTTCAATTTACCCAGCGTGGAGGGGCTGTGAGTGTGCAATGTGTGTGTGTGTGTGTGTGTGCGTGTACACACGCACACACACAGATGCAGCCACAGGCACACACATGTATTAGATTCAAGAATGAGGAGCTTTTAAAAAAAGAAAACCCATATGTCGGTCCCCAGCACCCAGTAGAATCCCAATCTCGTGTAAGGAGCACAGTAGGCTATGTTTGGGTAACAGACACAAGGTGTGCCCTGGACCGAAGCACAGATTTGCTGCCATTTTTCCGTCATCCCTGGTATATTTCTTTGAATGATTTCACATAAGGAAAATGGGCCAGAAAAAGTCAAGTGAGGAGCGTGCAAAGAATCTGATGAGCACTTCCCCCAGGGAAGAGAAGCTCTGAAGACAAACTGTAAGTTCTTCTGGAGTGTTAACTCCTTAAGACCAGGGAGCAGGTCTTTTTCACGTCTCTCTCCTCTCCTAGTACTCTGTACCCGGCATGCACTGGTCATCCAGTGAAAGCTGAGCAATGAATGAATGAAACAGTTGAAAGTAGTCACGTAGGAGAAAAATTAATCTTGTTCTGTGGGGTCCCGGGCAGGACTACAACGATGGCAGTTATTCTGGAGAAATGGATGGACTTCCTAAGAATAATAATAGCTAACCTTAGCTTCGTAGGTTGGGTGCTGTTTGACAGGTGTCACCTCCTCTGATCCTCACAAAACTCTGTAAGGCAGGCACAAATGATTCCCATTTTACAGACGAGAAGGAAATAAACGGAAACAAAGAAATATGAAGTCACCAATCCAAGATCATATAACTGGGACATGGCAGGCAGGACTTGAACCCAGGTACTCTGGATCCAACGTGCACTGCTCTGAAACTCTTACTTCTAACTGTGAGAGCCCCGTAATGATCTGACAGCTATGGGAGGGGTCACCAACCTATCCATCCCCAGGACCCAGAGCCAAAGATGGATAAGTCTTGGTTAGGAATATGGTGAAGGGTATTTAAGCAGCCACCAGAGGGCTGGACTATATGACTTCCCAGACTTCTCCCAGCTCTCAGAAAAGATAACTCCTTGCCTCGGTCCATTCTAGCTGCTATGATACCTGCCAGACTGTGTGGCTTAAAAAACAAACGTTCATTTCTCATAGTTTTGGAGGCTGGGAAGTCCAGGATCAAGGTGTGGGCAGATCCAGTGTCTGGTGACAGCCGCCTTCTCCGTGTATCCCCGCAGTGGCTGAGAGAGCAGGGGAAACAAGCTCTCGTTTTGCTTCTAGAAGGGCACTAATGCCATCAGGAGGGCTACACCCTCGTGACCTCATCACCTCCCAAAGGCCCCACCTCCAAATCCCATCAAACCAGAGGTTAGGGTTGTAGGGGGAGGGACACAAACATTCAATCCATCGCACTCTGTCCTTTTATTCCATCGTCCTTGGTCGTTCTAACAAGGGAAGAAGTGTTGCTCTTAGTTACTCGGAAGTGGAAAGAATTCTGGCCTGGGGCCAGGACTCCAGGTTCCAGCCTGAACTGCAGGCAGCTCTATGACACGAGGTGAATTAAAAGCCCCCTTGGCCGAGGTTCCTCAGCATAAAACAAAGAGGATAGGAAATCTCAAATCCCTTTAACTCCAAGATCCCACAGTTGTTTGATTTGGTGCGGGGGAGGAAAAGGAAGATTGTAATAGGGAGACGGGGCCCCACTTTATTGCACACAAGTAACTCTAAATCTCTGGGACCCTGCAGTCCCTTATATCTTTAGAGTCATGATAATTGGAGGTCTGACGGAGAATAAAAACAGTCGGGTCAATATCAGGCCATCCATCCCCATGGAACCTGACCTTTTCCTCCCTTCAGGGCTCAGAACCTGTCATTCTAGGGCATCTCAAAATTGATCGTGCTTTTTTTCAACCACGGGCAATGGCGGATGTCAGGAATACCCAGAAAAACCAATGGAACAGAATTCTGGCTACCTCTGTAGATAGGCATTTTGAAGGAGCACCCTGCATTTTTGCTGGAACACTCCCTGCCACATGGTTTTCCACCCCTCTGTTGCTTTTATAGATATATATTTATATACATATAAATATCTCTTTCCCTGAGGGACAATGCAGCTCAGCCAAGTGGGAATTCAGTGTGATCCAGAGGAATTGGTTACGAAGGAATTTCACTGGGGTGGGGAGCAGAGATTATGTATTCAGGACATCACCTGGTTAATAAAAAATTGCACAGCTCCCAAGAACAAATAAGATTCCCTTTCTTTTTTCTTTCTTTTTTTTTTAATTTTTCCTTTAAATAAGAGAGTGTTGTTTCTCCCATTTTTGTCAATTTAAATTGAGATTTTTTTTTTTTTGAGACAATAAGCAAACTCATAGTAGGGGTGAAATAATTTGTCAAAGGGTAGAAGCTGGAGAAAAGTTGGGGTTGGGAAAGGGGGTTGGGGAGACTGGATTCTGCCAGTAGCAGCAATAAATGCAGAGTTATGCCTCAGGCATAATATATCAAAGAAAATATAATGCATCCAGCTTAAAACTAATGATTGCCATATAATTAGATGAGAAGCATTGTGCTATAAATGTGTATTCTTTAGCGTGCTGTGATTTTACTGTAAAAAAAAATAGAGAGAGCGAGAAAGAAGGAGACAGAAAAACACAGAGCCCAGCAACATACTATAAAAAGAACCTTCTGTTGACTTCTCTACTGTTTAGTATTCCTTGGCTGTTCTCCCTTGGGAGTGTGTAATTAGTACTTTATGAAGAGTACATTTAAAGCAGTTTAATATTCACCTCATTCAATCTGAAACAATGTGATCCATGCTTAGACAAATCAGTGCTCCTTGCTGACATAATCTGTCAGAACATTACCTCTGAAAAGACCTTTCAAGAGGTTTCGATGTTAATTAGTTGTCTATCATGTATAAACAGAGCAGTGAGCAGAAGGGGCTCCGACAGGCCAGAGGGATACGTTGGGAAATGCATTTTGTATGCACACGGCTTGCAGGGGGGTCTCCTTGCTCTTCCCGCCTCCCCCACCCCCGCCTCTGCTGTGCCAGCAGCCACATGCGCTTTGGACCTCTTCCGGGCCAGAAAAGAGCTTTCCGGTTGGCGACAAGGGGCACCGCCAGCTCCCAAAGGGGACTGTGACCAGTAACGGGATTTCCCCACACACCACACCATCTACCCCTGCCCCAAAGCCTGGCACCTCCCCAGGACAGGGCCACCTGCAACGTGTGACAGGAAGTATGACCTCACAGGCCCAGCTGGGCTTACAGGGAGGCGCCAGGCTTTGGGGCCCACCTGGGTCCCACCTCCTGCGGGTGGAGAGGGCCCTGGGGAGATGGAGAAGATGGACGTCCTGATGTGCATCTTCACGCTCACCTGAGAGCTCTCCTCCTCCAGTCCACTGAAAACAGAGCTGCACAGGGCGAGAGAGAGACTCCTCGTACACAAGGAACTCTCACACACGCAGCATCCTTTTCGCACCGGACACACAGAATGCATGCCAAGTTCCGAACCTTTGCCAAAGGGCATCCTGCAAGGCCCAGGGGTCAGGCTCTGCCCATGTGAGCTGTCTAGGGATTTAAACTGGCCCTCCTTCACGCTGGACTTAGAATGGCTGCGTATGAAGCACTTCCTAGCATGTTAGAGATGCTTACTAAGAAGTGGGTCATGACATATTTTGTTGTTCTTCCTACGCTCGTGATTCCAAGATGGCATGGCAGGAACTTCCTTCCCCCACAAGGGTCCAGTGCCCCCCACACTGGGCCCACAGCTGTCTCCCCCACACGTCCTCTTTTCCCCACTCCCAGACACCCCACCTTCCTTCAGTGGTCTCAACCCCCACAACCTCTTTATTCAACATTCATTCCATAGGCATCCACTAAGCACCTACTGTGTGCATTGCATTGTGTTACCTTCTAGGGCAACAAAGATGAGTAAGTCGTGGTCTCAGCTCATGAGGCATTCACAGACCCATAAACCAATCATTACCGTTTGGGCTAATTATAAGTAGTGTAAGGGAGGCAATGTAATTTAGTGGTTAGAAGGGAGGGCACTGGAGTCAAACTGCCTGGATTCAGATCCCAGCCTTACCACTTAACAGCCAGGTGACCTTGGGCAGGTTATTTAGCTGCTCTGAGCCTCAGTTTCCTTGTCTGCAAAATGGGAGTAAGACTATCTACCTCACAGGTTTGTTTGTTTGTTTGTTTGTTTGTCTGTTTTCATGGACAATCACATAGCCTATAATTTCTTCAGTTTTTGAATGTTAAATGAGATAATTCAGAAAAGCACCTAGTGCAAGGCTTGAAGTATAGTAAGTGCTCAACTAATGTTTGCCCCCAAAAAAAGTATTGCTACAATAAGAGCTCAATCAAAATGCCTGAAGGCAGAAGACAGAGATATTTACTATGCCTAGGTAGTGTTGGAAGGCTTCCTAGAGGAGGTGACATTTGAGCTGTGTTTTAAAGGATTAAGTAAGTTTACTAGGTAAAGAAGTGACCAAGGGCTTTCAAGATAGAGGAACAGTACAGGTGGGAGGGGTGTAGAAATGAGCAGGGTGTTTGGGATATGAAGATATAGCCCCTCTGCTCCGTGTCACACTGCTGGGAGTCACTGTTACAGCCCGGGAGGCTAGACCCAGCTGAGCCCTTCAGAAACAGTCATGAGATGGCACAGGTGTACAGAAAGGAGGGATCCAGTTTTCGTGGCTTAGTGACAAAGAGGTTCTTCTAACAGCCAGTCACTTCACCTTGTATTTCCCAAATAGAAGCGTTAAAATCTCAAACACCCCTGGCCTGGGTATCCATCCAAAATTGAAGCTGCGGGCAGAGCTTATCTCACAGCAAGGCAGGGGAACATCAGAGACGGCAGGACGACTGGCTCTGGTCCATTCTCACCTCGCTCCAGCCCCTGCAGCCATGAGCCCTAAACCCTCTGCATTGCCCAGGCCTGATGAGGACTGCATGCCGCCTCCAGCACAGCCCTGGGATGCAAAAGACGCTCAGTACATGGTCACTTTTATTATTACTAAAAAGATCTGGCTCTGGTCCACACCTTTTTTTAGAACTGCTGTACTTCTCTGGTTTTTCACTTGACAAGAAGCCAGAACTCAAGAGCACCGAGTTGTCCCCAGTGTCCTCTTGACAAAGCCCTGGGCCTCCCTGGCCCTGGGTCTACTCAGGGTCTCTTCTAGCCCTGCAGATCCCCAGGCCTCACTCTTGCCCAAGACAGAGCTGATGGGGTGCCCAGGTCTCCACCCTCTACAACCTCCACGCAACCGCAGCTCTTCTTTTCCTCGTGAAACCCCAGGCCTCTCCCCTCTGAGATAAGGCTTTGGTCTCTTTATAAAATATCCCAGAAACTAGGAGGGTGCCATCCACCCTACCACACCAAGGACAGGTGAGCCAGCCCTGCCTGGGTCCTGCATTCCCTCCCTCTATCATCAAAGAGTAACGATGATATCGGCTCCCATCTATCGGGGAGATACTTTATATGTAGTACTCTTGCGACAGCCCTCTAAAGTGGGCATTATTACAGCCCTACGGCAGACAATTAAACTAAGTCCAAGAGAGGTTAAAGGAATGGTCCGAAGGCAAACAGCCAGGCTAGTGGCAAACTGGGCTTCTAGGTCTTTTCTATGTCCAACTTCTACCCACCTTTACACTAGACCAGTGGCAGCCAACTATAACCCGCAGGCCAAAGCAGCCTGTTTTGGTAGGACCTGTGAGCTAAGAATGGTTTTTCCATTTTTAAAGAGTTGTAAGAAGAGAAACAAAGAACATGTGACCAAAATCGTATGTGTCCACAAGCCTCAAATGTTTACTGCCTGGGCCTTTGCAGGAAGTTTGCCAACATTCGATTCGGTGCCAGACATTGGGGACTAGAGACACCCGGTGAAAAGGCCACAGCAGACTGACGTTTGACCAGGACAATCCTGCTGTGTGACCCATAGCGCCAAAACCATTTTTAAAAAGGTCTTTAGTAGAGATGAAATTGGGCTAAAGGGCACACCCGTAGTTTCTCTCTGTGCAGGCTTTCTAGTTTATCATGGCATATTTCACACACCATGTCTATTTCATGTAGTTAGTATCCCCACTTTTTGAGTGAAAAATGGAAAAGCTGAGAGGTTTCGGAATGACTAATTTAGGGGCCCCTGGTGGATATCCTCCCCAGGTCCCATGACCTCAAGGCCAACGTTCTTTCCATCACACCAGGGCTGACTCTGAGCCTCAGGGCGTCTGGGAGGGGAAGCTGGGATGCAGCGAGAAATGCAGGAGACTGGCCATGAGGGGAGCAATTGTGGTGACTGTTAGTCCCAGCTGCCTCCCTCTTTTCATACAGATTGAATTTATACGCATCTCAGATTTCCTTTTTCAACACAAGCCCAAGTGTCTTGGAGCTGTTTCAGCCACTGAGTCACCCCTCAAGAAGAGCACCCCAATTTGCTGTATCACGGGGTGATTCTAGCTCATATCCATCAAGCTAAATAACAGTCCCACCTCTCCCACCAGCTGGCTGTGTGACCTAGGGCAGGCCACTGTCCCTCTCTGTGCCTCCCTTTCCAACCCAGGAAACGGTCAATGATCCCCCCACCCCCTTAGCCCACATGGACTCTGTGAGAGTGAATGACATCATGTCTGTGTGCTGCTTGGCAGGAGGAAGCAGCAAGAGGAGTACAAGGTATTATTTTCTGGGTCTTGTTGGGCAGATGCCATGAAGTTGCTGAGCTGTATAAGCATTTCAAAGGCCCTGGGAACCAGTCTCAGGAATGCCATGGGCAGGCAGTGTGTCTGAACCAGCGTGGGCTTCCGAGTCTCAGAGGTGTGAGTTCAGAGACCAGCTCAGCCACTTCCCAGCTTCCGCAAACCACCCTTGGGGACAGAGCCCCCAAAAGCAGTTTCCAGGCTCTCGGCCTCACATAGAAAGGTGCTGGCTCAGGTCGTAAATGGCCATCGACTGTGATCAAATGGCCATCAGCTGTGGCTAGTTGGCCGTCAGCTGTAACCAGTGAGCCATTGGGCACTAATATAACTGCCGTGGCTACACCAGCAGAAAATGGGGGCTAGCAAGAAGATGGTGGCTGAGCCTGCAAGCGGCGCAGTGAGGGTTGAGAATTGTGTGGCTCCTGTTTCCTGTGTCTCCAACCCAGCCGCCAGAGAGAGTAGTGGTATGACTCCCCTACCTATGGCTCCGTGGGTGTTCCTTTTTGGCCTCACCATGTCCTGCGTTCTTATGGGGGGAGCGGGACCAGAGACCCCGCAGGCCGCCCCGCACGACACATGGCGCAGCGAGCAGGGTCTCCTGCATGACACACCCAATCGCTTTTAGGCTCAGTTTTCTCACCGGTAAGTGGGACTCATCCCAGCCCCAGAGGACTGTTTGGCTAAGGATTAAATAAATAATCCCTGGCGCTCATAATGATGAGTGCTGTGGGCACCGTCGGGACTCCTCTTTGGGTTTCTCTATGAACAATCTCCACCTCTGTGCAAACACCCTCCCCCCATGTCTCCCTCAGGCAGCCCTCTGCGGTAGGGATGGGCTGACTTACCAAGCACCTCCTTCTGGAAAAGAAAAGTGAGAACTGAGGCAGTGAGCACAGCCCTCTCCCAGCATTGCCCAGGTGGCCTGCAAGCCACAGGGCCAGGGCTCCGAGGCCAGAGATCTGGGTGAGGCCAGATGTTCCCGGGAACCCTTTCCCCTCGGAGAGTGGTGGAGAGAGGCCCCTGATTTCTGAAGCCAACAGCCCCCAACTTCAGCAAGCTGAAACTCCCAGCCTGGCCACTGTCCAAGGGCAGCAGGCCATAGCTCCCTTCTCCCTCACCCGGTGCAAAATGAAGGGCCCCAGGCAGAGGCTGTTGGGGACAGACATAAATGAACCCTCTCCCTGGCCTCTTTTTGTAGGACAGGAAGCGATAGAAAGGTGGGGACTGGATGTACGTGGAAAAAGTCTAAGTGGGGAGGGAGGGGTGGTGATGGAGCTGTGCTTGAGGTTGGTGGAGGCGAGGCCAGCAAGGAAGCTGAGAGATCCATCCAGCAGAGGGGGTGAGAAGCAGCCACAAACTGGCCCAGGCCTCCTGCAGCTCACAGCAAAGCTGCGGAGCCAATCTGGCCCAGGCGGTCCGAATTAGTCACCAGTTTTGACAAGGAGTTAAATGAGTTACATAACAGCCTCCCTCGCTCTCCATTTGCTTTCCTGAGCTGGGCGCTCAGGGTGAAGGGTCTGGGATAGGGAGAGTCATGATCTGGAAGCCCAGGGGCTAAGGTGCCTGCGCAAGCCCTCCCCAGGCCTGCTCCAGCCCTACAGGGCCAGAAGGAGGCGCCAGCTGTTCACCTCCTGTCTGAGTCGGTGCTACCGGGCCATCCAAACAATCCCACGCTCGTCTTACAACTGAGGACGCGAGGTGTTAGCAGGGGAAATGCCCCAGACAAGGACTTAATATGTTGCTCAGCTCATGGCAGCTCAGTAACACGCTGAGCACTCCTGGCCCACTTTCTCTGCTGAATTTATTATATGGTATCATTGTAATAATTATTAGTAGTCAGCGTTTAGGGAGCACCTTTGGTTGTGGTACTGTTCAAGGTACTGTCGGGGCTACAGAGGTGAATAAGACACAGAGGTAAAGCGGAAAAAGGGGCTGGGGATTCGAATGCCTTTCCTCCAGAGAGGCGAGCACGCTCTCACAGAGGAACTCTACGCCACTGGGCCCGCTCCCTCCTGAGGGTCAAACTCAAATCCCTCTATGAGGGCTGGAGTAACCAGCCTTGACCCGGGGTATGCCCAGTACAGTGCAGGCTTCTTGTGACCAGATTTTCTTGCTGGTTTACTTGTCCACTGCACGTGACTACATGAAGCACAAGAATGTTTAACAATATTAGTAATTGGTGACAGTGATGGGGATGATAATGATGGTGATGCCCAATGAAAAAACTAATGTTTGAGACGAGTATAAACGTCCCATTTCGGCCCTTGGGGATTCAGTCCTTCCTTCCTCCCCACTGGCACTTCTGTTACACTCACTAGATAATAGAAAACAGGAGTAGAAGCTTGAAAAACATTTAAGAATCATTTATACAGACCTTCAGACTCCAAGCAGGACTCAACTGACTCATCCAGGAAATCACCATTGTAGCGAGAGGGTGATCAAAGGAGTCAGTGAGGGGGCAGAGGGGCTTCTTTGGCCCCTCCTACCTTTAAAGTCCCCAGCCCAGGCTCTCAGGGAACAATGAAAATATCACGGGCCACATTCCCTACTCATTATCCTACCAGATTTGTGACAATTAAGATCTGAAAGAGATCTCAAAGGTTATCTATTCCAGCCTTCCCATTCTACAGATGAGAACAATGAGGCCCAGAGAGGAGAAATGACTCATCCAGAGCTAGGACTCAAACTCCCATTTCCTTTCATTACACTGTGAAACACAGACAGAGAGAGGTGACAGGGGCATGGATATGGGGGAAATACCGGCCCTCCCTACTTCCCGAGGTCCATGTGATCCATAAGTCCTGTCTCTCTGGCTTTATACCAGGCAGGTAATAGCTTTGCACAGAAGGAGGAACAACTGTCCCAACAAGGTCATGCAAATGGACATGATGCCAAGTCAGTGTGGACAGTTTCTAAAACAATGAGCCTTCCCTCTCTGCTCAGCTCCCTAGAAAAGACCTAACAGGGTCAGCTACCCTCAGGCCAGCAGGCAAATTCCTGAGAAGTCCATCCAGCTTCTATCTCCCCAAGATCTCTCTGGGTATCTTCTTGGGATAAACTTTCCCAGCAATATTGAAAGCCAATCAGAGGAAATTAAGGGATTAAATAGAAAACCTTGGGTCCATTTAGGCCACAAAAATCATTCAGTCATTCAACAAACTTCTACAGAGTGTCTTCTCTGTGAGGATTGGATGATGAAGGAGATAGAGCCTCTGATCTTAGGACGCCTGCAGTCCAGTAGGTAAGACAGAAAAAGGAGGCGTTACCTCAGGGAACTGGATCATTACCCTTGGGAGCCCCGAGAAGGGAAGACCATGCGTTTAGTGTGGAGGCAAGTGGTCGGACAGCTTCACAGAGGCAGAGACACCAGATCCTGAGCGTTCTGGAGCCACGACAAGCCAGAAGCCCATCCTGAGCAGATGGAATGCGATCCATTTGCTTCTATTTTTCGCTTTTGCCCTTTGTCCCTCCGCTCCCCCCAGAGCTCAGCAACATTTTTTTTTTTCATGTGAACATATCCCTCAGTAACCCCTCGTCCCATCATTTTCCCCGTTTGGGACCCAAATCCAGCCCACATCCCATCCATGAACAGGTAGACTAGGCTTAGAGATTGTGGGGAAGGGCCCACCAGAGTCACTGTTCCCTGCACAGCTGTCCCTGCAGCCCATCTGGGCTCACTTCCTGCCTCCCTGTTCCAGCCCCTCACACCTCCCACGCAGGGGCGGGGAAGTCTGGCCCAAAAGTCAATGTCGAGAGGCCAGTAGAGCACAGCAATTCCAGGACCGTGGGTGCCGCCCTCCACAAGGAGCGGTGGCCTGGGCAGGACTGCAGCAAGGTGGCCTCTCCAGAGGGCTCTGCCTCGGAGTTCACCCTCAGCCTCCTGGCAGCGGAGGGAGCTGCCCAGCTCTCAAATTCTCCCAACACTCTTTGCCCACGTGAGATACACGAGCAATATCACCGATCTGGTCTCATTGTTTTGTCAAGACTAAGAAGTCTGCTTTGCTCTGGCTAGGTGTCTCCCAGGAAAGAAAGAAATATTTTCCAAAAAATGTTGGATACAGAAAGATGTCCCCGCTAAC
This sequence comes from Rhinolophus ferrumequinum, assembly GCF_004115265.2. Classification (NCBI taxonomy): domain Eukaryota; kingdom Metazoa; phylum Chordata; class Mammalia; order Chiroptera; family Rhinolophidae; genus Rhinolophus; species Rhinolophus ferrumequinum. Next base: position 43,787,745 of record NC_046301.1, read on the forward strand.
AGTCCATCCAGAAGCCCGTGGATCGTTGACTCCTTGTCGAAATGCATGTGGCTTCCCCAGTTTCAATGCTGGGAGGTGGGAGGAAATGGGAAATCACCTGAGGAGGTGATTTCTCTGAAACCTGCACGCATCTGGGATGCTCACAGCTTTTTCCTGGCTCCTGAGCAGGGCGTCTGTTCCCTGGGTCTGTAGGGATGGTGCGGGCAGCTCATGGGCCGCACACACCTTAAGGGCAGAAACTGTAGCCCCCAGCTCCGGCTCTGTACATAGTAGGCAGCTCAGTAAGAGAGTGGTGAACTGGGCTGCCAGGCTACTCCCACCACAGGGCTGTTTCAAGGCAAGTTTGCTCTCGGGACACTCAAACTTGGGCACTCAGGAAAAGGAGAGACCTCGCAGCGCTACGTCTCCGTGATGGAGAACAGGGATGGCGAGTGTTGGAGGAATGGGAAATTTAAGTGTAAAATTAACAGGTATCCCCTCCTCAACCCAGAACCTGTTTTTCACTAATGTGTCCTAATGTGTTGGGAGTTAGGCAGAGAGTTGATCAATTGTTCCCTTTCGCTGGAAATAGAAATGTCTTAGGAGTGAGCGTGTGCAAACCCCAGAATCCTACATCTTCTGAACAGTGGGATGGCAGGGTGGGAGCAGGCTTCTCCGGGCAGAAATGAGCCCCCAGAACAAGGGCTGGTGCCCAGAACAAGAGCAAGGAGCTCACCCAAATTTTCCAGGTGCAAGAAGGGCTTACCTTCTTTGACCACCCTTTTTAAATGAGGGGAAATTCCAATTCACTCTGCTCTTCCCCCACATCCACAGGCGCACACAGCCTTTAGATATGGCTTCAGGTGGTGGGGGCAGTGTTGGTCTTTCTGTCAGGCTGCAAACCCCTTAACCATGGACATTGATTCGGGTGTTTTTAAATTGCTCTCTCCAAGGGAACATACAACCATAGACTTAGGTTACTTTATTTTCAAAGTGTTTTGCTAAGTATCTAAGACAGAACGTTTCTTTCACAAAGATGTTCGTGTCACCATTTTTCCACTTTACAAATCTGGCCACTGTAACTGTGACGGAGTCCCTGAGATTCAGGTCCCAACCTGAAAACTCTGATTGCCCGATAAGTCTGAGCCTAATGTAACAGAAAAAGAAGACGGGGTGCGTAGATGGCTGATGACGAGAGGAAAGGATGACAGCTGGGCAGGAAGGCAGGCTGATCAGCCAGTAGCAGGCAAAGAGACAAAGAGCCCCGTCCTTATCTAGGGTCTTTGAGGCAGGTTGCTTGGCAAAAGGAGGTGTTCCTTTATTTTAAGAATAGTAATTTATGCTCAGTGTTTCAAACAAGAGCAACCCCAAGTTTTCTTTAAATATAAATACACACGCACACACACTCCTCCTCCTCCTCTAAGGCAGGGCTCCTTTCCACCAGCCCACCAATGACTGGGGGGCCCTATCTTCCTACTACAGATTTAAGAGAAAGGAAAAACCTGTATTCACATACTCATCTGGATTCTTCCAGGAGTTCCTCATGACAGGGAAGCCCTAGGCTCGCACACATGTTCCTGAGTACCAGACCCAACTTCCCCAAGGCAACAGAGCCTCGGAGGGAAGGGGCAGGGCTTCATTCTGACTATCCCCCAAGAGTCACAAATTGTCTGGTGATCTCCGCGGGCCCTCAGAGATACCCAGCCGTGGCTCTCCTAATCTTCGGATCCCAGTTGGAGTTGGCCACCCTCGCCCACCTCAACCCTATCTGGAAGCAGGAGGCTTGACTTTGGAACCCCTGCCGCATGGATCCCCTGGAACACATTTCACAACCCAGTGCTGAGTTTTACTACAAGTTTCAGACAAAGAAGGTGTGTCGGAGCCGAGAGCATGCTTCTGCCCGCTGTGTGGGCGTCAAGTTCAATACCTTCTTGTCAACACTTGAATGTGTTGAACATCACTCACAAGGGCATTCTTTAAGAAACCTATTAACTTAATTACCCGGGCACTTTTTTTTTTTTTCTCTCTCTCCCCTGTCCATGCATCTCACATAAAAATTTGGCTTTCTTCCTTTCTGAGATACTTTTGATGTTAACTCCTCTGCCCTGGCACAATACCATCTTGTTTATTTCTCTACAGTTAGTCAGGGTGGCTGCCCTGTATAGACTGACTCCTTTGCTCAGGCCTCAGCACTGAAGGAAGCGATGAGAGAGCAAAGTGGGCCCCTCGGGACGGGGGAAGGAGTCTGGCATCCTCCTCCCTAACTACCCAGCAGGAGTGGAAATCTAGAGGAAGAGAGCAGTGAAGGGGCAAACCAAGCTCCTACAGAAGGTGGGACAGGAGTCACCAGAGATGCAGATCAGTCAACGAGCATTTATTCAACACCAGCCATGTGCCCAGAGCCGGCCACCTGGATTGTGGAAGAAGAGAAACTTCTGCCCCGATGAGTTTTTCCAAATTCCAGCCCCACTGCACAGCCAAGCTCCTGAAAAAAGGGAAAGAGTTAATTTGCTATAAATTATCTCATACTGAGGATCAGGAGAATGAGGTTCTAGACACTATAAATGGTCCTTGGTGCCGGGACCCTGAATTGGTTCCTCAGTAAAATAAGAGGGTAGCCCTCATTAAAGGATTTCGAAACCCCCTGTAGGTCTCCGCATCCTGGGCTCACCTGTACTTCCACAGCTGTCTGCAGCTGCCCACCTATATGGGAAATCTGATCAAAGGAAGGGAAAGCGTGGCAATCTTCAGAGGCAAATGGGGACCATCTCAGAGAGTTGATCCATGTGCTGTATTTGGTGGCCGTGCCCTGGATGGTGACACCCCTGTCCAGGGAGAGAGCAGACAGGTAGAGGAAGGGTCTAGTGAAGGCCTGGCTTCCAGCTCTATAACAGGGAAGAGGCAAATCGTGAGCCCAGGAAGGTGGCTGTGCTCCTAGGGCTGACATTATACAGAGGGGACTTTTACCCACATATTTAAGCAAAAAGAGCTACACAGAGGCCTCCAGAGACATATGGGGGAGTACCAACCAGCCGGACCTCAGGCTCCCGTTCACTGTGCTGTGGGCAATCAAGGCGACCAGCTATGATAAAGGAGGAACACACCCCACGGCTTTCTTGCCAAGACCATGCGTAACCAAAGAGCAACTTGCAGACCTTTCCATCTATCTCCACTCTCTTTCCTACCTCTGGGGAAGTAAAGACATGGGAGCAAATTCAGAAACTCCAACAGGGTTCTGTGGGGTACACCCTTCTGTACACACATCCGACAGTGAGATCCCCCAAACTCTCAGTGGACAAGTGTGGGTCTGCCGAGCCGAGAGGCACGACGTGGTGAGTGCTAGGTGTGGACTTACAGAGTTAGAAGGGACCCAACGGGTCCTCGGGTCCAACTCCCCGCCTCCAGGCTAGTCTGCTTCTAAATCATTGGCTTGTAGTGTCCTCTCTGTTCTCCTGCAGAGTACAGTGATGGCAGAGAAAGACCTAGTGTGCAGTCAGAGCCGCATAGCTTCCAGTCAGACTTTTCCTGGGAAGCTCTTGCTTGTGGGGAACCCCAAGACTACCTAAAGTTGTTCCCACTCACCTCTCTGACTCAGAGCTAATTAGAGCCTGGTGACCTCTGATTCATACCCCCAATTCTTCACTCACCTCTGCGACCACCTACATCTGTGCACATTCTAGTCCAGAAGAATGGTGGGGAGGGGGCAGAGCTGCTGGAGGCCTGGGATTGGACCCTCAGCACCTAAGGATGGAAAAACTAAGATCACATGCCCTTGGTGCCCTCTCCCCCAAGGCATCTAGCATACAGTTTCGCTCTGACGCAACTCTCCGCCAGGCGGGTTCTGTGACCCAGGATCCCCGAGGCTTGGGCACTTTCTGGGGCAGAAGAAAAGGCAGCCTCTTCCTTCCACACTGTGGTTGTGTCCCATCACAGACTGGCTGGTGGGCTTCTGTCCCCTCCCCCAGAGGGCTCCTCTCAGGGCACCTTGGACACCAGCCACAGGCTTGGAGCCACATCCTGCCCAAGGAGACTAAGAAGAGCCCACTCTCAGGGGATCCCCTCTTCTTTCCAGAAGTGGGGGTAGAGCTGCTGCAGCAGACACTTGGATAGGGGCAAAGCAGTGCAAGGCTAATTTATATCCCTTCCATACACCTCCCGACAGTGCACACACGTGTGTGTCTGTGTGTGTGCACGCAGCATGTGCATGCATGTCCACGTTAAGTTGACTAAGAGTCGAAGCATTGCATAAGCCAGGGCCCAGGTCCAGGCAACACCCCTCCTCCTCCCTCCGCCCAAGCCGGGACAGACATCCCTCCAATGCCAGGGCCCACAGCTCCACGGAGAGCATGCACGCGGCCTGGGCTCCGGTCCCACAGTGTGCGCACTCACACACAAACTCACACATTCCCTGAGAAAGCCCCCAGGGCCTCTGTGGGAAGGCTTTCCGGGAGACTTTTATGGCAAAAGAGGAAGTCTGGGGCATCGCTGGAACAGCTCTGGGCAGGGAGCAGCCAACACTGCCAGCGGTGCCGTCAGGCTGCAACCTTGCCCTAAGCACAGAGCCTTCAACCCCTTTCCTAGTCCCAGGATAATCAGTCAGGCAGGTCAGACTGGTAAGGAGGATCCCCTAGGGTCTCATTGCTGCCCTTCATAACCCCCTCCCCACATGTGCACACATATATATGCATGTATGCACACGTGCGCACGCGCACACACACACACACACACACACACACACACCACCTGCCCTGCTGCTCACACTGACTCACCCAAATATGATCAGAGCAGGCTACGGCCCAAAGAAGCACGCCACTTAGAGCTGGAAGGAAACCTGAGGCTTGCAAGAAATTATCCTCATTATTTTATAGAAGAGGCCACTGAGGCTGGCAGATCCACTGCCCAAGGTCACCTAGCTCCAAGCCCAGGACGCAGGCTTCTGGGGCCTCTCATGGATCAAAGATCTGGAAGCTGAGCATAAAGGCACTTAGGGGAGGGGTCAGCGCCCGGACAGGGATGGGCGTGCCTCCAGGGACCTCCTGGGAGTGCAGCACTTGGTGTCACTTAGGGCTCTGATGTCCAGTTCAATAGTCACTAGCCACATGTGCCTACTTAAATTAAAACTACTTAACATGTAATGAAATGTTTGAAAACGCAGTTCCTCAGTGGCTCTAGCTACACTGAAGCATTCGATAGCAGCTGCTGTACAGGACAACCCAGAGCTAGAACATTTCCATCGTCGCAGAACATTGTGTTGGACAGGAAGAGGCAGGGGTCAGATGGTCTGAAGGAACTGTCTCCTGATGGAAGGCTGGGGTCCCCTGTGAGGGAGGGAGAGAAGAAGGGAGAGCAGGAGAGAGGAGTGAAGGGAAGGGGCCTGGAGAGAGGACAGCGGAGGAGGAGGCTGGAATAAGACAGAAGGGGAAGGAAGGGAAAGGTTATCCTATGGCTTTCCCTTGTGGCGGGCTTGGACCAACTGCTCCTAGTCCTGGGGGTCTGACACTGTCTCCCCACCCTACTCCAGAAGGGCCAGAAAACAGAATCGCAGACCCACAGCCAGGGGCCGCGATATACAGCATCTGGTCGTTTTCCAGACCTAAAGAGCTGAACCTGTCCCCAAACTGAGCAGCCCTTGTGCCCCGGGCTTCTCCATCGCCCTGGGCAGCTCCACAGCTGAGCTCCTGGATTCACAGAGAGGGGCCCCTGCTCTCTCCACTGGAAGGGATAGCTAACAGGGATGGCCCTGCAGCCCCTTCACAGTTCACTGCAGCAAAAATGTTTCTTGGGAAAGAAGGAAGGGAGGGAGGCAGGGAGGGAGGGTGGGAGCTGAATCTAGTGAAATGAGAATGCTTCTCCTGCCACAAGTGGCGTGCATTTTTCAAGCCAGGGACAACACCTTCAATTCCACAGAAACAGAATCCATTTTGTCACTTTTTCCCACATTCTCCTAAGTGAACATTTGAGAGACAGCATTGAGCTGGGCAAAGGGCATCGTGTCTGAAATCAGCATGCCTGGGTTTACTTCCAGTTCTGCCACCCAATGACCTGGGCGAGTCACTGCCCCCACCCCAGCCTCAGTTTCCTGCCTTGCGGGGCATTGTGATGACCAAGGGGACTGATGGATGTAGGTCCATCCCAGGCACCGGGTTTGTGGCCTTCCCTCCCCTCTGCCCCAGGCACTTACAGCGTGTCTTCCCCCTGCCGCAGGAGCAGGAGATGCAGAAGTATGGGGACAAGACGCCCCGGGGGGCGCTCCCAGCCAGAGGAGAGAAGAACCAGCGGCTGCAGTTCTAGGCTGAGTGGGGTCCACAGCACAGTGGTGCCCAGCAGAGTCTGAGGGAGGAAGCAGAGGGAGAAGGGCAATCGAGGAAGGCGTCATACATAGCGGAAGAGAAGTGTGAACTGGCCCGGAAAGACAGAGACTCGGAGGAGGGCATTTGAGACCGAGAAAATACACAGCCGAGCTTATAAGGAACCTCAGCTCTTATTGGTCATGCTGACAAGGGCCCTGGGAGAGCCCTCAGTCTCAGACGGCAAAACTTCTAGCCAGAGGGCCCCAGGCCTTCCCGTGTCACCTGGCCACTCCAGGTCCCTCTAGGTCCCACTTCCCTGGTCAGGTTGCCCGTGCCTCTGCGGGACCCCAGGCTGGTGAAGTGTTGACTCATCACAGCCTACACCTCTCTCAGTCCCCACTACGGTGGCACTCAGGTTCCCCTCAGTCAGGAGGGCGTGGGAGAAAGTGCCCTGTCCCTGTCAGAAAAGCTTCCTGCCCACAAGCCTGGCATGATCCAGGAGAGAACTTAGGAAGATGTAGGATGGTCTTTTAGCCCAATTTGAACACATCCACGGACACCCGAGAAATTCCGACCAAGGGGAAAGAAGTCACCTTTTCTTTTCAGAACACATTTCCTTAACACAGCCCCCTTTGTTTACGAGGTGTAGGCCAAAGAACATTGCTCTGTGAGTCAGGGCGCTTAGATCACGGGCCAGGACACCTGCATTCCATTCCCAGATCTGCCGTCCTCGGTTGGGACTACAATCTCCAACGAGTCACTTAACCTCTCAAGGGCTGTGTCCCCACCTGCAAATTAGGGGTGATCGTCTCTGCTCTTTCTGCCTCCTTGTAAAGAAGGATTGACTGACACAGACTGAAACACCTCAAGAGTGGAGAGTGTCTGACACGCGTCGAGGACGGTGGTTGTCACTCTCTAACATCCAAGACACCACCGCAGAGTGACTCACCTTACCTGTTGCTTCCCACTCCCCCAAACGGAGGATTTGAACCTGTGCCTCTCTGAGGGTTGCCCACTGTGGTGCCCCAGCGGAGAGGCTATGTGGGACCAGTGCTTTTTCTGCCCTGTATTATAAGGGGCTACGTGTCTCCACGGGGAAGAAGCGGGGAGATTGGTTAGGGGCACAGGAACCTGCCTTCTTGGGATCCTCTGCCCTCCACGGACCCCAGTTATCTACACATGGCCTGGAGACAGGGCTGGCCAGTGCCCACACGAGAACACTGAGGCTACCAACAGACCCTTTCATGGTGGCCCATGGCTCCTGCCTAGGTTCTGACCGGAAGACCACAGTTAGGCAGTTCCAGAACTCTGGGGAAAGCAAATCAGGCTGTCTCTCCATCCTCGGCAGGGATAGGGGACTCTGATTCTGCCCACCCCACTTCCCTTGCATGCTACCGATCACCATGACCCCTTGCCACCCCCCTCCACCCCCCAGGGTCTTCTTGTCCATGTACGTGTATCGTTTATTTCCACTATATATTTTTATCCCAAGTGATTTCATGTTCCCCTGACCAATTTCTACAATGAAATGTAAGAGAAAAGGGGGTGCTCAAAGAACAACTTGAGTCTCTCACTGAACTAATCCTGGGAACACAAGGGCAAGTATCTCTTTAAAAATCCTCCCTTCGTACTAGCAGGTCACCCTGGCCTGCAGCCACAACACCCCGGGCTGTGATCTCACCAAGCTCCAGGAAGCCAAACAGGGTCAGGCTTGGCTAGTCCCTGCGCGGGAGACCTCCCAAGCAAAACACAGGTGTTGCTGGTGATTCAGTAGGAGAGCCCCTCCCTGCTTGAGTCCAGGGCTTCTCAGGTGTTGGAGTCTAGGCTGGGATGATTCTGTGGGCTCCTATCAGTACCTGCGCAGAGGAAGGGGGCGTGGTGCCTCCAGTGGTGCTAAATGCTTTTTCTCTGCCACCGCCACCACGTGTCACAAGTGTCGACACAGTTATTCAGAATCAGGCTGTGTGTGCTTCCTTCCTCCCTATCCTTTGCCTACTCCTAAGGCTGGTCAGCCATCGACCCAAATTCCTTGGGCTGATTCGAACAGATAAATGATGGAGGGGGAAAAGGCAGCCTCTAGGGGGGCCTCGGGCTCAGGAACCAACTGGCCCCCACCCCAAATAGCTGGGGCGTGTGGCTGCCACCAGGCTGTGGGCCTCAGCCCCCAGAATGGTCCCTTCTGATTTGGGAACGGGTGAGGATGAAAGGGGTCCAGTAAATGAGGGCAGTCATTAGCCTGTTTTATGAGAACATAGATATTCATTACACCCAACCCAGTCATTAGAGGCTGCAGGGAGAGCTCGGGCCCCTTCTTTATTGCAGTAGAAACTGAGGGGTTTCTCCCCCAAAGGGAGTTCTGCTTCTCTTCCCAGTAGGGGGCCCTGCCCAGGCAAAGGTCAGCAGACTCCACTCCAGGCCAGATTCTCACCCCCTTTCCTGCTCCTCCACGGCCCCCCGCCCCATCCTCCCTTCCCCAGCAGCCAGTCAGGCCAAGGGGAGGGTCAGGCCGCTCAAGGAGGAGTCTTGATAATGGCCTGGGGCTTCTTGGGGATAAGAAGGCCCTGAAAGCCCAGGCCTGGCAGATGGAGTCTGGAAATAGGGGCCTTCTCATCCCAGCACAGAGCTTTTCATCCCCTTGCTCCACCAAACACCACTCTCAGGTAGACAGCCTATTCATGCCTCCTCCAGGAAGCCCTCCCTGCCCTCCACACTAGGCCTTCTGTACGTCTGCTTCTTAACACTCATCACACCTGTAATTACCTCTTTACTCTTGTGTCCCCACAGACTTTAAGCCACCCCGACACAGTACAGTGCTTGGCACTTAGCAGGAGCTCAATAAAAGTGGGTTGTGTTGACAGTAGCCAGGAGCCAGGGCAGGTGAATTAGGATAGAAAGAGGCACAGTCTCCTCGTCCCGGTTCTCTCTCTGCCTTTTCCCATGGTGTGAATGATCTGATGGTCTGGCTGCTTTCTCAAGGCCACCGTTAGTGAGTTAACTAGAAAACAAAGCATCTGCCATTGTCTAGACAGTGCCCCCACTTACCTCCTAAATTTAATCCCTTCACACAAATCTTATTGAGCAGCTAGTTGGATCTCTCCTTGCAATCGGCCCCCTTCCTGTAGGGAAACACCCAGTGACAGGGTGGTGGGGTGAGGGGCAAGTCTCCTCCTCCACGGCCAGCCCCTCATGCATGGCAGGACCAAAGGCTCCGGGGGCAGAGGAGGGGCGGGGGCTTGCCCTCTGCCCCATTAGAGCTAGAATCTAAGTAGCAATAGGCTAGAGCCCACCCCGCTGGTGCAGGCCATTGAGGCTGAATGGAGCGTGGCCAGACCCCACAGAGAGGAGCAGGGCTCCCGAGCTGGCAGATTAATCAGCTGTCGTTTGCATTCATTAAAGGCCCCTTCCTATGCACTGCAGCCCAGGACATCAGGGACATTCACTGCTCACAACAAAAAGTTCTGGGGAGAAGTTTATGCCGGCTCCCTGGGGCATAGGCTAGGGAGGGACCTGCAGCCTAGAATCCCAGACCCCTTGGGTGGAAGGCCTGGGAGGGCCAGCCCCCTGGGTGGGGACTGAAGGAGGCAGGCTGAACCCCAGACCTGGAAGCCTGGGGAGCCAGCAGCTGTGGAGCCCAAAGCCACGGGCCCTTCACTTCACATCTTTGGGCTTCTTCCCTGTTGTCACCCCATCCCCTTTCCTCCCATCTCCTTGTGGCCCTGGGCGCTGTCACCTGGAACTACAGGGCCCTCCTCACGGTTGTGCAAAAGCTCGTTTCAACACACTCTGAGATGATGAGCCCCATAGGGCTGGAAGCCAAGCCCTGCCAGTCTCCAGCCCGTCCCTCACTTGCCAGGAGGAAGGCGGGAGCTGGCTCCAGGGGCAGCCAGGGTCCTTGGCACACAATCCTTCCCATTGGCCTATGGGGCTCAGCTGAGTGGCCCTGAACAGATGACCGCTCACTAAAGGGGCAGTGTCGTGACCCCACTTCAGCTGGCCTTGCCAGAGAAGGCTGTAGATCTCCCTTCCTCTCCTTGGGGTTATGTCAGTCCCCAAGCATTCCGGAGATGGATGGGACCAACTGTGAGGTCAGGGTGGAGTTTATTGAGCGCAGTCTCGGTTGTTTTTTCATTGTAATTGCCAAGCTCCCCAGATTGGCATTTGCCTGCCAGGCACTGTAAAAGGTGACACAACAGAATGAGGGCACGCCCTCGTTCCGGCTGACGTCTATGTGGCCCTGGACCCCAGCAGGCCACCGGTGGGCCACATCCACTTTTCTCTTGGCCCAGACAAAGAAGCCTGGCTTGACACAGGCAGGCAGGGGCACGAAGGCCCACCACACAGGCCCTGGCATGGCCAAGGACCCTGAGGGCAGACTGGCAGCTGGTCAGGAAGGCAGCTTTACCGGGGCATCTCCGAGGAGAGAACACTGCAGGAGTCCCTGGGCTGCAGGCCTCCGAGCCCTAGAGAAGACCCCGACCCACAAACCTAGGCCACCTCACACACCCTCCTCCGGCCTGCAGGCTACAAGGGGGAACAACGCTCTCTTGCTTCCTCCTTCCCCGAGGTCCCAGAACACCTGGGGAATAACCGTTGCCCTCCTCAAATACGATTGGGAGCGGGGAGCGCGATGGGGGAAGGGAACACCAGTGGATGTCCGACACTCCCTGGAGCACCTACCAACAGTGCGCCCAGCGGTGGCCACACAGCCACCACCCCCTGCCCAGCAGGAAGGGCTGCCTTCCCCAACTCCAGAAACTCAGAGGCACTGACCTGAGAGTGCTGTTCACAGCTTCAAGAGGGGATGCAGGAAAGAAGAGGTGCACACCAGGCCTAGTGTCTCCCAGTCCTGGCTGAGACCCAACCTCTCTAGTCTACCCACATCCTCAGGTCACCCAGGTGCCCGACCAGTCCAAATACTCCGACTTGAGAGCTGGGGCCACCTGAGGCCCTAAAGGTCAGCCAGGTCCTGCCTTGGGAAGGGTGATACCCAGGGCACCCCAGAGCCTGGAAGAGACTTAAAAGGGGAAATGGTCAGGGACAGCTTAGATGGTCCCACCACTGCTGCCACCTCAGGTCTGACAAGGAGCCCCCTGTCCAGTCCAGAGACCCCAGGGGCCAGGGAGCAGGGCCCAGGACTCTGGGGCAGTGCTTCTCAGACTTAAATGTGCATACAAATCACCTCAGATTCTGATTAAAAGGCAGATTCTGATTCACGAGGTCTGGGGTGGAGCTCGCGATTCTGAATTTCTAAAGAGCTCCTACTAGCTGCTGCTGCTGCTCTGAGTAGCAAGGGGGCTAGGAGACTAGGGCCGAGGTCACTCGCCGTCCCTCGGAAAAGAGCAAGATGTGATTTGAATGAGACTTAGACTGTTTCTCCTTACTGTCATATTTTCTAATGAGCACAGGGCTTCACGGAGCCTACACGTCTTGCCACCACCATCTTTTCTAGCTCAAAATTCTTGATCCCCAAGCTTTCTTCCAGAAATTCTCTCTCCTTCCTTCTTTCCTCCCTCCATCCCTCCCTCCCATCCTCCTTTCCTTCTTTTTTCCTTTTCACAAAGCCTGAGCTCTTTGGTGGAGAAAGAGAGAGGAGGCCCCAAAGTACGGATTATGCTTTATTTTCCCACTGGAGCAGAGTATAGGAACCTAAAATAGGGCAAAGGAGGGAAACAAAGCAGAGACAGGGCCCAGGAGCTTGGCTCCCACCACTACTCCCAGCTTCCCCCAAGGAGGGGCTCACAATTGCTGGGCTCCCCTCCCTGCTCCATCCTCCTCCCGGCTCCATCCTCCTTCCACCCTTACCCCTCCCCCAGCCTTTGCGACCTGGGTCCTCCAGGACTACCCCATCTCATAGATGGTTCACAGGAGGGCAGAGTAGCCCAGAGAAGGTTGGCTATTTCCTGGTTAGCAGTAAAGAGCAGGGTGGGACAGGGTGGGGGACTGAGGGGCACCTCTTAAGCAAAAAGAGAGAAGATGAAGGACTAGTAGGGCAGGAACCAGGAGAGACTGCTGAGCCAGGTGCTCTGAGAAGCAGTCGGTGAAGCTTGTCCCTACTCCATATAATGGGGGGGGGGGGATATGGGAGGAGTGTGCCCATGTAGCTGTCACTTCCACCTCTGCACAGTCCAGACATCAATGCTCCCTGACTCTTCACAAGCCCTGGGGTACCAATCCCTAGGCAAGGTAGGTGCCAGGGGTTGCTGGGCCCCTCTGTCCAGCTGGAGTTGGGAAGCCAAGGTCTGGTCAGGTTGTCTCCTCCCAGCTTATGGGTCCTCCCCTCCTGGGGTTGCAGCCACCCAGCCAGAAAGACTGGATGCTGGAGATGAGAGATGGCGGTGATAAGAGCCAGGCCTGAGGAGGCACCCTGTAGCTCCCTCCCCTCCACTGGGTTGTTTGGATCGAAGTTTCTCAAGCCCTGTTTGTTTGGGGTACCAGCTGCACCCATTTCCTAATTGTTCTGCTGCTGCACGGAGAGGGGAGCAGGCCAACCCGTAGCCCTTCCTGCTACGGCACAGGAAGCAGGGTGACAGGAGGGCAGGGTCTGGCTTCTCCTGGGTGACTCCAGCTCCCACGGAGGCTCCCCCTTTCTCCTACCTCCCTGCTATTGGCGCTCAGACTCCAGGAGGGTAACAGACCAGCTCAGTTCTTACTCACAGACCTCAGCCCTAATCAGTCATCTCCGTCCTGGGCTCCTGCCAGGGGCCTGGAGATTCCTTCCCACACCCGCTCTTCCTAATCCCACGGTCCAAGCTTCAGCCTCGCCAAAGGCTCTTTCCCAAATGTCCCCTCACCCTGGTTCTCCCCTCATGTTCAGCCCCTGACATACCCAACAGTGAAAGGTGCCTGGCAAAGGGAGTGTATTTCAGTGGATGTGTGTGTGTATGTGAGTGTGTGTGACTACGTGCATGTGTGTGTGTGACTGCATGTGAGTGTGTGTGGGAGCATGTGCGTGTAGACGAGTGTCTGTGAGTGTGTGTATGTGAGGGTATGTGTGTGGGTTGCGAATGTGTGTAAGTGTATATGCGTGAGGGTGTGTGTATGTGAGTGCATATTGTGTGAGTATGTGTGTGTCTATGTGTGTATATGTGTGTGAGAGCATGTGTGCGTGTGAGTACGTATGGGAGCTGTGCATGTGTGTGAGTGTGTATGTGACTAAGCTGGTTATAAGTGTGTATGAGCATGTGTGTGCGGCTATGTGGACATGGGGACATGTGAGCATGTATGAGTGTGCAGGAGCATGTGTGTGTAAGTGTGTGAGTGTGGGGGCTGTGTGTCAGTGTATATTTGTGAACACGTGTGAGCACAAGTGTTATAAGTGTGTACAGGTGACCATGAGTGTGAACATGATTGAATGTTGTGTGAGTGTGTGAACGTGTGTCTATATGAGCGTGTGTGAGTGGGAACGAGTGTGACTCACTGCTCTCCCCTTCTCTGGCTCTCACCCCTGCTGCCCCGGCCTCTCAGACCCAGAGGCCAGGGAGCTGCAGGCCTCCGTCTCCTCCCCTTCCTCTCCCTACAAGGAGCCCAGCCATCCAGCTCCAGCTGGTCCTATCTCACCCCCTGCCACTCCCCATCCTTCCCCCAAGTTTTGGAAAAGTCTTGCCACTGTTTTGCTTCTCTTGCTCCCATCGCCAGGCAGTTTCTGGCCAAGTTTCCACCTGACTGCAAAACCGGCAGCTTCCTACCTCCTCCCTCTCCCAGGACCCTCAGTCCGACCTTTCTGGCTGGACCCCACCCAAACCCCCCTCCTCAGACAGCTCTCTCTCCTGACCCTCCTCTGGGCCACCAGCGTCTGTCAATCTCAGCTGGGAGAGTATCTCCATGGGGTGGGAGGTGGAGAAAGGAGCAAGGAGCGAGAGGAGGAAGGAGGCCGGGCTCAGATGGTGTCATTAGGAGATATTAATGCCCCTCATCAAGGCATATTAATAAACATTATGTGCCACACTCCACACACGCCGGGTGAGTGCAGACCCAGCGGGACGGGCCCCACATTCACAGCTGAGTAACCTCTGAGCCCACGGCACAGCCATTAGCCTCATGAGGTTGACCCTGCCAGGAGATTCCTTGGGCCCATCACAGCAACAGAGAGCTCACAGGATGAGTCCTGGCTGCCGTGCCCACCCCCTTCCTCCGCTGAGCCCAGGGAAGGGGAGCCATCGTGACCTGTACGCTTGGACAGCACTGCGGGACTTTAGAATATTTCATTTCCTAATTTCATCTTCCCAACAACTGTGTGAGGAAACCAGGGCAGGTATCATTATCATTGCTGCTTGATAGGTATGGAAACTGAGACACTGGGAAATTGTCTTGCTCAAGGTCATATAGCTAATCGGTAATGACACTGGACTGGAGCCCAGGTGGCCCTTAAGGATGGCTGTGTCAACAACTTAGTCCCTAATCAAGTGGGGCTGTTTTTAACGGGATTTCCCTAGCTCTCACAGCTGCCAGAAATCAGACCACGAAGCACAACTCCTTTAGCAGGGCAGGCCTCTGCCCTCCCCGTGTGGGGGGCTCTTTAGGGCCACTCAGCATAGTAGCAAAGGTTCTGGAAGGCGGGGAACCAGAGTGAACTACTTGTGTGAAGAGGCTGGCGGAATGCCTGCCGCATTTTAGGCAACCGCAAGAGGTGGATCCCCTTTCTTGGTATACTGACCACTACTACATAAATCTTAAATTATTGGCTCCTAAGGAAGTTTGAGCAGGCAGAAAGCTGAATGACCTGTTCTTTTTATTTGTTTGTCAGCCTTCAGCCTGGTGCTATAGCAGGGTGCCAAATGGGTTCTTCACTGTGTTTAAAATTACATAAGGTTTGCTCCGTTGTGTGTTTAAGAAGACAAGAACTAGTGTTTTAATAAGATCATTATCCAAAATAGTTGAGATAAAAGGAGTTGAAGAAGCTAAAAATACAAGATTCAAGAGATCAGGGAAATGCGCTTATGAAGAATACCCAATTCTCTGCAGGATTCCAGATAAATGAGGCATTCCAGCAAACTGTAGTTGATTCCAGCTTCAGCTTTTGTTCTGTGTATCCAGAAATGGCAGTCTTTAGTCTAAACTGACATTGAAGCATAATAATTATACTTAGCTATCAACTCATGATACTTGCTCTCAACCTACCTTAACATTTCTTGTCTATTTCTAAGTGGGACAGATTTAATAAGACCATACACTGTGTTCTTTATTCCTTTTTTCCTGCCCACCCTCCTGCTAAACCTACTTTGGAGCCACAATCAGAGAATGGGTGACCTGTGACGGGCAAGGGTGAAAGAGGCGTGGGTCCACCATCTCCCGAGGTCCGAATCAGTCTCTGAGCTTCAGACACTGAAAGTAACTTGGGCAAGTTTCCCCAGGCAGGAGGTGAGATGGGAGTCCAGCCGGCGCAGGCCCCAGAGGGCTCCAGGGGCTCGAAGCTGGCACCTGTGTGATGAGGAACTTTGGGACCCAAATGCAAAGAAGGGAGTCATGTGTTCTCAAGACAGTTATCTGTATGTGGACTGGCCCAGGGGATTCTTTTTCTTGATAGTTTTTTTTTCCTTCTGTATTTCAATTTTTTTTTTCTTTTTTTTTTTTTTTTTTTTTTACAATGAACACATAGTACTTTAATGACCTATAACAAAAAGTTACAGTGTGTAAAAGGGAGGCATTTGGGATCCCAGATTGACCTGCTCTGAGTAAGGCTATGGTGACGGGGCTCAGCTCCTTCCCGCTCTGACTTCCCAAAGCCTCGCCCCACCGAGAACCTTTCTCGACCAGAGAGGCAGCTTCACCAGCCCCCTCCTGGGACACAGTTGCTGAGAACTTGGAAAACAGAAAAAGTTCTCACTCAGGGTCTGTAAGACCCGCAGTTTAGGTTGCTGATAGCCTTGATTCTCAGACATCAGAAGCATCGCCTACCATTCAAGCCTAACCCCAGCCCTCATTTCCAACCTTACCTTGAGTTTCTTCCAAACCCACCTGTTCCTTTCAGATCTTGTTTACATATTTATATATTGTTTATTCCGTTTCCTCAACATAAGCTGCCCTTCCCCTCCCCTGTCTTGTCCACTGGAAAACTGAAAAGCTCCAACACATCCCTTCAAGCCCCAGAGAGAGTATAGAGCCTCCTTTCAACAGCTTTCCCTGATCAGGCTCCCGAAGCAGTCACAACTTCTTCCTCTACGCGCCTCTACATTTCCTATAGTCTTCAATTATTTAGGCCTATGGTAGAGTTATTTCTTTGTTGACTTATCTGTCCCACTGGACCACGAGCTCCTCAATACCATAAAATATGTCTCATTCATATTTCTTTCTCCGACACAAGGCTTCTCACTCATTGGTTCATTTATCTATCCATCTCTTCAGCCGCTGTTCCTCGGGGCCAAGTCTCTGCTAGATGCTATCACATACACACAGGTGCAAGACAGTGTGACTTACTTGGGAACTGCATGCACTTCCACATGGCTTGGAACAAAGGGCCTGGACAGCTTGTACTTTTTAAGCCACAGACAACTTTGGCCTTGGGGCACCTTGCCTCTTAACCCAGTGTCATGGAGAGCGGTGAAGCTCTGACTGAAGCTCCTCCCATCTGGGTAAGGATTGTACTTACCCCAGGAAGCAGATCATTCCTCCTCAGCCACGCCCCACCCCACCCCATTTTGACATCTGGAGACCCAGGGAAGTAACTGACTCCAGAGCTGAAGCCAAACTGGGAATCAAAACCCATGGGTCTTATGGCCAGGCGGTGCCAAGATACCAGAATCTGCCAATCATCGTTGGTGTATTCTAAAGACAATATTCACGTGCAGCCCCCAACAGAAGGTGCCAGGAAGAGGCTTATCAGGTCTTTGATGTTGACACTTCTTGAGGGAAACTGGCACACAAAATAATTGACCATCCTACATCCTGGAGTCTAGAAGCTCCCAGGAGGGCTCAGGTCTGTGCCTCCTTCTCAGCACTTCCCACGACTCCATTCCACCCACCACAGTGGCCAGCCCTCCTTTCCCTGGCCCTAGGGCAAAAAAGCAGGCCATAGGATTAATTGATCACAGCCTTTCCCCATGGAGCAGCCACCAGTCTGGGGGCTGGGTCCTCTCCAGGCTGGTGTTAGGCCCCTGGGGCTCTCCAAGCCCAGGAGCTGTCAGTGGCTTCCACTCACTTAGCCCTTGTTAATTGCAGAACACACAGACTGCTGGGTAGCACTTTCCAATCTTGTGCCTTTTCCTGGCTCCTTTGCCACTTGGCAGCTTGCAGGCAGCTGTGCAAAACAGCAAGGAGCTTTCTCATTTTGGTGCCAGTGTCACAGAGCCTGGAACTGTTTCTATTTTTCCCTGTTTTTCCGTTCCTCCCCCCACTCCCACCCAAGTGCTCTGTTTTGCTCACTTCTCCCTCCTCTCTCCCGTATCTCCACGACATCTTTCTGTACCTCATCTTTCAAGGTCAGGATTCTTCTGAAGCCCCCCACTTCAGAGATCAAAAAGTAAAACTGTTCACTCTGGGATTTGCAGCCAGGCAGGAGAAATGATTGAATCCTCCTGTCCAGACGGGAAGAGGTGGGTGAAGGGATTAAATCATCTCTAGCACACTCCAGGAAATGTGCCGCTGACCCTCCACTTCAGGGGTCAGCAAGCCTGAGTACCTGGGGCCTTCAGGTGGGCGGCCAGTTGCCTGTGGGTAATTGAAGGGGGATGAGGAAACTGGGCCAGCCTCCCTGCTGGGACCAGCACTGAATCAGGCCCCTTCCCTACCCACCAGACCTCACAAATCTGGCCACTATGCCTCAAAGAGCCCTTACGTAAAGTAGTCCCCAGGCTTGGGGAGAGCAGAGGAGGGGTGTCTCTGGACCCTCTATTCCAGGGGTGTCCAAACTGCGGCCCACGGGCCAACTGCGGCCCGCAATCCATTTTTTATTGGCCCACAGCAAATTCCAAAAATATAGTTAGTTTACTTAAATAAACCAGGTGAAGCAATACGTACTTCACCTCGAGTGAGTGGCCCGGCTGTTTGTGTATTTTACCTCATATGGCCCTTGGTGAAAAATGTTGAAAAAGTTTGGACACCCCTGCTGTATTCTCAGATAACGTAGCTTTCTGGTGTTCCCATGGGGACAAGAAACAAAGGATAGAGGTGACTTCTATCTAGTTGGTTCATGTTTGTAGTTCTCCCAGGGCTTAATATATCAGGGACCAATTCTGTCAGGGAACTCTGGGACCTGGTCCTGGAGGACGGAAGGATCCAGATCTAGATGGCAGTAGTTTGGTCCTATCGGATGAGATCAGGAAATAGAGTCAGGAGGACGGACTTCTCCCCCTGGACCTGAGGCCGGCTACCCGTGACATTTTAGACAAAAGCTTCACTCATCTCTCCATTCATTCCATAAATGTCTATTGGACCCTCACTGTCTTAGCTTGGGTTTCCCTAGAAGCAGATCCTGAGACCTGAGTTCCAGCGCTAGTAGTTTATTTTCAAGGGGACACAAGGGAACACCAGTAAAGGAGCGGGCAAGCAGGATAAGGAAGGCATTCAATCAAGGTTCATGTGCAAATAAGTGCCACCCTGGGTACCTGGAGCCAGTGTGAAATACACGGCTCAGTCATTCCCCTCAAAAGGCAAGGAGCTGGCGTAGTGATGCACCAGTTCTTAATCAGCCATTGGTTCAGAGCTGTTGCCAGGGGCTGTTAACACCTAGCACACATGCCCTACTGCGCAGGTGGTGGAGAGGCCAAGAGAAACAGGAAGTGGAGCTGGCGAGCACTGACGTGGCAAGGGTCAGAGGATAGGCCCGGGCACCGACCGTGCCTACTTCCCCTTCTGTGTGCAAGGTATCTTATGGGCTACAGAGATAGGCAGGATGCAGTCACTGTCCTTGAGAAGCCTCTCTGCGTTTCTTTCAGTCAAATGGGGAGACCGATCTCTGCCCTTCCCATGCATGGGCTGCTGTGACTCCATCGGTTGGATAGTGCCCTGGAGAATAAACACTAAAAGCTCATTCCCAATGTAAGATAATGATGGCAGGGCAGGTGCCCAGCCTCTAGCACTGTGCTCTTTACTTGGCCTAAGACAAGTCAGTCAGAACAAGTCTGGTAAGATTGTCTGCATCGCCCTGGTCCAAGAATGGAGTTGCTTGACTGTCATTCGAGCCCCAACCTTTCCTAAGCATCTCACATGCCAGTTCCTAACTAGCTTGACAGAGAAGCAGTGGGTTCTGGGGTGAGAGAGAGCTGGAGAAGAACTCTCATGTTCTATAAACCCAGAAATTCCTCCAAAGTGTCCATCGAGTTGAGATCCTTCTCTGCAGTTGGAATAATTTGTGCCAATTGCTGTGCCAGGCGCTCATGCACACCCCCCACACACACACATTGGGGACCAACTTCTAAGGAAAAAAGAAGAGACTATTCTTATTAATCCTGGGCATTTAAGAGTCCTACTGATCAATTTTCCATGCGCTCTTCCCCTCTCCTGCTAGGAGGGTGATGGGTATCAGGCTTCCCATTTCCAGGGATGCTGATAAGAAGAAAAAGCTACCTTCCCAAGGTCCTCCAATCCCTGACACTTAGAAGGGCTGAGGATGTCCTCCCAAGTCCAGACACCTGGGGTGCTCCTGTCCTGATAGCCTGAAAAACCCACGTCAGTCTTCTCAATGTTCTTGAGGATCAGAAAGCCGACTATTTCTGTGCTGTTTGTAATTTCTATAATTATTTCCTTTTTTTAACGTTAGCATTTAAACAAGTTCCTTTTGAAAATGTCAATCTGTTTTACCTATAGTAAGGGAAAGGAGGATATTTCTGTGCCCTTAAAGAGGAGCCGCCTACCTGGGGGCTGGGCACAGGGGCTCCAGGTGAGACAGCAAGGTTTGGGGGTGCTCCCCACAGCCCCTCCCATCCTGCAGGCTCCCTTTCCAAAGCTCCTCTCTGCTCAGACTTGACAGGTGTGGGATCTGTCCCTCAAATGTTGTGTTCATTACCTACCATCAGGGCACTTCCCTCAGTGCAGTCTCCATGGGAAGTACTAGAATGATAGATTTCCCCCTCTCCCCTCTAGAAACATCCCTGAATCTCATCCATCCCCAGAGATGTCCAGCTTTCTAAGGTGATCTCAGGCTAAATATGATACTGCAGCCCACAAAGATGCTTTAGGAGAGCTCATATTTTCATACAGGGGGATGGGTGCTAACCATTTCCACCATAGCCCCAGCCCTCCAGGTAATAGCTGTGTATTTTAATAGTGGTTTTTGAAAAAGAGAGAGAGAGAGAGAGAGAGAGAGAGAGGAAGAGAGGAAGAGAGGAAGAAAGAAAGAAAGAAAAAGAAGAAAGAAAGAAAGAAAGAAAGAAAGAAAGAAAGAAAGAAAGAAAGAAAGAAAGAAAGAAAGAAAGAAAGAAAGAAGAAAGAAAGAGAGAGAGAGAGAGGAAGAAAGAAAGGAAGGAAGGAAGGAAGGAAGGAAGGAAGGAAGGAAGGAAGGAAGGAAGGAAGGAAGGAAGGAAGGAAGGAAGGAAGGAAGAAGGAAAGAAGTCTCCTAGAGAAGTGAAGGGATTGTTACAATGTCATAGAAAAAGCACAGGACAGCTCTGAGAGTCCAAAGCCATAGTGGGTCTCAGAGGTCAAAGGGTCTGAGGCCTCTTTCTCCTAGAAGATTCTGGGGTTCTCCCACTTGCTC
Organism: Rhinolophus ferrumequinum; assembly: GCF_004115265.2. Lineage (NCBI taxonomy): Eukaryota > Metazoa > Chordata > Mammalia > Chiroptera > Rhinolophidae > Rhinolophus > Rhinolophus ferrumequinum. The sequence continues at coordinate 43,808,643 of NC_046301.1, forward strand.
CTGTGGCTCTGGATGAGTAGTATGACCTCTTTGGGGGCTCAACTTTCTCACCCTTTGAATTTGGTTTCCTAGGGCCCCTCCCAAGTATTGATTCTATGGTAGAAATTTTAGGCCCCCTAGGACCGACCAATGAGGGGAGGTTTATGGCCAAACGGAGCTTAGCCGATGCTCAACCCAATGAGAGTAAATACCAGCCACCCTGACCACATGCCCGTGGGGGCCCCTTTCCCCCCTGGTCGTTCCTCAGAAGCCTTCCTTCCCTGCTCTTCCAGCAAAGACCGGCGCCTGTCCATATGACAAACTCCAGAGAGACCCAAAAGCCTCTGAAGGCCAGGGATGCCCTCTGCTCACAGCCCCCCAGCAGCTGCCTGGGCGGAGTCAGGGGCAGCGGGCCCAGGGAAGGCCACAGGAAAGGCCATTGGCTTCGCACAATGAATCCCAGGGTCTGCCTGTGTCTTTGCCAAGCTGGCCCCAGCTGATGAGAAAAGACTCCCCAGAGGGAAAGGGAGGGGAAGAGAGCCTTCCCACCCCATCGAGGCTGCAGGTCAGACTTTCCACACTGCTCTGCACACACCAACTCCCTGACCTTAGGGGCCCGGCCTCCACCCTCACCCCCTCCCACACCACACAGAGGAGGGAGGCCTGTTTATCACTCTGGGTGGGACCCAAGGCTGTGGGGAATTGAAAAGAAACAGCCAGTTTAGGTTGCTATTGTTTTGTTTAAACAAACCGCTGGCTGGGCCGACTGGGAAAGGAATGAGGGGGAGGCTGGGAGTTCGGAGCTGGCTGGGCTAGGCCAGGCTTCCCTGGGATAAACCACCTTCTCTCAACCTTGTCCGGGTGGCCAGAGAGCTACTTTGGGAGAGTGGCCACTAGTCCTCCAGGCTCTCAGCAACTCTCCTTGGGGAGATGGGGATCGAGGAGCCTCCATTCCCAACCCCTTCCCTTCATCCTGGCACCCCAGCATCTCAGCCCCTGGCCACACCTAAGCACCTACGCCTCATGCCAGCACTTGATAAGGCAAGGCTGCTGACGGGGGAGTGGGGGCCCTGAGCTGAGAGAGGGCCAAAGCAGAGCCGGAGTGTGTTCTGCTGTGTCTGAGGGACTGAATTTGAAGGCTGCCTGAATGCCCCTGAGCAGACAGGACCCAGTGAGAGAGGGTGGAAGGATGTCAAAAGACAGAGATCTCACTGTGTGGGGTAAAGAAAGCAAAGTAGGAAGGGGCCCAAGGTGGAAGGGTCCCTCCCTCTATAGTCTCGGCTCCTTACCCCAACCAGACCCAAAGGAGGCCCAAAGTGAGCGCAGTTGGTGGGCAAGCTGCAGCCTTACAGTGGAGGAGGTGGCCGGGAGGGATTTCTAGAATGGGAGGTGGGGCTTTAGTTTTGTTAAAAAGTAAACCGTAGGAGGGGTTGGGTTACCCAACTGACTTTGAGATTTCTCCAGAGAACTGAGATGAAATCTCACACTTCCCCTCAACACCCCTACCACTCTACCCCGTTCCCTCATCACCACCCCAGCACCCACACCCCCCACCATCCTGAGCACCCCCATTCCCCCACCACCTCCTGGAGTACCTCTGCGCGGGGAGGAGCAAGCGCTGTACCAGAAAGGGCCTGGTGGAAAGGTGGCCAGGGCACAGTTAGGTGTTGGCAGAATCAATGAAGAGGCCACGCTAATCACCATCATTAAGGCTATAAAACCCCACTCCTAGGGGCCGCAGGGCTAACTAGCAGGGCCTGGGGCCCCAAGCTGTGGCACGGACTCAGGGGCCCAGCTCCAGTCCCTTTCATCTAAGCATCTCCCAGTCCTGCGCAAACATTAATTAGCACCCGCCCCCACGATGATCGCCTCATTATCCCCCAGACACTGAGTGGAAGGGAGAAGGGAGGGGAAGGAAGAGAAGGAGGGAAACTGAGGCCGTCCCAGCAGCCAACGAATCTTCCCCAGTGGGTGGGGCAGGGGGTCGGGGGCTGAGGCTAGGGAAAAAGCTGCCTCAGAATCAGGCTTCCTCCTCCCTTTCCTGGCCTTTCTGGCTGTTCAGACGGCCATTGGCCTAATGTTCTGAAGGCCCCAACGACAGCCTGAAAGGAAGGGCTGGCTGAGCAATCCTCTGAGGATTGTCAGCCCCTGCCTCAGATCTGACCGGACCCCACAGGCTGAGAGTTGGGCCCTGTGCCTAGTCTGGGGGCGTGGATGGCGAAAGTGGGGCAGCCTCTCAGGAAGTGTCCTCTCAGGCCTCTCCAGAGTTCAGGAGTCTACCCCTTGCTACCAGGCCACTCTCAGCAATGTCTGTGCCCTCTCTCCCTGGATCCCGAGGCACCATTCCAAACGCCACAGCCCGTGCTGGGAGCATCTCCCAGGAGCAGCCATGCATCTTCCTCCTCCCCAATACCACTCACTCAGAGAGTTAGAACTCAGCAGAGCCCACGTGGACTGCAGGGTGATGGTGTGGCCTTCTGCTGCTGACCCAGCAGTGAACCTCGCCTGTCTCTTGTTTCAGGGCATTGACTTGAAGAAAGGGAAGATACTGGGCCGGGAGTTATCGGGTGAGTACGACCCTGCAGCGCCCCCCAGCCAGAATGATAACAATACAATTTCAGGTTGATACTTCACAGTATGCAAAGCACTGATCCAAGAGTTTACGGTATGCTCTCATTTAATCTTCTTGACTACCTTTTAAGGTCGCTGCCATCAATATTTCTATTTTAAAGAGAACGAAATGGAGGTGCAGACCCCCCTGCCCTGTGTCACACAGCTCGTAAGGGATGGAGCCAGCATGAATGCAGGGGTCTGCAGGAGAGCACCCGTGTCCACTCTCCTGGCGGGGATGGGTGGTGTCATTCTCTTCCTTCTGCCCACCTCTCTCCATTTCCGCTCCCAGTGCCAGGATGTGGTTGCATGTGGCTACATAGACCTCCCTCTTCTCTGATGCCCCGCTCTTCCCACCTCATCCTTGCCACCTGCACCCCCTCCCTCCCGATCCCAGCAGCAAGAACAGGCTCTCCACTCAACTTACAGGGGCTGTTCAGGGAGTGAGCTGGCCTCTGGCACGGGGCTGAGCAAACTCGCCAACCGAACCTCATGGTTCCATGAATCACCACAGGTTAGGCACCAGACAGGCCTGGATTCAAACCCCAGCTGGACCATTTACTGTCCGCCTGGCTTAATCTCTCAGAGCCTCAGTTTCTTCATCCAAAAAGTGGCGATCGCCCCACCTTATTGCCAAGTTGTGGAGACGATTAAGATGTCACAAGGGAAGCAGTCCGCCAGGGCCTGGCCCAAAGAAGTAGCCCAACCTGTGTGTCTCCTCTTTTCCTCCTTATGCCTGTGGTCCCTACTTTCAGAGGGAGGATTCTTCAGGAAAGCTTGCCAGTGAAAGGGATTCAGCCTCCATCTCCCCTGAGGATAATTCCCAGCTGCACAAAACCTGTGATTTCCAACTCCAGCCTTATCCACACAGAATCACTGTCACCAGTGTCTGGCAGCACAGGATACACCCACCCGCAAGTGCACTCGCTACCTACACACCCACCAACCTTGCTGAAAGCTGGCCCGGCCATAGATGCCCTCTACACACCACGCACACAGAGACCCTCCGGCACCCACCTCTGCTCAGAAGTCTTTCTCAGTGCTGGCCGTGTTTGTGGAAAAAAACACTGATTTACACACATACTGACAGAGACCCTCCAAGAAAGCCTCCGAGCGCATGCATACCCACTCTTCCAACACCTGTGCCTGCCCCCGTGTACACCCCAAGTCATACAAACTCACGTGGCTCTTGGCACCCCCTGTGCTGTTCTCACTCTGAACACACACACACAGACACACACACACACATATCTGGATGCAATCCAAACACTCAGGGAGAGAATAGTCAGGAATCCCCTGGCTGTGGGCACACTGGAGGCCCCGGGGCCGGAAGTGCACCATGAGGCACACGCCCAAAGCTCCAAGCAGCAAGTGGCTCTTGTCTAGTGATCAGAAGAGGAAGGCGGCTATAAAGTACCAATACTCCCTCCCACCAGCATCCTCATTGCAAACATTCCGTCCACCCCCAGGAAGGTTCTTGGCTCCCTGGAGAGGGAGATGAAGAGAGGGAGGCGAGGTGAGAGAGGCAGAGCACTCCTGGAGGGAGGCCCAGCTGGAATGGCCCAGACTGGCCTGCAAAACCCCAGGGCCCTGCATAGACTGGGGGAAGAATAGAGATGTCCCCACCCCGCTTCCCCCCCCCCCCCCCGTAAAGATCTGCCTCCTGCACAGACAGCACAAGGGAGGGAGATGGGCCTTCTCCTCCGGAAGAGCCTGAGTTGGATCCCGTTGCCCCAAGCACCCAGGTCCTGCCGCTTCCATGATCAAACCTTTGAACCGAGTCCCACCCACCCCCGTAACCACTTCCAGATCCTCCGGATTCAGCCAAGAAATTGGCTTCTTTGGGGATTGAGTTCATAAGGAAATGCTGAAAAAATAAATAAAAATCCACTGCCAAACGCACTCAGAGGAAGATGGGTTTCTCTTGAGGCAGGAAATCCATCAGGATAGACTAACGCAAAAGGACGACAACACCCACTGGCCCAGAAAGGCCCGGGTGCCTGCCAGCACCCGAGAGCTTCAACCAGACCACATCTCTCCCTCCCCTCTATCCCCAAAATGTGCTTCTTAAATGAGGCTACTGAGGATGAGATCCTGCCAAAGACACATCCTAATGGTTTGCAATGGATGAGCCCCCACCTGGGACCCCCAGGAGGGTTAGCAGGGGCCATGAAAGGCACAAATGATTCTTTTTCCCTTGTGCCCAGAGCAGCAAAGAACTCCTGGGTCATGAGGCATGTGGAACTCACCCTCTCTCCCCTTTTCTTCCCATAGCCTACCAGCCTCCCAAACCTCCATCACAAACTGGCTTCCATCGCTACCAGTTCTTCGTCTATCTTCAGGGAGGGAAGAGCATCTCTCTCCTTCCGGAAGAAAACAGAACTCGAGGTAAGGCTTTCCCACACTTCAAAGCCAGGGTGAATTCTGGATGGATCCGATGCTTCACGCACTCACGAGGAAGTCGGGACCTCTTACCCATGAGCCTTGAAGGCTGAGGTCAAAGAGTAGTGTTTCTTCAGGACACTCATGCCAGTTTACTCTGGAGTGAACTGGAGTAAACTGGAATGAGTGTCCTAAAGGAGATGTTGGCATCAGACATGGTCTCTCCGCAGAAGACCAAGATGGTGATTTAGCTGGCTGGGGGGTCTACACCTTAGGGTCCCAAAGGGAGTACCTGGAGCCAAGGAGAGAAGCCTGTCCCCCCGCAGCCTCAAATGGCATGTGCGGGCAGCTACCTCACAGCACTTCTGCAGATAATTGTACCCTGTAATTGAGTCTGATCTGGGCAAGAGGGCCCTGGAATGCCACCCTGCCGGTCTGTCTTCATTGGTCGTTAATTGGTCTGTTTGCCCGGTGCCATCTCAGTGGTAGGGCAAAGACTTCCCCAGCCGTAGCCCCTCCACCAGCTTCTCTGAGCAGCCCCCCTGGCACTCTGGAGAGGGCCCAGCCCTCCGTAGCTTCCTAATGGGTAACTCAGCCTGTTTGTCCTCAGCCCTCCTCCTGCTAGAGCTGGGGGTGCGGGAAGAGCCATGGACACCTGACCACTGCAATGCCACCTGACCCTGTGTGAGCCACAGCCCCTCTCTGACCCTTCCATTTCTCTTCAGGGAAATGGGAAATAAAATAATTCCTGTACACTCGACCACCGCCCCCATTCTAGGGAACGGCACATAATGTGGAACACACATATGCCAACTTGAGAGCACAAAGAGTACATCCCCCAGGCTGGCAGGAGAGTGAGTGGGTGGGTGGGTGTCGTCAGCCGTTTTCTCTCACCCAGTGACCCTGACTAACCTCCACCCACTGGGAAGCCAGCAAAGGCATTGTTACAATCCTGCCGCCCAAGGCTCCAGAGGAGAGGAGCGTGGAGCCCAGAAAGGCCCGTGGTTGAGTGATGGAGCCTTTCGGATGTGCTGAGCAGAGGCCACCAATCAGAGACGGCTCCAGCCGCCCTGGGAGCAGAGTTGGTGCAACCTTTCCACTGGTGAACCTTCCCCAGGTACCCTTAGCACCTTGCCAATCTGTAAATCTGTTTCAAGAGCTTTGCCAAAGACACACTTTCAAGTTTGGATACAAAGACAGAAGAGAAAGAAACATGCAGCTTGCCCAGGTCAGGATCGATTTCTCCAGGTCCCTGCATCCCCGTCTCACCGAAGATGTCATGAAGCGCCTTCCACCAGTGTAAGCGCAGCGATGTCTGGGGCTGGAAACTAGCACCTGAGCACACCATGCTCCCCCGCACATGGGAGTCTCGTGAAGTAAAGCAGTGCCTGAGTCCCACCTTAGACATGAAGATCCCAGAGCCGTGCCCTGGGCAGGACAGGCTCAGACTGTTCCCTGAGGGAACCTCTGGCGGGTCGAGTGCTTTCTGAGAGCAGGACGGAGGGAGAAGGGGACAGCATCAGGTGATGACGGGAGGAGCAATGAAGAGGGCCAAAGAGGAAGGGGGAGGCATGTGCGCCAATGAGACCCCCACCCCTGCCGTGGCTGGGGCCTGAGGTTTGATCCCTGCCCACCCTCCAGAAAACACAGTGGCCTGTGTGCCCTTCAGACCATACTGGCAGCAAGCAAGGAAGCTGGAACCCTATCGGGCCTGAAAACCATTATTAGTCCCTTTGGATCTTTGTCAAAACCAGGGTTTCTTGTTGGACCTCCAGAGCCACCCACCTGTCATCTGTATGAACACTTAGGAACTGGAGTTGCATCTGGGAAGAGTCCCTTTTTCTTCTGTGCCGTTTCGTTTGCCTCCAGACATGGAGGCAGGAAAATTATCCTCCCAAATAGAGCCCTGTGCAGGGTACTGGTCCCACTGTGCGACGCCTTCCATGAGCCTGGCACTGTACGCGGGGCTTTGGAGAGGACATGAGAGGGCACCGGGAATGTTCCCTGCCCTCAAGGGGCTTACAATCTACTTTGGAAACACTTAAATAACAATGCAGAGCAGCTTATAATTAAGCACTTAATTATGTGTTTCTGGCTGTAAGGGTACCTGGAAATCATCGGCTTTAGGAGTAGTCCCAACTCTTCCTAGGATCCCCTTCCCTGCAGGACAAATGCCCTCAGACAAGAAGGGTACAAAGGTATCTTACCGCGAGGTGGGGAAATCTGTATTCCAGTCTCTAGCTAGTGATTTGACTTTTGGGCATATCAACTAACCTCTCTGAGCCTCAGTTGCCTCATCTAGAAAATAAGGGGTTGGACCTAGATAATCTATGAATCTCTATATATGGCCAGGCCTGAGGCTATGACTAGCAGGTGGGGGATGAGATGGGCCCTGGAGAAGGAGGAGATTTGAATCCTTGAGTGAAGGAGAGAGGGAGCTCTGAGCTGGGAAACCACAGAGGCAAAGATGTAAAAAGCAAAAAAAAAAAGTGAGAAGAAGCACCCTTGGCGAAGGGGCGGTGATAGTGATGAAAGGAGAAAACAGTGGAAGGCTGTGGAGGTTCTTGAAAGCCAGGCAGAGGTGTGACCTTGATGCGTACCGTGGACAGCTGTTAACTATTGCCCGTGGAAGAAGTAATGCACAAAAGCACTCCTGAGAGCTGACTAACCTGGAGCCATGGGCAGAACTGACCAAAGCGAGAGGACGGAGGCACCAGAGGCATGGAGACCTGTGGTGTGGATAAGCCCAGGGGTGACTGCAAAAGCAGAAGCGGCCCCTGCACAACGTCGCAACTCCAAAGGCCTGGTGCTCTGCGAAGCACCTGCACGGAGCTTGGGGGACTTGTGGGGCCCTGGGCTGGACCAGCCCTCAGGAGGCAGGGCCAGGAAGCCCTACCAATAAGCACAGGCCCTGGGGCTTGCCTTGGTTTAGTTTTCTTTCCATGGGAAGGTATCTGTGGAGAGAGTGGGATGTCCTGGGGTATGAGTGGTATAACCGGCCACTGTGTCCTCTGGATGAGCAGGCAGGAACAGCTTCTAGAGATTGGAGGGGAAAGGTCAGTATGCAGCGGCCAGGAAGAGAGGATATCCCCTGGAGGATGGTTAACTGGACCGAGTCCTGTTGGGTCGCTTCCCTCCCTGGGACGGAGGTGTGAATGACAGGTTTAGGATGAGAAGGGAGTGTGAGATTATTCTAGTTGAACTTGTATGACTGGGGGGATGGTGGCATTGCTCGGATGCAGAGGCTGACACCCTCTGCAGGATTCCTCTTTGTTCTGTGACCCCAGGACAACATCCATGGGGTCAGCAAATGAGAGATGTTGACACCCACACTCTCGTGTGAACTTGGACAAGCCACCTCTCATCCCTGGGCCTCAATTTCTACATCAAGATAAGGGGTTGGATGAATTGGTCTACCACTGAGTGACCCTGAACACATTTGCTCCCAGTTTACCAAGCTCTCTCCCCATCCAAGTTCTGCCAGAAGGATGCAGAGAGCAGGTGATCAGGCTTGACTCGCCCAGTCACCCCCACACGCTTCTGAGTGGAGACCTTCAATCAGATACTGGGCCTCCATGACCACAGCAAGGGCCCTGGAAGGGGATTCGGAACAACCTTGCTTCCGGTTGCTTCCTTCCCACCCCACTCCTCCTGCCTGTACACAGCTCCTTCCGGTCCCCACCGGGCTTGGCACGAATGTCCTCCCTGTTCATCCCAACGACGCTAGGAGCTGTGTGTTCAAGGCACTGTGGTTGGAGCTGTGGGCACAGAAGTGAGACACATGGACCGAGTCCCTGCTCCCACGGATGAATGTGTCACCTGGGATAGCTCACAAAGAGAGAAGAGGGGGATATTCACGCAGCTCAAGCATGACCACATCCCAAATGGAGGAGAACGCTGATGCTTACAAAGCCTGAATGGGTGCCCTCTGACAAGTGCCGGACCCGTTTCACGGACAGTTGTCCCAAAAGCCACAGTTCACCTTCCCAGATTTGGAGCTGGCATTACCTCGGGCCTGGAATGTACTGGAGTTGCCCCCTCTGCTTCCAAGTTAACTTCCCTCCCCCAGCTCTAATCTCCACCCTCCAGCTCGCCCCACCCAACGCCCTGAATCTGCTCTCTGGCCTCCTCCAGGAGTCACGTCGGTTTCTGTGCTCATCTTCCTCACAGCAGACTTGGATCTGGAATCTATACTTCTAGATTCTAGGGGAACCAACTGGATGCACGGAAGGGGACACATCTGAAGAGGGTCCATACACACAGCTTTCCTTCGAACCTCGCACGGCACACCCTCCCGTACCACACGCTGCCAGAACGTCCATGAACTCCTGCTTTTTTTTATTGCCGTCAACCTGGCCATCACTCTCACCCAACAACTGATTTGCCTCCACCTGCCAACCTGGGCATACCATTTCTCCCCGTGCCCAAACCTGGAGCCCCCCGCCCAACTTCAGGACATCAATCCTGCTGATCACCTCCAGGACGCCTCTCCCAATGACCCCAGCCGGCCATCTTCTCTCAGTCTACACCTCTCAGACGCTCACATAACACTGTGTTGTACTTCCGTAGTCATCTGCTTTCCTCTCTTTTGTGTTACTCCATCATTTTTCACTTGGATGGGCCCCGCTTTCACCTCAAGACTGTAAATGCCTCAAGGAAAGAGATCACCTCTGTCTTATGTTTCCTTTCTACCGCCTGTCCCTGTGCTCAGCCCACTTTTGACGTTCAGTCAATTAGTGTGTTTGTGTATGGGACACACCCACGTAGGCACAGTCACAAGGCCCCACACACGGCTCATTCTCACACCCCCACGTTCACAAACACACCTCACCGTCAACTTCCTTTAACACCCAAAAAGACAGCCACCTCTGTAAGTATCATGCCCACAAAGGACAATTTCAGTATCCACGTCCTCCCTGTTCCAATGGTGGACAGGCAGGGCCATTTACACACCCAGCCTCCTGACCACCGGACCTCGTGGGGTGGCCAGCACAGTGGTCATCCTTGCCCCTGGGTGAATGAGGAAACTGAAACCCAGGACAGTGCGTGGCTTGGTTGATCAAGGATCCTCAGTTAACCACAAATTAATTTTCTTCATTTGACAAGCTCTCTGAACCTGTCACCAACTCGCCCACATTCCCTCTTTCCCCACCCAGCCCACCAGACTTCTGAGCCCTGGTGTGGACACAGAGGGGGAGCAAGTCCATCCTGCTGCCCTGGGCGCCCTTGGCAAGCAGCAGCAGCAGCCACCCCATGCGGTGCACCTACACGTCCCTTCCCCGTGGCCTGAGCGCTGTGTGGAACTGTGGTCTGCACCGTGCTACACCTCAGCCACCTCACCCAGAGGTGTCACGAGCCAGCCTCACGCTGCTCTGACGAGTGAGCCAGGGAAATCCCCTCTCTGCCAGGAGAGATGACGTGCCACAGCTTGCTCAGCCCAGGACAGTGCCAGTGCCAGGGGACCTAACGGGCCATACCAGGCGCAGGTCACAGTGGCAGCCTCAGAGGCCCGCAGAGAGAGTGCTCCTTGCAAAATGGGATAGGAGGGGCAAAGAAGAGTCCTGAGGCTCTCAACTCGGCAGCTCATAACCTGCTGCCCATCACCATAGAAAGCAGAATTGAGCAACTCCTGGGAGCCACCCACCCACCGGGGTCAGAGAGAAGGGGTGGACAGAGACTTGCCTCCCAGTGGGGTTTAAGTCTTGCTTGTGGCGCAGGGCACTGCGACTGACTGAGACAAGGGGCTCTAGTGGAAATGTTTGAAAGTGCAGGCCAACGGGCATGAAGGCAGCAGAGCGCCAAACAACATCAACAGGAGAAGGCCTTGGTCTGGAGGGACCGGGGCTGGGAAGAAATCCACCCGGCCTGTTGGCAGTGAGGGAAAAGCAGGAGGTGTAGGCAAAGGTGTAGGGAGGGGAGCTCTGACTGGAGACCAGCCCCAAACACACACACATAGACAGACACAAACACCACAGCCCACTGCAAAACAGCCCTTACTCCCCGCCATGACCTCCCATGGTGGTTCACCTGGCCAAGCCCCAGGACCCCCCAGAGCCCAGCCCCTGAGTCACCGTGTGGACTTGTGTCAGGCAGCCCTCTTCTGCCTCTGAAGGGCCCCACCCACCTGGCAGAGCGGGTAGAACTGGGGGCTTGGCAGCCGTCCAGAAGGGGCCGTCCTGGGCAACTCTCAGGCAGGTGCCCAGGCTGGGAACTGCCTGCACACTCCGCAGGCCCCAGGCATCCCTCTTCAGGAAGCAGGCCCCAGTCAAGCCAAACATCCACTGTCCAAAGCAATATGGAACACCTCATCGGGAAACCACAGATAATCCCCAAATTTCACCCCGAACTCCAGCCAGCCCTCACCGCCACCAAATACTGGACTTGATCACTGGGAGATCAACTGACGGTTTGGAGCCTCCTCTCCTCTCACTCCCTTCCCCACCCCCACCCCAGCCACAGGACTGAGGGAGGAGGGGGATCCACTTACTGGGTCCTTAGGAACGACACTTCTACTCTCCACTTCTCCTAGGGTCTCCTCCTCACCTCGGGAACCCTCCAGAATCCCCACCCTCTCATTCCCCCAAAATCAAAGTGGTCCCCTCTGTCCCCAGCCTCTCAAGCCCGCGGGATCAGACATTCAGCAAATATTCTTCAGGAGTAATTGGAAGAGATGGAACAAGGGCTTTTCAGCTCCTGAGTGGAAGTCTCTGGATGTCATTTAATGGCACACGAAAATAAAAGGCTCCGGCCTCCCGCCCACCACCACCAGGAGATCATTAATCTCAGGAGAAAGGCATCAGCGCTTCTATCACTGCAGCCAGCCCCGCAAAGAGCCAGACAAATTACAGACCCGAGCCTGGCGCTCATGGGGGGGGGGGGGTCACTTATTAGACTGGCGTTCAATTTTTGTTTGCTTTTCAGGGCCACTGTCCCCTGACAAGCAGCAGTGGTGCCCCTGCCTAGGGGGAGAGTCAGGGCAGGCCAGGGAAGAGGGTGACCACCTTGGTTAGACACAGCTCATCTGCCTGGGGTGACAGGGCGGCTCCAAGCCAGGTACCCCTGGGTCCCAGCAGAGGCTCAGGCAGCTCACATGGCCGCACGAAGGAGGTCACCCCAAAGCTCAGCATCCCTCCCGTTTTCTAGACCACCTGACTAGGGGGCTGACTCCCAGTGGAGGCTTCAGACCTCCCCTTCCTGGGCTGAGAGGAGAACACGTTCAGGCCCACTGAGGACCAAATGACAGGTCAGGTGGGGAATGTCCCTTGACTAGAGCAAAGACTCAGGGAACACTCTCCTATGTTATCAGGAAGTCTTAAGAGTGGGCCTGCGGGAGAGACTCTGGGGGTGCTGCCAGGGGAGGACCTCATCTGTGGCATTCGGAGGGTTCGCCGTGCTGCTGGCCAAGGCCACCCTGCGAAGGCCTAGCTCCTAATTCGTCCAGTGTTAACCGTCTTATTACATATTCATCGAGGTCCGGAGTGGGGCCTGGATAAAGTAGCTCCCCCGAGGAGGCAGCTGTCAGTGCTGGGGAGCCTGGACCGCAGGGTCCGAGATTCTCTTCAGCTCAGGGCTTCCACATGCTAGCCCAGGAGCTGTCTACACCCAAGTCCTACAATGGAAGGGGCTGCTAGACTCGGTGTAGCATCACTTTCATTGTCTCTTGGATACCTGTGTAACTAATAGGCCCAGCGGGGCTGTCCACCCCACGTGACGAACCACTCCCAAACAGTGGTAAGCCCGGCAGATCTGGGAAGCTGGGAGTAGAGACAGTGACTGTCAAGACCTGCCCCAGGGCCATTCCCAAACATTCCAGCCATTGGAGTCCCTGGAACTCAAACTCAAACCATGAGTCTTTGAAAGTTTGGAGCCCCTCTCCCAGCTCTTGAAGACAGGGCTCATTCACCCCTCCATCCCCCAGGGCCTAGTAGAGATCAGGCACACAGTGGTGGCTCAGAAGCCCCATGCCTTTAGACAAGTTTCCCTAACTCTCCCTTTGGCCCACTTCTGAAACATCTCTGACATCTAACATCTCTCACTGCTAACATCTTCCTTATCAGCAGGACCAGTAGGTGAGAGGGTGCCTCTAGGCACAGCCTGAATCTGGTTTTGCGGGATGGGAACGGTGCCCCCTAGAGTGGTGTAGGGACAGACCTGCCCGTCACATGCAGCACCCCACCCTGAGGAGACCAGACTTCTAGGTTCCCATCACTGGGTGGCTCGGGGGGTAGGCCTCAGACACCCTGCTCCTTTCTCCCTCCAGCTGGAGGCCTTTGAAGTGCACTCACCACCCTTCCCTGTCCCAGGAAGAGCCCATCCTGGGTGGGTCCAAGGTACAAGGGGAGTGGCCAGAGCTCAGACAGCAGCACTGCCCTTTTCCTGCGTGGCAGTGGCCTCCCCACAGCTTAGAGAACCAGCAGTGTCATACAGGATGGGGCTTTCCTCCACGTGGTGACCACGAAAGCCACAGCCTCCAAGCTCCCCATGTCTCCCCACACACCCCTGAGGAGGGCCTGAGTCACCCCCCTTCCTTCTAGAACTTACACAGGGTCAGTTCCTCTTGCCCTGTGTGGCAGGAAACGGGGGTGTAAGGAGTCTCAGCCAAGCCAGGGGAGGAGGCCGCGGGAGGCGAGGAGCTGGCGGCATTGTCCCTGCTCTCCTGAGAGATACAGAGGCTGGTCGGAGGAGCGGCCCAAGAAGCCCAAGAACCACAGGGTTGTCGGAAATGGGACCAGGAAGGAGCTGTGAGGACCCCGAGGCCCTCCAAGCTTCATCAAGAGAAGTCATCTGAGCTGGGGAAGGCACACTGCTGGAGAGGGCAGTGAGGACTCCCTCAGGGCGCAGGGGATTTCTTTCCACCACTTGCTCTGATCTTGTGATGAGTTTCAATTCCCTCCTTGCCACCGGGTTCCTTCCTGCCCCACTCAGTGGGGAAGGCCCCCTTGTCCCCATGCCTGCCACACACCAGTTCACCCAGAGCCCTTCCTCTGGTGTGCACATGCACACACATGCGCATGCACACGTACAAGCATCCACACATGCACACCCGTGTGCACACATATCCACCCACTTTCCCAGAGTCGTGAAAGCACAATTCTTTGCCAGCCAGCCAGCCTCCCTGAGTGCAGAGGACAAGCCCAGGCCTCCTAGTGGGAGACCCCAAGCATCAATCGCATACCTGACAGCCCAGCAGCCGCCTCTCAGACAGGACAGGCCTTCTCAGCCCAGCCACCCTTCCTCTGAGAGAACGCCTGGAACCCCTGTTTTCCATCCCAATCTGCGCGTGCAGTCACCGAGCCAGTTAGGATTTGAGGGAACCTGCAGAGGCCTTTTCCCCAGCACTTAACCTAAGAAGCAAACTCACCAGAGCCCCTCTGTGCACTGGGGATAAAAATAGTCTCACTCTGTGAAGACGAACTAAATGAATATGTGTGGAGTTCCTAGAACTATGCCTGGCACACAGGAAGCATTATATGAGTGTGTTACTGCTAGTAGTATTTTTTGCGTCGTCATTATTATCTTGTTTCTTTGGAGTAAAAATTGTCCTCCGTTTGAGAACGTCTTTGGCAAGCAGACAGCCCCTGGGAGGAGGGGTGGTAAATGGAGAAGACGACACTCAATGGACCTGCTTTCTTCCTTGTTAAAAAGGGTGGTGGGTGTAGACAGAGGACCCCAGGCGGGTAAACGGGCGGCTCTGAGAAGACTTCCAGGCTGCCACTCACTCACCCTGTTTTCTCTGTAGGTTACTCTCCTCCATCGGTCCATGCCCTCCGTAGGGCCACTGCCTATCTCTGCTCCAGGCAAGGTCTTCCTGGAGCACTCCCTCCAGCCAGGGACAGTTAGATTTAGCTAAAAAAAAGGGAAAGGGGGAGAGGGAGTGGGAGAGAGAGAGAGAGAGAGAGAGAACAGGATGCCCAGTTCAATTTGAATTTCAGATAAACAAGGAATCACTTTTTAGTATAAGTATGCTCCATGAAATATGTAGAACATGCTTACACTAACACATTATTTGTTGTTGATATGAAATTCCTATTGAACTGAGTGTCCTGTATTCTATCTGGCAACCATCCACCGAGGGTGCCTGAGGCCCAAGGTTTGGGAAACAAGAGCGTGGGAATACGCCTCTGACCACTTCCCTCAGCGTCTCCCCAGTGCCTGGGGCTGTGCCCTCCTTGCCCTGCTAACGAGGCCTGTTCACACTTGCCCCAGAAGATGCAACTCCCTCCATGCCCCGGTGTTTTCTCCCCTTAAGTAGGCCCCTTTGACCTGGGCACCAACTGGAATTCTCCACGCCCCAGCCTGGGGATATCTTACCCACAACTGGCTCCCTTTTAGGATTCAGGTGCTCAAGGGCGGGGGACGGGGCCCTGGCCATATGCCTTGCCCCATGACCTCTCAGGTGTTGGTTGGAGTTCCGGGAAGGAGACTGAATGAATGGCACAGACACTTCTGCCACCCTCAACCCCAGCAGCTGGGGTGACCAGGTGTGAAGAAAGGAAACGTTCGGGCCTCAGTCATGGGGTCAGGAGAGCCTGCAGGAAAAGAGGGGAGTGGGTGGAGGAAGTGAGCAGACCACCTGATTGGGCATTTCCTTTCTGCATGTGAATGAGAAGGGACAGTTATGCTCAATAAAGGGCACTGGAGAAGGGGACCAAAGGCCGGACTCTTAGTCGCCATTGTCTTCTGGGGAGCAGCCCCTTCCCAGGTGTTCGGCTAACATCTAGGGGTGTCCCTGCAGCTAGGAGCCAGAGGCATCCCCAGGGACTGTGCCCCTTCAGCCCAATGGTGAAGGTCATCACCTGCTGTCCCCACTTCCCCAGAGCTGGCAGCTTTCATCCCTGCCTGCTCTCAAGTCCATGGTTCTCTCTCACTGCCTCCCTGTGGTCTGTTTGTCCTTCCAGCCTCTTGGAAAATGGACAGATTTCTGAACCGCTATGACCTGAATGAACCTGAAGCAAGCACCCAGTTCATGACCGAAAATTACCAGGACTCTCCAAATTTCCAGGCTCCGGAAGGAAGAAGCAGTGAGCTCAAGGAGAGACCCAAGCAAAAATAACTGCCTGCCTGACCTCAGGCTTGGCCTTGCAGGTTGTGTGTCCTGTTGCCCACCATCGACAGTCTGGGTATGGAACCCCCTCTGCGTATGGAACCCCTTTTCTTCCAAATTAAAAAAGAAAATATCATCCAGCGCTCGCCAGTTGGATGTTTTGCTTCCTTGCCTGTCCTTCAAATACCAATGAGAGGAAATCAATCGATGTCTAGAACTGCGGACTGTAAATGCCACTTGGGAGGGAGGGGTTGCGGAATGGGATAGATGGACAGGCAGGAGGTGGAGACCCCTGGCCATGAACTGTCAGGGAGGCACTGTGTGACCTTGAGCAAACCTCTCACCCTCTAAAGTTCTGCTTCCCAAGTTGTGAAATTGAAGTAGGAAGAAAAGGTGTAGGGGCAGCTGGTTTATCACGTTTATTCAATACCGTTCATTCAATTACTGTCATCACCTACTATGTGCCTAACCTTCTGCTGGGTGCTGGTGATCCGTGTCTGAACAGGGAGGACAGAACAGGAGGCTTGCTTCATGGAGCTTACCGTCCAGTAGAGGAGGGCAAGATTCATCAGATGACCACAAGCAAATTACAGCAAATGTGACAAGTGCTCTGAGGGTGCAAAGAGAACCTGCTTTATGATGGATTGTGGGGCGGGGGGGGGGTGTCGGCCGGCCGGTAGGCAAGGCCTCCCAGAGGAAGTGATGCTTAACTTCAGGGCTGAAAAGCACTGTGAATGGGACCAGGGGTGGAGAGTATGCCAAAAAGAGGGAACGCTTCCAAGCTCCCGTGGCTAGCAGGGACAGGCGTGGCATTTTCCAGGAAATGAAAGGCCAGACGTAGGGCTACCTGGACAGGGGTGCAAAGACCAGAACATGCCAGGCTTTGCAACTGTACTGAAGTTTTGGATTACACCCTGAAAGCAATGAGAAATCACGGAATGAAAAAACAGATTGAAGGGAGAGAAGGAGCATAATCTGATTGATGCTTGCAGAAAGCTATAAAGAAATTCCTTGGTGTCTGCAAGGAAAGGAGTTTCGGTGTCTACCTCCCCCTGAATATCCTCTGAATGTCTCTTGGCTTTCCCACCAAGGACTCCTTGGAGGCACCTCTTTGCTATGGTCTCATGCATAGCCTAAACCCTGGTTCCTTAATTCCCCCACCCCCAACTCCAGTCCCCTCAGCACCCCCCAACCTCCACTCAGTTTCCCTCCAAGAGTTAATGACCCCTCTCTCCTTGGCTAGAATACAGCAATGCTGGTGACTCATGTGTGCAAAGTGCCTTGAGATCCCCAGATGAAAGGGGCAGGCTGCAGCCGGGCACCGCATTATTACCTCCTTAGAGCCAGGCCCCACATTAGCTGGAAGGCAGAGGGGCCCTGGCCAACCCCTCAGCCCAGCTGTGCACACTCTTAACCAGTTGGAAGATTTTCGTGGGGGGATCTCAAGAACGCACTGAGCTGGGAGACTGCCCATTTGAATAGGGAGGAAATTGGACCATGCTTCCCCTGTCCATTGATAGATTTGGCTCCCTGCCTGGGTGATAGACTCCAAGTTCTTGTTCCGGAGAAGGGCCTTTGATGCCAGCCCAGGTAGTGGTAGGAACTCCCTACTCCCTTCTACCCCACCAGACAAGCTTGCCAACAGCGCTAAAAGAAGAAACAAAAGGAAGAAAGTGTCCATGTGCAGTGTATGCAAGGCAGCCTCGGAAGGGACTTCCTGGGTGTATGTGAACCTCACAGTCCCCACAGCCCCCACCCCACCAGGCCCAGAGTGTAATTGGCAGCTCCGGTTGGAGCCCAAGGCTGGGATAAATAGCAGGTCGGCTTCCTAGAGCAGCCCCAGATCGAGACACATCCTCCCCTCTTCTGCTTTTAATTCCTTGTGGCTAGCATGTTTATTTTGGGTGAGGGAAAAAAAAATCGGATGTTTATCCTTCGAGGAAATTATCGGCTTGCTTTCCTTCCTTTTTTTCCCCCCTCCTTTCTTTTCCCGTGGTGTTTTGGGCTTTTAGTTCAGCTACAGGAGAGACCCCCACCCTCCTGGCCCCAAAATGTGAAAAAAGAACAAAGCTGGCCCAGGCTCTAGGCTAAAGCTAGTCCTGCCAGACAGCCCCTGAAAGCCACAGAGAAGGAGGTCCCAATGGCAGGGAGGGGAAACCTGGAGGCCCAGAGACCTCGGGAAACCCACCCATGACTCAGCCGTCTGTCTGCACAACACCTTGGGGGCTATTGTCCTTTTTCTTTTCACGGCCTCCTCCAAGAAGACACAAAATGAGCATGTAGATCTCTAGTGAAGCAGCTAAGAAATATAAGAGCCCATTAGTGACCCCTCTGCAAGGATAAGGAGAAATAATTCTATCATCATCATCACCATTGGATACCATTTGTTGAGCACCTTTTGCAGACCAGGCACTGTGCCAAGTGCCTAACATGTGGCATCTCCTGTGATGCATTCCTGCATGGTTTCACAGCCCACCGGAGCCTTCATACATATTGTCTCACTCAATTGTCACAATCTAATAATGTAGGTGTTGTTATTCTCATTTTATAGATGAGGAAACTGACATTCCGATACGTTAAGGAACCTGCTCCCTGTTCTGCAACTAGTGATGATGGCATCTGGTACTAACTCAAGCTTTGTCACTCAGTAGTCCGAAGCCAACAGTACTCTAATTTTACACTCTGGGCTACATAAAATAAAGGCCAGATCTTCCATTATTCAGAAGCCGTGTGGGCCAAGAGGGAAGGCTGGCAATTCCAGGAGAATTTAAGGGGGGTCTCCCCGAGTGTCTTCCTTTCCCCCAGCTTCAGCTATTCTCAACCAAGTAAGACTTGTGGGGAGGGCCAGCACCTGGACACTCACCGCAATGGCCTGGCCCAGTGCAAGGTTATTACCGACCCCTCACCCCACCTGCCCAGGGCAACTAACCCAACAGTGTGCTACCCTCCATGCACTGAATCACCCCCTCCCTCCTGAAACTGCCTGTGTGATAACTGCTCTTAGGGCAGGAAGAGAGGTGGAAAAGGAGGGGGAGCCATATAAGACTTCCTGATGGTGGTGATGAAGATGATGGTGACGATGAAGGTGGTGGGTCCAGGTGATGGGCTGAGCAGCCCTGGCATGGGAAGAAAGCCTGGTATACGTATTAGGTGATGTAGTTTTAAAAGTGCAACTTTTCTTAGCTAGAAGACCTAAATTCACATAGTCTCTATCACTTGATAGCCCTGTAACCGCGAGCAACTTACTCACCAGTTCTGGAACTGTGTTTCATCTGCAAAAATACCGTGTTTCTCCGAAAATAAGACGTAGCCAGACCATCAGCTCTAATGTGTCTTTTGGAGCAAAAATTAATATAAGACCTGGTCTTATTTTACTGTAATATAAAACCGGGTCTTATATAATATAATATTATAATATTATAATATAATATAATGTAATATAATGTAATATAATGTAATATAATATATACCAGGTTTCATATTAATTTTTGCTCCAAAATACGCATTAGAGCTGATGGTCCGGCTAGGTTTTATTTTCGGGGAAACACAATAGTAAAACAAAAAACAATGGAAGTCAGTGCTTTCCTTAAAGATCTGTCGCAATGGTTAAATGAGATAGCACAGAAGGCACCCAGGCCCAATTGTGCCTGGCGTGCAGGCAGCTCAGTAAATGCAGGTTTTCCTCTCCTTTCCTGCCTCTATCTCACCTGCTCTGCTCCCCAGCTCCGTAATGGGAAAGAGTCACTTTCCCCAAATGAGAGTCCTTCCCAAGAGACTCATCAAACAACCAACTTGGAGGAGCCTCAAGCCCCAGCCCGGCATCCCCCTCCCAAGCTGAGCAAAACATTGGGTGGCTTGGATCAGGAGAGACAACCCAGTTCCTTAGCAACTAACAAGCATTTCCCTGTAAAGACAAAGACCCTTCACTCAGAATGTTCCCTCCCCCACCCCCCTTGCATCTCCAGGTGTTTGATCACTGTGCTGGAGTGGGGCTAGAGGCTGCCCACCCCCCAGAGATCTAGGGGCCTCTTGCCCCACCCTCCCAGAAGTCCTGATATTACCTGTAATTATCCCACAGCACCTTTCATCTGGTGCTAATTACCTTTCCCATTTACCCCCAGGGGCTGCTGGGACAAGTGAGGTACACATACACACTCACACAATTGCCCATATTTCCCCTTCTGAGACCCCCGCTCCATTTTACAGATCAGGAAACTAAGGTTAAACACAGGAGCAATTCTTTGAGGGTTCACACTGAGAAATAGGAGCTGAAGAGGCTGGTTTAGGGAGAGGGGAGGACAAAGCCCCTGAGTATCCTGGGGGGTGAGAGACCAGGAAGGAAAAGAACCTTTTGTGGAAAGCCTTGCCAGGACGGGGGTCTTGGCTCTGAACGCTGCCTTGGTGCCACCAGATAGATAGATGCAAGCCACCCTGCTTAACACAGAGAGGACATTTCAAAGGGAAAAGGGGAAATATTTTAATAGAAAAGGAAAGGAAGAGAAAGAGTCTGAAAGAGGAGGAAATAGAAAAGAGGGACATGGCCATCTCTTCTGATGTAGCTGAAAGAACCACTGACCAGGAGTCGAGATCTGATTTATTACCAATGCTACCATTCACTGCTGTGTGAGCCTGAGCAAGTCAGCTGCCCTCTCTGGGCCTCAATTTCCTCGTCTATAAATAGTTTGTTATGGGTATTCTCTGAGGCCCCATGCTAGCTGAATGTCCTGCAATTCTGTGTGGTTATTTGGGGGAATGGTAGAGAAAGACACTATCACTGTCCCTTTGGCTGTGAGGTGAATGGAAGCCACCAGAACAGGGTAGAATGAGCATTCTTGGGATTAAGAATGAAAAAGAGCCAAGTGCATTTGGCTGCAAGGGCCAGAAGACCCTAGTAGGAGGCCCAAGTTAAAGAGGAGTTTACAGATGTGGGAGCTGGCGAACCTGGGATTTCAGAGGGACCCCTTCCCAGAAGCAGCAGCCCGAGAGAGAGAGAGCTCATCCTTCCCAGATCCAGGAAACCCATTTACAGAACCCAGTGCAGGGAGATTGTAGGAGCACCCTGGCCCTGTGTCTGCACTCAGGGACAGAGGGTAGAAATGCGACTCAGAAGCGGGGCAGAGCACAGAAGTGCCCCCTCTTTCCCTCATGAGCTGGAATCCACCCCACTGGCATTAGTCAGCTGGGCAGCGAGCAGAGGGTTCAAAGGAAAGAGGCTGAGCCTGTCAGAAAGGCAGACGCAGCAGGCCCTACGTTCCAACTTTCATTTCCATTCTCATGAAGAAAGCAGACAGTGGGCTGAGTGGGTTTCCCTTAGGGCCTGGGCAGAAGGGTGAGCACGGGAAGTGTCCTAAAGGAGTCCAGATACCCTCCACCCGCCCCCCCCCCAACACACACACACACACACACACACACACACACACACACTCACACACACACACTCACACACAGCCACACGCCCACATATACACACACACAGAGAAACAAATGGATAAGCACATCCAAGACACTACAATGCAATGGATCCCTTATACACGTGCTGTGTGACGCCAGCGTGCAGTCAGCCATTCTCCAATATTGGTGGAGGCTCAGCTGTGTGCTAAGAACTGAAGGGACTACGAGAGAAACCTAGACGGTCTCTGCTCTCCAGAAGCTCTTCCTGTGTGGTGGGAGAGAATATGGACAGACACAAAGACTACCAAGAATAGTGTAATTGGGAGGCCTGTAAGAGTCCAGCACCAGAAGAAAACGGTAGGAGGACAGGCTAACAAGTAAGAGGGGGGAGGCATTCCAGCCAGAGGGATGGAGCAGCCTGTGGAGGGGAAGGGGCTGGAAGAGAGAGGCTTGACTGGGGTGGTGAGGGTCCTGAAGGAAAGACGCGCATGAAGAAAAAACTGGGGCGGCGGGATGGCTCAGTTGGTTAGTGTGCGAGCTCTTAACAACAGGGTTGCTGGGTCGATTCCCACCTGGGCCTGTGACCTGCGCCCTCCACAACTAGATTGAAAACAATGGCTTGAGCTTGGAGCTGAGCCTCCAATGGGAGGCCGGTTGGCTCAGTAGTTAGAGGGAGGTGCTCATAACACCAAGGTCGCCAGTTCGAGGCCCACACCAGTGAGCTGCACCCTCCACAATTAGATTGAAAACAAAGACTTGACTTGGAGCTGAGCTGCACCCCCCACAACTAGCTTGAAAAATGACTTGACATGGGGCTGATGGGTCCTGGAAAAACACACTAGTCCCTAATATTCTCCAATTAAGAAAGAAAAAACTGCCTGGTCCTAGCCAGTGCTCCCGCAGGTACACACTCATGCTTTCAGTTCACTAGCCTGCCCTCAAACCCTGATCCACAGATGGCACCTGCATCTGCCCACGAGGACACTGGTCAACACTGTCCAGAGTTCACCTGTCTCCCTCCCACCATGCCCTGAAGACCAGGCCCTGCCCATCAACACATACGCAAACGTGCATGCACACACTTACACACACCTCTACTATATGCATCCTGCACACACACACACACACACACACACACACTGTAAATACACCAGCCCACACAAAATCACATGGTATACGCACCCGCTAGACACTCCAAGGTTTCGACTCTGCCAAACTCTTTCTAGACATCCATGCAAGCTGTGTGTATGTGCATTGTTCAGCCTGGGCAGTCGCCAACGTAGGATTTGCACGCACATGCAGTCTACATATATGCATGCCACTTCATTCACAACCTGCATACACACCTGCCCACTACTGACACAGACACTCCATCAGTTGGACTGCACAGAGGACCAGACGAGGCCTTGCCCCAACTCTCACTTTGAAGTCTCCCAATGCAGCAAGTGGAGGACTTGCGTGTGTGAGTGGTTTGGGGGTGTTTGGGAGGGCAAGGGGAGGTTCTGGCAGAGGAGAGGAACCGGGCCCTCCCCCTGAGGTCCACAAGGAAGGCACCCAGACCAGCACACACCCAGCACCCGACCTCTGGGCCCCCGCCGGCTGCCAAGCCAGGGAAAGGAGAAGCTAAAAGTGGCCAGTCTGAATTGCTAAATTGGTCCTCAGTGGAGAAGGGGAAGCGCGTCAGTTCCCTGGGGAAGTGGCCGAGCCCAGGGTGGCCACAGGCCCCTGGGCTTCTACTCCGATGGAAAAAAAAGTTGCTCAAATAGATCTGACGCTTTGTTTTCGAACCCAAAATACCCTGTGGTGGCAGCCGGAAGTATGACCGCGGGAGGGAAGTGGGGCAAGAGGGGAGGGTTAGTTCGAGTTTCCATTGTGGCAACTTTTTCTTTCGTTTGGGGTCTAGAAGAAGCTCCCCTGCCGATCCGAGAAAAGCATTTGTGTGAGAGGGGAGTGTGGCTCTGAGATTGGGGCTAGGGTACCCACAGCCACAGTTACCCTTGGTCTGCGCCCTGCCTTCCCTGAGGCCTTGGAAAACTACCGTGTCCTCCAGTACTGTCAGAACTTTCTCTCAGGCCACCTGGTGGCAGGTGGGAAAGCCTATGGGGAAGAGCGGCTGATGCCAGGGACAAAGGGCCAAGTCTCAGGTGACTTTACCTTCAGAGACCTGACTCTCCTTAGTGGATTTTGATGTAATTTTTAAACAAAGACCTTATTCACACAAAATTTCCCAAAGATCATCCAATAAATTAGCTGGACTACATACAGCACAGACCCACATATTCCGATTCAGGATTTTAAATGTCAGTGGCACTCATGCTGGCTCCAAAATACAAGATTTGGGGAAGTGTCACTACAGTGGGGAGGCAGGATCTCAAAGTGCACTCCCCTCACGCTCTCTCCTTGTGCTGACTTATTTTTCCTCATATCACTTAGCACCACTGTGGGGACAGAGCCCCAAAAAGCAGTTTCCAGGCTCTCGGCCTCACATAAAAAGGTGCTGGCTCAGGTAGTAAATGGCCATCGACTGTGATCAAATGGCCAGCAGCTGTGGCTAGTTGGCCGTCAGCTGTAACCAGTGAGCCATTGGCCATGAATATAACTGCCGTGGCTGGGCTAGCAAAAAAGGGGGAGCTAGCAAGAAGATGGGGGCTGAGTCTGCAAGCGGCACAGTGAGGGTTGAGAATTGTGTGGCTCCTGGTTCCTGTGTCTCCAACCCAGCTGCCAGCGAGAGTATAGTGGTCTGACTCCCCTACCTATGGCTCCGTGGGTGTTCCTTTTTGGCCTCACCATGTCATGCGTTCTTGTGTGGGGAGTGGGAGCTGAGACCCCGCAGGCCGCCCCGCACGACAACCACCTTATATTGTTTACTTATGGCTCATCTCCACCTTGAACACTCATCAGACCTTGAGTCTCCACAGACGGACTCAGGCTGTTTTCCTCACTGCGGTGGTCCCAATGCCTGACACACAGTAGGCACACAATAAGTAAGTGTCCACTGTTGGCCACAATCAGGAGGACAAAGAAGGTTGTTAAGCAAGTGTATGGCCTCATGGGGTCTTGTTAATTTAAAAATCCTGAGGCTGCTACACACCACAAACTCTGGGCTACGTGGAGGTGGAGTGGGCTAAGGCGTACAATGGGAATAAAACACAAAATCGGAAGTGGTTCCAGACCTTCTGGAAGGTTCAGGGCAGGAGGATGGCAGGCAAACATTTATCAAAGCATTACACAAATAAATGTAAAAAACGTCGGTAGGATTAAAGCTACCTAGGAGTAGTGTTTGGTGTGGCACCTGGAATGACGTATCAGAGGAAAGGCTTTTCTGAGTAAGTGGGGACTGAACTGCAGGATGAACGCCCTCACAGACATCACAGT
This sequence comes from Rhinolophus ferrumequinum, assembly GCF_004115265.2. Lineage (NCBI taxonomy): Eukaryota > Metazoa > Chordata > Mammalia > Chiroptera > Rhinolophidae > Rhinolophus > Rhinolophus ferrumequinum. Next base: position 43,833,424 of record NC_046301.1, read on the forward strand.
CCAAGAAAAAACACCCCCGGGGTGCAGGCATGGGGCTCCTGGGTCCTGGCACTCTGGCACCGGATTCGAACTGGTGGCCCAGGATCTGTGAACCCGGCTGCAGTTCAGAGGCAGCCGCGCGCCCTGGGTCCCTGGGTGATATTTACCAGCTTTTAATGATGGCAGGCTAATCACCCTAATGAAGAACTCCCTCCGGGCTGGGGCAGCCAGACTGCGATGAGGAAAGCCGCCTGTGACTCACGCTGACTGTGCCTGGAGCCGGCTGCCACAGGGCTGCTCCGTGTGCCCCCCCAGCGCAGCCCAGGAGCGCAGGGCCAAGGCCTGCAAACCCGCCACCCCCCCCACCCTCCTGGGCCGGGCCGGCAAACCCGACGGCACCTACTGGCACCCTTGGCCAGGCCTAAACTGAGACTTCTTGCTCTGCCCCGGCGGGAAGGGGCAGAGAGGGGATGTCTCCGACATCCCCTTCCCACGCAGGACCTCAGCTCCGCGGCTGCCTGCATTTGAGCGGGGGGGGGGGGGGGGGGGGGGGGGGGGGGGGGGGGGGCCGTCCTGGTGTGCTCAGGCACCGCTGAAGATCCCGGGCTCTGCTGGGCTTTGCATCCACTCTCCTAACCACACTTTCTCCGCCTGTGCCTCAGTTTCCCGGAGCAGTAACTCAAGATTCTCCACACCACCCCCCACCCTGCCCCGGGTGGCAGGAGCATTAATTACAGTCTGTTCCCGGCTTTGAAGATGAAAAATGCCAAGGATCATTACCACTCAATTAACGGGGCTATTACGACTGGAGTTTAGGTCTGATTAATCCTGCCCCGCCCCCACCCTGGGAGCCATGTTGCCTTGGACTCCTCAAGCTCCATCTTTCTCCCGGATTTCACACCCAGAGTTACCCTCCTTCCTGTTCCTGCTAATAACATCAGGAATGGGGCCTGGTATAACGTCTGGCACATTCATTCTTCCACGAGTATTTATGGAGCCCTCGCATACGCCAGGTTCTAGCTGGGGACACAACAGTGAAGGGCACAGATCCAAGCCCCTGCCTTCCTGGAACTCACATTCTAGTAGGTGCCCAGATGTCTGATGGGATCCAGCACATCCAGGCGGGTGCCTCCCTTCCACTCCTCTAGCATTTCTCACTCATCCATGCAACAAACCATAGACAGGCCTAGGCCAGGCACCACGGGAGAGGTCCTGAAAGGATGATGCTAACGGGTTCTAGTTTCAGAGATGAAAAAAATAAACATGGAAATGAGGGGCCAGGGAAGCAAATCTCCTTTCACCGAATACCCCCTGCCCTTCTCACTCCTCACTTGTGGTTCTTAGTCCCTCCCTCTTAAGGCCTTGATCAAGCGCCCCCACCCCGCAGTCAGGCCTTCCCCTGTCCTGAATAAGTCCCTCCTGCCAGTCTAAAGTGGTCCTTCCCCTTCTGAGCTCCCTGTCTGTACCTCCTTTATGACATGATGTCCTGTGTATGATCGCTTCCACCAAAGCCTCATTCCTCACTTCCCTTTAAACTGTCTGCTCCTGTTGGGACAGGCGGCAGGATTCTAGTCTCATGTCTGTTCCTTCCACAAAGAGTGCACAGGAAGTGCTCCCTACCTTTTGTCTCATTGATATGAGAAAGCTGAGTCCCAGACCTAGGAACCCACCCCCATGAAATGGAATTTGGGTGGGCAAATTCCTGTGGCAGGGGGTAGTCAGTGCTGGGGCAATAAAAACGAAAGGACCAGGTGGGAAGGGCCAAGTGGATATAGCCGCTCCTGAAATTGACCATGTTTCAGAATTACTGACGTGGACACTGGAATTGGGTCAACAAACTGATGGAGGACCTGCCAGGGAAAGGCACAGGGTTGGGGGGTAATGCTGGGGAGACAAAGAGGAATAAGGCTCAGTCCCTGCCCTTGGGGAGCTTGATACCATCTCTTGTCTTCCAGTAACTTCCTGGCTGATCTTGGACCAAATAATTCTGCAGTATCAGAGAGGGTGGGGAGAGATCATGCCCCTTCTCCTGTGCCCACCTGCCCTGAGCTCTGGCAGGGAAGCTCATGCTGACTGGCAGACTTAACTGCTTTGTTCCCCCAGCCCTCAGGGTGACGGGATGGGGCCAGGGGCAGCATCAGCCTTTACCATGGTGGCTATAAAAAGCATTTCATTTTCTAGGAGAGCTATGGCATGACAAGGGTGGGAAAGCCCTGCCTAAGCCATCTGGTGAAAGAAGATGCTAATATAACTAAGAAGCTCAAATTCTGGACCCCAAAGAGTCGTTAGCTGCTTTTCCCTGGATCCCAGATTTTTAACTGCATAGCACGACAAAGAATCCTAAAGTCTGCCCCGACTCCTCAACCTGATGGATGACGCAAAAAGGGCTTGCTTGTTTGAGGCTGAAGAGGGTCTGGAGGCTGAGCGATGATAAGAGACAAGGGTCCAAAGACCACAGCTCCCTCTGGTTCCCCAAAGGTTTTTCTTACAGGGAGAGGAGGAAAGGAACCTGCCAGCCTCTTGGATCCAGCCCCTGTCCTATGGGTGAAGCCTGTCCCCAGCAAGAGGCTGGTTATGGGACGGCAACTTCTCTTATAATTTTTCTCTCATCTCTCTCCCTCCTTTTCTCTCTCACTCCCTCTTTGCTTCCCCCTGACTGCCTCCCCCTCTGTCCCACCATATTCACACTGTTTCTGATTCATTTCAGATGATAAAGTTCCTCTTTGCAAAAAGCCCCATCCCCCAAGCGTCCTTTCTACAGAGACACCATCCTTTCCCAGCTGAGTAGGGGGCTGTCCCACAGTGGCCCCCAGGGGCAATGACAGGCCCTCTGAGCACATGACTCCACTTACTCTCTGTGAACCCCTGAGCTAAGACAGAAAAGTTCCTTTATAAGCCTTCATCCCCTGACCCATTCCTCCCTCCCCCCAGGTTCCCAGCCCAAGCCCTACAGAACCCCAAACTTGGTTAGGAACACTAAGACATGTCTCCTTCCAACCTTCTCTGCAATGGAATCCAAAATGCATGGATTAACAGAGCTGGGAGGAATTTAGAGGGAGATTATCCAGTCTTGCCCTTACCAGAAGCCGGGGAACAAGAGGGCCTGGGTTCAAGGTCACATAGATAATTTATGGCAGAATCCAGAACTCCTGATCAGGGCTTATACTTTTATTAGCTTTTCCAAGTCTCACCTTCTGCCTAAGACCTCTCTTCCCTCCCTGCCCCAGCCCAGCCTGGCCCTGAACGCTCATCCTCTAGACAACCACCCCCACCCTCCCACACCATGGTACTTTACTCACTGCCTCGGACTTATATCTGAGGAGGCGTCTCCAGGACCACTCCAACCCCAGCAAATGTACTTGGCAACAAGATTTTCTCCCTTTAGTCACCAGACTCTCCCGAAATTGCTTCAAGTATGGTCAAAGACACCCCAATTCAATATTATTATAATGAGTTAGCTTGAATTTAGGCATGAGCCAGACGTTTAAAGTGAAAGTGCGTGATTGGCTGGGAGAGGGTCCTCTGGCCTCTGAGACAACCTAGGGCAGTGGGACCAGAGCTTAAAGTGACGCAGTTGTCATTCCACTTACTGGGAGCCCTGGCAGAAACACTGCTCCTGCTGACCTCCCTGAGTGCTGTACCTCTTTACTCTCCCCTGGACAGGGGCGCCTTCCCTACCCCACGCTGGGTCCCAGGAGTGCTAGGAGGCAGCCCTGCGGCTAGCCTTTCTTCTACTCATTGCCTTCACAGATTTTATACCTAGCCCTCCTCTGAGCCACATCTGCCATTTCGTTTCTTTCCCCTGACAGCCATAACGGGGAGAAAGGGCCAGAGTAAGAACAGCAGCTTTGGGGGTGGCCGGATGGCTCAGTTGGTTGGAGCGCAAGCTCTGAACAACAGGGTTGCCGGTTCGATTCCCAAATGCGCCAGTGAGCTGCTGTCCTCCACAACTAGATTGAGGACAACGAGCTGCCGCTGAGCTTCCGGAGGGGCAGACAGATGGCTCAGTTGGTTATAACAGGAGCTCTCAACAACAAGGTTGCCAGTCCAATTCCCGCATGGGATGGTGGGCTGCGCCCCCTGCAACTAAAGATTGAAAGCGGCCACTGGACTTGGGGCTCCACAACTAAATTAACAGACGGCTACTTGGAGCTGATAGGCTCTGGGGAGATGCGCTGTCCCCCAGTATCCCCAATAAAGATTTATTTAAAAACAAACAAAAAAAAACACAGTAGCTTGTGAGTCACAAGGCCCTGAGTTCATATCTCAGCTCAGCCAGGTATCCTCCAACTAACTACTCAGACTCTTTCCAATGCTTTACATACTTCATTTAAAAAAAAAAAATGTTGAGGGTGCAGCCCTAAAAGCTTCCTCATCAGATTGTTGTAAAGAATGAAGAAAATGAAGTATGTCCCCACGGCCTCCATCATCCCATCTCTTGTGGGTGCAGAAGCTCTCCAAGTTTGAAGCCTCCCAAAGCCCCCCCACGACACTCAGCTCCTGCTCTGAGCCAGGAGCCCCACCCTCAAAAGTCACCATGGCTGCCAACAATGTCCCTTCCACAAACTTCTAGGCAAAACTCACCTAGCCTCAGAGCAAGCTGTCATTACAAAAAAAAAAAAAAAAAAAAAATGGCAGTGACCTCTAGAGCTCCAGGGAGGGCTGGCCAGGGAGATTCCACTAATGACCTCCCCGTCTCCTGTATGGCACCCCAAAATGGAAAGCAACTGAAGACCCTTGGGAGAACTGTCATTCAGGAGCAATCCCACCAGGTGCCTGGTGTGAGGAACCCCAGACACTCTGTGCTCCAAACCTCTCATTCTTTGTCACTGGGCCTGATATCCCACAACCAGACCTCATTGCACCAGCACTTGTGATCACCTCCCATTTTCCAGACATCCTGCTAAGCACTGGGCTTAATTCCTTTGGATTACATGTTACCCTCGCTAAGCATTTTCTTTTAAAATGCCTCTGAGAAGGGCAATGTATTAATTAGACCACTAATACCGCTGAATTAATTGGTGTTTTCTTTCCTGTAAGACAGCAGAGAAGGCCTGGACATCTTTAGCTAAAAGGGGAGCTGAAGTTCAGAGGGCAGAGGTATGTGCAGAATTAAGGAGCAAGACAGAGCGGCACGCTGGCCTTTTTCTGTGGTGCACGTCTGGGGCCACATCTCCTCCTTCCTTTATCCTTTTGCCAAGACAAACACACCCACTGCCCCCACAAGCAGTCGCATTGGTCATAAGTACAGCTGGATTCAAGGGAGAGAGCAACGGGGGGGGGGGGGGGGCTGGGTAGCCTTGGCCCTGCTACAGAGTTGCTGGGCCTCCCTTTCACCGTCTCCAGGGTGAGGACCCCTGAATCAGTGCCTACTCACTCCCCAACAGGTCCGGAGCTTGGAGTTTAAGTAATTCGGCCCTTGGCAATCTCACCTGAGCTGGCCAATAAAACAGACAATCACCCTCAGTCCCTGTCCAAGGAAGGAGAGAGGAAAGACGGAGGGAGAAGGAGAGGAACTTTTTTTCTATGCTGAATTCAAGGCTAGGCAATGAGAAGGGAGAACACTATTAGTCTATAAGCAGCTACTTCGAACATCCCACCCCACTCCATATTCAGGTTGTCCCCTCCTGCCACAGAACCCTGGCCCCCATCTGCCACCATCATCCAGGATGCCAGGGGACACCTGTGTGGGCTGCAACCTGAACAGAGCCAAGCAGTGAGGACCTATGCTTGCAGAGGCAGGCTTTCCCCAGCATGGCTCCTTCCGTGGCAGAGGAGGGAAGGAAGGACTCCAGAATGCCCTGTCCCACCCCCAAAACCGCAGCTACCCTCCAGAAAGTCCGGAAGGATGCTCCAGAGTGTTGAAGAACAACTCAGTGACTCCTTTGTACCCTGCCTTATGTCACCACCAGCTATTGAGGCTTCAGTCCTTGCATGGGCTCTTGCAGAGTGAAGACCATTCCTTAATCACCTCTACGTCGTCGGTGCAGGTGCCGGGTAAATTGGACTTTCATTTGCCCCCTAAATAACAAACATGAATACTTCTAGTATATGATCACACTGATATGAGATGGAGTTCCATACCTGGCCCTTTTACTCCCTGTGTCACTTACACTTACTCCTAAGACACGTAAGGGGAAAGAGCTTTTCTGTTACACGGTAGGGTGGAGGAGAATACAGTTTAACAGTAATAATTGCCTTTTATTCAGCGCTTGCTAGGGGTCTAACTTAAGTACTCTATGGGGATTAGCTGAGTTAATTCTTCCTAAGGGATAGGTACTATTATTAGGCCAATTTACAGACAAGGAAACAGCAGCTAAGAAAGAAATGTGTCCCAGTTCATATGGAAGTTTTAATGAATACTAATTTAATTGCATCGAAGGCTCCCATTTTATGTCAAGAACTAGTAGGAAGCAGGGGGAAGGCATTTACCCTTCAAAAAAAACCCCATCCAATCTCACCAATATGTAAGCAGGCAGTGGAACAAGACCAAGACGGCAAGCCCTACTTCGCGCTTCCCCTTGCGCGCAACAAGTCCAGCTAGCCTAAAAGTGTTTGGGGCCCTTTCTAGAGGGACTACACCCCTCCACCGTCTCTGGGGCCCCGAAAGCTCTCAAGGATTCCGAACGCTCCCTCTGCCTCTGCCTTTCCTAACACGGGCCCCTATCGAACAAAACTGGGGGTTCTAACTCCTCACTCTCCCCCTCTCCTGGGGAGAGGTCTCAACAGGTGGGGACTGAGTGCATCCTGGTAGAGTCCTCCGGAGTTGAACTGGTCGGTTTGGAAATCTTGCTTCCTTCCCGCCACCCCCGCAGGCTGAGCTGTGTGCCTCACGCGGGGAAACATGGGCACTGCAGTCAATATTGGGGCCTGTGGCTTGCCCAAGGCTGCGGACTTCATGGCGTCCTCCCGGCCTGGTCAAGAACCTGTGGAGACCCTCGCCACCTCCGGGTGCACGCGCAGCAGGGGGCGACGCAGAGAGAGCAGAACTGAGACTGGCGGGGCCGAACCTAGCTGGTCACCGCCGCTCCCCGCCTCTCCCCTACTGCCATGTTCAAGGGCCAGCGGCCAGAGCCGCTGGCTATTTCACGCCCCCCCAGACCGCCTCCCTAGGTGACGATACAGCCTGTGCGGTTCCTTTAAAGGCTGTGGGTTCCGTTCTTCTTTCCTTTTCCACTGGATGCCAAAATATGCAAATCCGGGGACCGGAATCTGCAGCCAAATCGAGAAGGAGAAGGGGCGCGGCCGGCGCGTCACCGGATCCGCTCCTTGTATGGCTCTTCCCGGCTTGGCCCGCCGCCCCGCGACCCTCCCAGCAGCCGCCAGGGCCCCTCCCCCGCCCAGCCGGGCTCACACTGCCGCCCACGCCCCCGGGCCGGCCGCTCGCCGCCCCCCCCCAGGGAGGGAGCCGGGGGCGGGAGACGCTGCACGCCCTGATTCCGGCCGGAGCTGGGACCGCTGCAGAGCTCTCTCGTTCTCCGCGCCGCGCGGGCGGAGGAGAGCCCGGGGGCTCAGTGCCTCCCCGGTATAGGTGTGGGGAGCCAGGCTGGAGCGGCGGCAGGGGCGGGGGAGAAGGGGCTCGCGGGCGGCGGGAATCCCTCCTTTGCTGAGAACCAGAGAAGATCCGGGGGAGACTGGGCCCTCCCACCCCCAGTTCAACACCGAGTGAAGTGGAGAGGAGGAGAGTGAGGTTGTCATCCACCCCCACCGCGATGTGCAGCTCGGGAGTTCCTCCCACGCCTCCCCGGCCCGCGTGGCCCTCCCACGGCTTGAGGCCCGGGGATCCTCTTTTCCTCCTTGTCAACACTCTCACTCCCCCTGAAAAATACACGTTCCCCCAACCCGATTCCCCAGCGGGGGACGCGGGATTCACCGCGCCCACATGGCCACCGAGGAGGGAATCTTCCCACGCCAAGCCGGTGTGATTTGGGGTCGCTCCCCCGCGCTCCCTTCCTCTCCTCCCCCTCTCCCGGGCCCAGCCACGCGAGCTCCAGGAGCAGGCCTCGGGGAACATATCAGCCGCCCCCAGAATCTGCTGCTGCTCCGGGAGGTGACAGCGCCCCGGGTCGGCAAACAGGCGGCCCTTGACTGCAGGGTGCCGGCAGGCAGCAATGGGGACAGCCCTGTAGAAGGCGAGGGGGAGGGTAGAAACTAGGGGAGGCCGCCGTGGTGTTAGAGACTGTGGGTTCGACATGCTCCTGCTGCAACTCAGTGGCGGGCCCTTCGCAGGCAGCAATAGACCGCGGCTGCGATTGGGCCTGCTGGGCCCTCCTGCCATCCCGGGGCCAAGAGAGGTGCTTTGCAACCGTTAGGGGATTTATCGGGGATTTGGTGCACGTGTTTCCTATCTGCTCAACTTCATGCTTTCTTCTTTACCAACAAAACCGCACATCCACAACACCAAATGTGCGGGGTGCTCGCCTCCCGCGCAGCGGTTCTGCAGCTACGAATTTCCCCGCCACCGCGCTCAACCTGGAGTCAGCGCAGGGTCAGGGGTCCGGGGAGCCGCACAGGTGTGGGCGGTGAATCAGAGTGAGGCAGGAACAAAAGTTCTCGAGATACTGGACCAGGGATCCCTGACACGCAGAATCCTCCTCGAAGGGACACGCTCCCTTTCTCCCAGTCTCAGGCAGGGTCCAGGACGCGAGAAGAGCGCGGGAGCAGGGTCGGAGATCACGCCTTCCGGGTTCCCCCGAAGTTCCCAGGCTGCAAAAGGATGTCGCCCGGTGTTTTAATTTCTCTTTCTTCCTGCTAGGGGTATTGGAGGCCACTTGCAAACAACTCTACTCACCCACCCACCCCCGCTAGCCCCATGCTCTCCCAGAGCGTCCTCCTAGTGCACGACCCAAAATCAACACAGCGGCGGTTACGGCTTTTTCAAACGCGCGCAGCGCGCTTTACGCTTTGCTGCATCCCTCTTTCCACTCTCCTCTCGAATTGTTCGTCTTTCTTCTCTTCTATTTCTCTTTCTCTTTTTTCGAGATCCGCGAGCGGTGCGGACGTCGCTCGCTGGCTGCGGCCCGCTTCCTGCTTTCTAATGTTCCATTGTGAGGAGCTTCCATTGTGACGTCGCGCCCCTTCGGCTAGGCTTTGTCTGTCCATATATGGGCAGCTACGTCACGGAGCTTTCCCGGGGCTCAGATAAATAGGCTGGTGGAGTTCCCTGGCTGGGAGCTTTTGGGCAGCAGTGAGCTTGCTAGGAAGCAGCGAGGCTGGCGGTTGTGGTAGCAGCGGCAGCAGCAGCGGCTGAGGCAGCGGCGGCAGTGGCGGCGGTGGCGGTGGCGGATCGGGGGGCGGGGGGGCCGCCGGCGCGCGTCTGTTTGTGAGATCAATACTGAGGCCGCGTCCGACCCCCTCGGGCCGCGACCCCCCAGCCCAGCCCCCAGCCCACCCCCCGCACACGCCCCCCCGACCCAGCCTCTTACGGAACCCGCGGAGGCAACCAAGAGGATTACCCCCTTTACCCTCTCTCCCACCCACCCCCCAAAAAGAGAAGATCCCCTCCCCTAACCCACCCCTTCCCCTCTTTCCTCCCTCCTCCCCCCGAACTTTCCCTCTCGCATGCTTTTCCCCTGCACCACGGATCGCCTCTCTGATGCCGCTTGCCTGGAAGCTGCGTTAGGAGCCAGCGGCGGCGGCGGCGGCGGTGGCGGCGGCGGCAGCAGCTCGGGAGTGCTATGACCGGCAAACTCGCCGAGAAGCTGCCGGTGACCATGAGCAGTTTGCTAAACCAACTGCCTGACAATCTGTACCCCGAGGAGATTCCCAGCGCGCTCAACCTCTTCTCCGGCAGCAGCGATTCCGTAGCCCATTACAATCAGATGGCTACAGGTAAGGGCGGCCGGGAGGCGGCGAGGCGGCGAGGAAGGAAAGAGAGAAAGAGGAGGAGGGAACGAGCTAGCGATGGATGGATGGATGGATGGATGGATGGATGGATGGATGGATGGATGGATGGATGGAGAGATGGGGACGCGTTGGGAATTTTCCGGGGGGCGAGTTGCTTTTCCCACCCACTCCCCCCGCCCTTCCCGATCGGGAAGGCTCGGTTGGCGACGCCACGGTTGAGGCTTCTGTTCTCCCGGGTGGGGGCAGCCGCCAACCGGAGGGAGGTAGGTGCCAGCGGCTCTGGGGTTCTCCACTCAGGGGGCGCGATCGCCGGGCTGCGCGCAAGGCGTGGTGCCGTCGCCCCCTTTCCCGGGAGGAGCCGAGCGTTCCTTTCACCCGCGCTCTCCCCCCTTACTCCCTCAGCCCCCCACCCGGGATGGAGCCGTGTGCGGCGTGGAGTCCCCGCGGTGGGAGAGGTACTGCGACGCTGCCTTTCCGGGGCGTTCAGCAAACCCGTGGGGGTGTGGGGACGGCGGGGAGCGGGAGGGAGTCCACCCGCGCGGGGACTGACATGGGGGCGACCCCTGGGCCGAGGAGCTTGGGAAGAGCGGCCACTCCCGCCGTGGAGACACGGGCCGGTTTTCCGCCGCCCTCCACCCTTGCTAGCAGAGGCTGAGCTTTCCCCCTCCAGCAAAAGCCGAAAGCTTCTTCAGGCCGGGAGGAGGCTGGGCCGGGGTGGGGGGGAGGCAGCGGGAGAGCTCCCTTTGCGGGCAGCACCCCTCTACACGCCGAGGACAAAGCGTCGGAGCGCTAGGGGTCATCGACCCGGGCGCAGTGCACAAGGAGGGCTTCGTCGCGGCAGGAAAGGCGCGGCGTCCCGGCGCGGACAGGGCTAGGGGAAGAGGCCGAGTTATGTGCGCTAAAGAGCGAGAGCCCGGCGCGCTCCGGGTCTAAAACTACCTGTAGCTGCAGCTACCTGCCCGCCCCACCTCGGAAACAACAATGCTTCTCACGCGCGCGCGCGCGCGCGTGTGTGTGTGTGGTACGTGAGTGTGTGCGCGGCGTGTGCGGTGTGTGTGCAGCAGCCACTCCACACCCCGATCCGTAGTATTTTGCTGTATCCAGGTTGCGCCCGGGAGCTCGGCACCGCCCGCTTTGCGCCGCGCGCAGCTTTCCTTTTACCCCATGCGCTGTGCACTCCAGCAGGCCTCACCCTTCACACCTGGGCCAGGACCTGGGCGCCCCGGCCCTGGAGCCCTCTTGGCTTCACTCACCCCTCCCCTCTCTCCCCCGCTCTCCGCAGAGAATGTGATGGACATCGGTCTGACCAACGAGAAGCCCAACCCGGAACTCTCTTATTCCGGCTCCTTCCAGCCAGCCCCCGGCAACAAGACTGTGACCTACTTGGGAAAGTTCGCCTTCGATTCCCCTTCCAACTGGTGCCAGGACAACATCATTAGCCTCATGAGCGCCGGCATCTTGGGGGTGCCCCCGGCCTCAGGGGCACTCAGCACCCAGACCTCTACGGCCAGCATGGTGCAGCCTCCACAGGGCGACGTGGAGGCCATGTATCCGGCGTTGCCCCCCTATTCTAACTGCAGTGATCTCTACTCGGAGCCTGTGTCTTTCCACGACCCCCAGGGCAACCCCGGGCTCGCCTATTCCCCCCAGGATTATCAATCGGCCAAACCGGCCTTGGACAGCAATCTCTTCCCCATGATTCCTGACTACAACTTATACCACCACCCCAACGACATGGGCTCAATTCCGGAGCACAAGCCCTTCCAGGCCATGGACCCCATCCGGGTCAACCCGCCCCCTATTACGCCCCTGGAGACCATCAAGGCATTCAAAGACAAGCAGATCCACCCAGGCTTCAGTAGCCTGCCCCAGCCGCCGCTCACGCTAAAGCCCATCCGGCCCCGCAAGTACCCCAACCGACCCAGCAAGACCCCGCTCCATGAGCGGCCCCACGCGTGCCCAGCGGAGGGCTGCGACCGCCGTTTCAGCCGTTCGGACGAGCTGACCCGACACCTGCGCATCCACACGGGCCACAAGCCCTTCCAGTGCCGGATCTGCATGCGGAGCTTCAGCCGTAGCGACCACCTGACCACTCATATCCGCACGCATACGGGCGAGAAGCCCTTTGCCTGCGAGTTCTGTGGGCGCAAGTTTGCGCGCAGCGACGAGCGCAAGCGCCACGCCAAGATCCACCTCAAGCAAAAGGAGAAGAAAGCGGAGAAGGGGAGTGCGCCTTCTGCGTCCTCAGCGCCCCCCGTGTCCCTGGCCCCTGTGGTCACTACCTGTGCCTGAGGCTCGTGCCCCAGATCCCCACTTTTCCCCTCCAGTGTCTCTCTGCTGCTCAGCCTGAAAGCAGCGGGAAAGCTAGCCACGGAGGCGCAGGGGCCGCACCCTGGTCTCTCCATGGACGTAAGGTCCCTTATTCCCCTTCGATGCCCCCTGTTTCCACCCTTTCACGCCGGCCAACGGTCGGGGGCCAGGGCAGAAGGCGCCTTCCCCTCGCTGCCCCCCCACACTCCTTTAGCCAAGGCGTGGGGGCGGAAAAGGTGGCGTCTAGCCCACTTTGTTCAGTTTGGATCGTCTTGATCCAGGGGCCTCTGGGCCGCGCCAAGGACCTGCGGGGGACTGAACGCGGGGCCCGCCCAAGCCTTGCCCAACCCAAGCACCTCACGGGTCCCCCCACGTTTCCCTTTGTCCCCCCTCCAAGATTCGAAAGGGGGAGAGGGTAAGGAGCGCACCAAAGCGCAGAGCTTGCTGCCCGCCGCACGCACGCGCCTGCGTGCGGGGTTGCGCGTGAGTGTGCGTGCTCGCGTGTGTGTGTGTGTGTGTGTGTGTGTGTGTGTGTGTGCGCGCGAGCGCGCGCACGCGCGCGGGCACACGAGTGTGTGTGAGACTCGAGCTGAACTGGGCTGTGTCCACCCCAAACTCTTCCCCACATCGGGTCTCCAGGCCACTAGGGGACTGTCCTAGGCTGGGGGCATGCACGTGGCCAGACGAGACGGGTCTTCCATCTGCTTGGAAATAATGTTTCTTACAGAAATGCTTCGGATGCCACTGCGGCGGTGCAGATACCGCCGCTTAGGGTTTAGCCCCTCAGAACCCCTCCTTTTCCGAGCGCTTCGCTGTTAGGCCTCAGGGCAGTTTGATTTGCTGGGAGAAGGAGCAGCCATCACTGAACTTGCCTTTTAAAAAATATATTTCCCACTTTTTAAAATCTCTGTCCTGAGTTTGCCCTTTGCCCTACCCCTACCCCGCTCTTCTCCCTTCTCCCTTCTAAGCCTTCTCCCATCTGTTTCAAAATCTTTTCCCAGAAAGGCAGGCCTCAACCAGCCACCCCATTTCACCATCTTTTTGTTTTTTCATTCACATACCCATTTCTCCTTCCCACCATTGGTGGAAAAGCAGGCTCTTTTTTTGCCTTTGGTCATTAAGAGGTAGAATTCAAATCTATGTATATGGAGTGTGTGTGTGTGTGTATGTGTGTGTGTATGTGTACACACACATATACATATATATATAACATATACACAATATGTATTCCTAGCAAAATAAAATCTCTTTAAGGTACTTGGCTATCCAGTGCAGTGCACAGGAATAAAGAGAATTTGTTAGCATTTACAGCTTTAAATGGTTTATTTTTTATGAAAATTTGAACTGATGAGATTATTGTCTACATATGCGTGTATGTATATGAGTATATATAGCTCTATGTATGTATATGTACATACACACATACACGTATACCCATCCCTGTCCAAATTTTCCTCAATGATACGGGATTTTTTTTTGTTTTGCTTTAATCCACGTTAATGAATGAGACATCTTCTCCACACCCCAGTCTAACCCACCCTACCTCACCTCTTCTCAGGCACCCCCTCCTCCCCAGCCCTTCTCCACACAGGGGTAACTCTTGAAATGGAGTAGTAGGGAAGGTTGCTCTCTGACACAGCTTCCAGCACAGTCCTGACTGAATGTATTGCTTCCTATTCGAGTAATTTCTCCTGTGGTCAGTAAGCTGCCCAGAGAGAAGGAACAAAGGTCTGGAGTTTACAGAATGTCTGTTTTTAGTCACTTTATGCGTTTCCCACTTTTCTTTTTTTTAAGAGAAAAAGCACTGTTTTTCGTTTTTGTTTTTGTTTCTTTGGTGGTGGATAAATAATACTAAAAGGAGTCTAGTGAAAGGGGAAAAAAAATCAAAGAGCAGGGGGATTGTGGGTTTCCAGGTACTTGGACATTTTGTAGAAGGAGAGAGAAGAGGATGAAGTTTGCCAGGAAGGCCCATATTTTTTCAGCTGAAGGGTAAAATCTTTCTTTGCAGAGACAGTATTTTGCTGAATACTTTTTATAATGTGATGATTATTAAAAACAAAAATTTTGGTCACTTCAAAGCTGGAAGGAGGAATCAGATATCCTTTAATATTTTTTCCTTGCTCCTTCTGGCTTATGCATGTCACTGCATGATAACTCTGAGTTTTCCTTTGTTTTAATAAAACTGTTCTCAGACATTTAAGCTAAACTAAGAGAAAAATAACTTTGTTGCCAAAAGGTTGTGCTATCCAGATTTTTTTATATGTCTGCATGTTTGAAAAAAAACAACAAAAGAAAATGCACTCTAACTTATGTGAACTGAGAGAAAAAAAATCAGGTTTTAAACAGGAAAACCTATGGGGAATGATATTTTTTGAAAGACTTTTGTATAAAGTTGAGTACTCAGAAAAAGACAAACCAGATGTAATATATTTTGTGGATGTTTTTATTTCTTGGATTTATAGTACCTTATACTAAGGTTAAAAAAATATGCTTGATATTGTGAAAAGGTGAAATTCTTCACCAACATTTCATCTGCTCCTTTGTCACATTGTTATGCCAATATAATATAGTTAATGAAAACAGCATTTTTAAAAACCGAAATATTGAACTGGTGTAATGTTGTACCATTTGCACTGTGAGCAAATGCTAATACAGTAAATATATTGTGTTTGCTGACAATCAGCTGGCCTATAAATCTCATTATTTTATTTCTTGTTTTCATAGCATAAAGTTTTGGTTTGGCCTGTTCTTTGTCTTGCTTTGTTTTTGACTGGTGGTCGGTTTGATAGGTTCTTATGCCTGGTTTTGCCGTTATTGCTCTGAAAACTGTGTGGAAACGTGGAATTTGTTGATATTGAAGGTTGGTCAGAATTTTGTGTGGGTTCTGGTGTTTCCAATCCAGTATTGAGTGTTCGCTGTGGTTCTAAGAGCATAGGATTCTCCTCCCCACCTTTTGGGTTCCTCAAACTACTGGAGAGGTTAGGTGAACAGATTAGGTAAACTCACGGAATTCAGGGCTAGTGACTGGCACCTTCTAGATCCCTTCTCTCTGGTTTGCAATGGGTATCTGAGGGTTGGAAAGAGGGGATCTACTGGTTTATGAGCTATTTCTCTGACAGTCGCAGGGAGCACCGGAACAGGACTCTCGTGGGTTTCTGTGAGTGGTGTTCTTGCTAAAGCTTTTGAAGCCTGAAAAACAGGTGGAGACTTGAGAGGGGTTCTTCAGGGTTGGCGAGATAACCAGAGAGATTGGAAGCTCTTTTGCGGTCAGATAATTGGGGAAAATCAGGTTTAAATTTCTATAACTGTAATCGCACTTGGACAGGAGTCTCCAGGGCTCACTATCTGTAGCTGCCTGGGAAAGGTGGTCCTGGTTGAAAAACTGCTTTTGTGAACTACCCAGGGATCTGACGCTTTTAAGAGAAGAAAGACCATTTGGGTTGGGAGAACATACAAGGAATGTTTTATACAACATTAACCCCTCATATTGTACAACTTTTGTCTCCCGTGAAAGTAATGCTTCCCCTCCCTGAGCTTTCTTCCCCAGAACCTCCCCTGTCCCTAACTGAGTTTTATTTGCCAGTCCTAGAGCTTTCTCTTGAAGAGATATATACCTTCCATGTCCTCCCTGTCTCCATCCTATCCCCTCACCTTATTTCCTGTAGTCTTTAGAATCCTTTATCCCTGTGAGGCTTGTCCTAGAGCAGTCTTTGGACAAGTCAGCCCTGCCCCTCTCCCTTTCTTCCTGTCTCCCCTCTAAAACACTTACCTGGGTTTCTCTTCATGTGTTTCCGCATATTATCTGCCTTAGCAAAGTTGAGGGACTTGGTGTATGATATGGAGCTACGTAAACGTAGTGCCACACATGACTGGGGGATGTTGGCTCCGTGCCTGTGATGCTGACCAGGCCATACAGAAATGTCTAGCATCCCCATTCAGAAACTGCTCTTGCTGCCCCAATCAATGCAGGCCTATCACCGAAAAATGTGGGCAGTATTTCTGGTTGGCTGTAGTTATCAAGAAGTTGAGGGCAGACTTGGGTGGAGGAGGTGGGCTGTGGCCTTAGGAAAGAATGTTTTTGAAGTGAGAGGTCAATACGGAGAATGTAGTATGGAATCTTAAAGTTTCTCACCCACACAATTCTAGGTCACAGGCTGCCATCTTGAATTCTCTTCTCTCACCTCAGGAAACTTGAAAAATTCCAAACTACAACTTCATGTACAACCACAAGGAGGGAGCTTTCTTTTTAACAAAGGGACTCGAAAGATGGCTGAAAAGTCCTAATGATTGAGCATATAATCCATCTCGTTGCTAAACTAGCTGGTTCTTTCCAAATCTCTATGTGTTTTCAAGTGAATATTATCAGCGGAAAATAGAGTCACTGGGTGTCTTCTTAGTTAGCATCCAGCCCCACCTGCACCTTCTCCAATCAAACCAGGCCTTCAGAATTGCACTTTCGTCAACAGTGTACTATGCTGCATGATTAATAAACTCACTTCCCATTGGTGCATATTACTCAACCCAACCTGGTTCAACCACTGGGTTACTTGGCAATATGGCAGCCCGCCTAGCTGGCACCAGCCCTGTGTGGTGTAATCTCTGATTCACACTTTGTAGTTAGATAAGGTTGTCTCAGATAGCATCATACCAGCAACCCAACCTGCCTGGGTTTGTAAATATGGGGAGAGGAAACTCAACCCTGAAACTTAGGGATGAAGTGAGGAGATGGTGGAGGAAAGGCCTAGCTAGGACTATCATGAGAAGGAATCTATGGAGGCCTTGCAAGGAAAGGCCAGGAGCAAAATCAGGTATAAAAATGTGAAAGAGGTAGGTAGAGGCCTCGCTCCTTCCAAGCAACCCCTAAGGTGTTTGGGGATGAAAAAGGATGCCTTCCACCTCTCCCCCCACCCTCCCCCCACCCTCCCCCCACCCTCCCCCGCACACACACACACCTCGGGAGTGGCATACTGAAAGGTATGACTCTTTGCAAAATTGTACTCAGTGAACTGTGTGGTTAGGTACAAATGAGGAGATACTTTGTGAGAACTAGGGGGCAAAAAGCGACATGTTTTTATGTGGTGGTTGTGGTGGTGGTGAGTGTGTTTAAGTGTGTATGTATCTATGTATTATTCACAAATACATGAAAAGGAATAGCAAGGTGGATTCTGATGAATGAAGCCAGTAGCTTATGGCCAGTCACTCCTGATCCCCTTTTGCTAGTCCAGAATTTGCCTGCTATAGATGAGGAGGTTGTAAGCTGCCTTTTCCTGGCTTTGATTGGATCCCCTGGTGTCCTGGAACAATAAACATAGGGAAAGTAGGAGGCCTCTGTGTGTACCAAAGACTAGAAATCATACCGGCAAAATCTTAACAACTAGGAGAAAATGACTTTCTAAAAGGTGCCATGGGGTTTTAAAAATAGGTCGTAATCCTAAATCTATTCCAAGAGGTTCCTTTTAGAAAACCTCCTCTTTGTGCAGAGAGGAATAAGGTCTCCAGAGGAAGAGGAACGATCCAAGTGAATCTCAGAGCCCCTCGGTCACACCAGTTCCTGGGACGGCCCTGAGGACATAATCAATCACTCCCCCATCAGTCATTCAGAGACCAGGAATAGGTCTGGCCTCCTCAGCTTCTGCCTACATCCCAGCTCTCTTGAAACTTCACCGCTCTCTTTGCCATCTACCCCATCTTTACTATTTTCAACAACTGGTCACTTTCACAGCCCTCCACTAGAACAGAGGTGGGCCAGGGTTGGGGCGCAGTGTGATGAGGCTTTCTCTGACTCGCACATAAGTCTCTGACAGGGCCATGCCCAGGCACAAAGAGGCCAGCCTCTAGTCTTTGGCCTGGAAGCCTCACTCCCTATCTTGATCAGGGCTGCTTGGTTGGGATCTGGAATCCGGGCAATCCCTGTCACCACCCCTGCTGGCCACCAGGGGCACAGCGCTCCTGTGCCCCGACCTCTGTGTGAAAATACTCCTTATTCCGTTCGGGGGAAACATGCAGATGGCTAGAAGAAGGGCTTTTGAGCAATCTTACTAAGGAGCGAATGGAAACAGTACATGACCACAAAGCTGCAAATAAGAAGAATTCGAGAATATGAGGTTTTAGATGGTGGTGGCTACTCAACAAAAATCTTCGAGGTGGGGTGGGAGTTGGACGACCATGGGTTACCCACTGAGTTCCTAGTTATGTTCTCAGGAACGCTTCTGCCTCTCAGCTCCTTGGAGGAAAAGAAAAATCTGATGCCTTCAAAGCTGGGGACATCCCAGCTTTCCATTGGGAAAATTACCCTTGTCCATGGACTTGTATTCTCTGGGGTGGCTCACCCCAGGGGGTGGCCCTCACCCAGAATGCATCGGGCCCCTGTCTCGAGCAAAGGGAGAGAGATTCATGATCAAAACAGAACTGGGCCTCTAGGACCATTGCTTTCTTCTCAAAGACAGGCTGCAAAAGCTCTGGCACTTTCTACTAGTTAGCGTTTTGCCTCTCCAGGTTGTCCAGGTGCCTAAAGGTCTTTTGTTCCTCCTTGTTCCCTTCTCCCCACTGCTTATGAAGGTTAGGCCATCCGAGCAGGAAGGCAGAAATCTTCCGGTGTCTGTGTGACCCCAGGGTACTAAGGAAAGCCTCCTCTAGGGCACGTGTTACTTACTCAGGTCTCTGTCCTGGAAATCGAGAGGCAGTTTGATAACCCAGCAGCTACTCCGGCTTTTCCCTTGGGGTCCTTAACTAGCTTTGCAAGCGTCCCCTCCATCCTAGATCTGAGTCTCAACTCGGCCACTTTCTTGCAGTGTGCTTGTCAACAAGTTTCTTAGTCTCTCTGAACCTCAGTTTCCTCCTGTCTTATTGCTGTTGTGGGGTTCCAACGTGGTCATATATATGGTGCCTGGCTCATTGTGGGTGCTCCATAAATGTGACTTATCTTCTTCTCCCTTGGCTCTGTCCCCTTCCCCATCCTCCAAGCTAAGGTGAGAAAGAGTGCTCTGCTTCTACCAGGGATCAGGACACTGATTGCAACACAGCCAGAGGATCTTGAGTCCTCACTACCACTCCGAACTCCAGCCATCCACTGGACATCTGTATTCTGAAAGGGGATCTTCTCCACCCCACCTCCCAATCCATCCACACAGACATGAGTCCTTACCCGGCTTGGCTACAGCTCCTGTCATTGTTGCCATTTCCTGGCCTAGTTCCTGACCCCTTCCCAGGTCCTTTTGTCTCTCTCACTTAGATGGGTGGATGTAACACCTTCCTGATCCAGTATCATCTGCAAAGTTAATTAATGTGTCATTGGGCTGTTGCCTGCTTCCTGATCCTTATCTGGGATTTAAATAAAACGCAGCAACCCCAGTTCCTCCCCCATCCATCCCTCTCCCTGAGTCTGAGGCTTCTTCTTAGTCATCAGTTCTTGACCTCAGCCTTCTGGCCAGTTCTCAGTTTGTAACCTCAGGCCTGGTGGCCCTGCCCCTGCCCAGACCTAGGTTGGGGACAGAAGCACCATCCAGGGTTTAATGAAAGTGATGTTCTGTGAAAGAATCATCAGGGTCCTTACCTCATCCTACCTCCATGGATTGGTCCCTCTAAATTTGTAGTCATAAGGGACCTCAAGAGGCCACTGAGCACTCTTTTTCAGGTAAGGAAACGGAGACCTCCAGAGGTTCCGTGACCTGTCCAAGATCACACATCCAGTAAAGGCAGAGGCAACATTTCAGATCCAGACTGGAGGGTCCTATGGAAAGGTGCTGATTGCTGCATTTATTTAATAAATATTTATTGAGGGCCTGCTGTGTTCAACATATTCTTCTAAGCACTGAGGTAGCAGTGAACAAAAAATTCCTCCATTCTCAAAGCTTCCTGTCTCCAGGGCAGAAACAGATAAAAAAATAAATACATATTGTGTCAGATTATGATATGTGTTATGGAGAAAAACCCAGCAGGGTGAGAAGAATGGGAAGTGCTGGGGTAGAGGTTACAATTATATATGGGGTGGCCCCGGACGGCCTCACGGGAAGGGGTCTTTGTGCACAGACACAGGAAGTGATGGAGCGGGCCACGTGGCCATCTGGCCAAGAGCACTCCCAGCAGAGGGGAGAGCGAGTGTTAAGGCTCTGGTGATGGTGTTCTTGGACTGTTCAAGAAACCACATGGAGTCAGAGTGGCTGGAAAGAAGTGAGGAAGGGGGTCGGCCATAGGAAGAAGTCAAAGAGGCATGTGGGGTCAGATCCAGGAGAAAGCACAAAAACCCTGTAGGCTGACAGTCAGGAAGAGGCCCTCAACCCCAGGGAGAGCCATGACCTGTGCCTGGGCTGCCAGGCCATGGGATGGGTACCCTCTCCCTCTGCCCAGGCTGCCTCTCCTTTCATCCCTCAAAGCCTCCCTTCCTCTGCTTGGCTTCCTAATCCCCCTGATGCAGTCTTCTTAACCTTTCTTTCATGTCCTCCCAGAGGCCACTAATGATTCCTAAACTCCAGCTTGGTCTACGAGAGGCAGAACAGCCTCCTTCAAGAACCACAGCCTGAGAACCCTTTGTCTTCCTGTTGACATTTGCCTGTTTGACGTTGGTGCCAAGTTCCTAATAAGATGGATGACTCTTCCTGCTGCCCAGCCTCAGAGTGGGAATCTCCCTTGGCCTCATCTCTCAAAAATTGCTCCTGCAAAGCCAACACCCTCCAGTCTACGGCTGGATTGACCACATTTCCTGCCTTAGCAAAAAGCTGGTAGCTAGCCAGGTCCTCCAATAGGGTCATATTCTCACCCCTACCCCAGGCCCTGAATATGCAAGATGGGACATTTCTAAAACCACTGGATCCACAATACTCTCTGCCACAAGCTCCATTTCCCTGGGTTCTTGCAAATCTTAGTCTTGTAGCATTATTTCTATAGACTTATCTAAGTAGTTTCATGCTAGAGAAAGAGCATTTCTTCCGCTGCCTTTCCTTTGGTCTTCCACTTCATGTCTTTCCAAAAGCTCCCCTCAATCTCTGCCTTTCTCTGGCAACTTGGCATCATCCAGAGCTTCTTCGCATTTCATTCATTCATCTATTAATTTAGCAAAACTGTATTAAACCAGGCACAGTGCCTCCTTGTGGGGGTAGGGGGGCGGGGGTCATGGCCAGCATAAGATAAACATGAACAAGACAGTTCCAGGATCTTCCACTGAGTCAGGGAGACACACAAATAGATGATTTTAATACATTGGACTTGGTGTCATATGATGGTGGTCCCTGATAGAAAGAACCTAAATCAGAGTCTGGTGGGAGGTGGGGACGTGGAGGAGGTAAGGGAGATGGGGGTGAGGGTGAGGGAAACTTCCTAGAGGGTCTCAGAAAAGTCCTTTCCCAGGTCCCGCAATACTAATGAAACTATTAAGGAACTGAGAACTTACTACGTGTCGTGCTGTGCTACGGTCTCTTTGTGAATTATCCCATCAGACTCCAGGTAGAACGGATCTACCTCAAGATGCTCACCTGGTAGCCTGTGGAGCTGCTCACTCTCATATCCTTCCCCCCAAGAAGGAAAAGAAAATCCCAGTGGCCTACAGGCCCCGGGAAACAACATAGCAGCTTGGCATCTCCGGAGCCTGCCCAGCTGGCATGGTGGAGGTTGTCCAACCCAGATGACATTTCCCTGTGTTACATTCTGGTTGCTTCTTCTTGCTACAGGGCAGGCTTTTCCATAGCTGGGGAAGGGGTTAGGATGGAAGCTCTACCTTCTGACTCTCCATGGTCCTTGCAGAATACCCTCCGGCTGACCTCCCTGCCTTCTCCTCAGCCCAGACCTGAGATGGTGAGCTAAGAAGAAAGGCCACCCCATCTCCTCTTCCCTTTGGACACTTAGAGTTTTGCTTCTATAATTCCAAACATGGACAAACCTCTCCTTTTCCCCCCTCAGCCCACCCACCTGCTTCTCTTTTGCTACTGATTGAAGAGCTCAGGCCTCTCAGCCAAAAGACCAATGCTGTAGCTTCAGTCCCAGCATTGCCTTTCTCTTTGTGTTAGACCTAAGTCAGTCTCATGATTTAGCTGAGCCTCTGTTTTCCCATCTGTACAATGGGGTTAATACCCTACTCCACAGGGCTGTCGAGAGGCTCTGTTGCAATATAAAATTATGAAAAAGAGCTCTCCTGTCCCAAAAGCCTGAAAAAGACTGTTGGGGGATGATTTTTTTCCTTCTATGGGTGAATCTTCTGGACAGATGTTCTAGGCAGATCTAGGCGCCGGGTCTGAACTCTTCTTACTAGGTCAGGTAAGAAAACTAGGACCAGATGGCTCAGTGGTGACAAGCCCAGGAATGATCCCTGCTTCACTGTTGGAAACTGTACTTTCTGGGTACTGCATCCTGTGATAATACGTGTTGTCAAACAGCGAGCTGTACACCTCTGGGCTTCACTACATCAGCAGTTAGGAGACCTGGCTTCTGGTCTTGCCTCTGACATGAGGACAAAGCTGTTATGTTTGTAAAGTCACAGTCCCCACTCTGGGTCTTAAAGCTCCTGTCAGAGAAGTGACTGGTGCTAGTGGTTGATACACACAGCACCTCCGGCTCCAATGGGCTGAGGTTTCAGGACCATCATCCTGTGCACACAATATCCACCCTCCATCTCCCAGCTCCAGGGCTAAGCCAGGGCCCAGCAGGGGCAGGGTGAGGAAGAGGTCTCTGTTCTTGTCCTCCTGGACCCAAACTGAAAGATCTTGCTTCCTGCTGCTCAGAGGGCCGGCCTCTCTCCATCCCCACTGGCTCCCTGGGGCCTCTGTTCCCTGACTCTTCTGACCTGAGTCCTTGGGGGGAATGTTCTGTGGCTGGGTTTGTTTCTCAGAAGGTATTTTTTAACCCTTGTTTTTTTCATATTTGCATGAAAAGTACATAGAAACTGACATTTAGTGAGGTCCCCTGGTTTAGAGTCCCATTCAACCCAGATGTTCTCAAAAGTAGCCTGAGGTACACAGATAGCTCAGCCTGACACCCACCACTGGAAAGCCCCAGAGGGTAGCTGACTCCTGGAGGGCTCAGAAGCTCTGCCTTTGGGTCTCTACCCTGAGAATTCCTACTGCCAGGAATCCTCCATTTTGGGATTGAACCCCAAACCCACCACCTGAGTCTCTGCCTCTCCTTCCGGGCCTTTGTCTCCGGAGAGGCCTCTCAGGAGGTCTTGGAACTTCATTCCTTCTTCCCAACCCAAAGCCCAAGCGTGCTCCTCCCCACCTCCTCCCAACAGGCTGCCAGGAACCAGCAGCCCCTCCCTGCCGGCACACCCTCTCTTTCTTATCGCCAACCAACATCACCCATTTATTCCACCCTTCACTCCACCGGAGAGCGTCTGCTGGGTTACCCAACCCCCCCTGGGTCAAGTCTGTGTCGGATGGCTTGAGTCATTATCCTCATCTCCTCCCAACCCTCCCAGGTCCCCAGGCTCGGTCTGGTTTAGCAGGCTGGGAGGGAGGGCTAGCCTTGTACCTAGCCTTGAAGACCCCACAGGCCTCCTGGACCAGGATTTTCCTGACAGTCAGCCTAACTCTGTCTTCCCTGGAATAATACATGGGGGCCCTCGTCTCTCCTCAGCCCTATAGACCCCGCAATCACCCACCAGACCACCCAGCAGATCACGTGAGTGTGCTTGCTGCCCATCTCTCCACCCCGGCTCCCGCTGTGACTACTCATGGAAGCTTGCATGCAGCAGCTAACCTCACTGGGCCTCAGATGACACATCTGTAAAATGGGGATAATAATACCTCTCCTGCCTCTGGCAGGACACTGAGCCAGCTGATTTCCCAAGGTCCCTTCCAGTTCTCTGGGATCTGCCCCTTCTCAGCTCCTGCTCGCCCTTCCTTATAGAATACCTCCTCTGCCACCACTGCAGATTCTTAGTTCACTGTGTCCCTCTTCTACATCCACCAGCTCTCTCCCATCCTCGTCCTCCTACCCCTGGGTCTCTGCAGGCTTTCCTGGAACAGTCTCCAAACAAGTCCAGTAAAATCCCTGAAACCAGGCCTCCAGACAACAGCCCCCCACCACCACCACTACCACCACCGAGGTTCAGCTCACCATTTCCCTCCACACTCCCCCACATTGTTCAGGGAAACCCAGGGGTTAGAGAGCAAAGCCCAGTTTCCCCTAGGGACAGAAGACAGGCCCTGTCCTCTGTTCACACAGCCTTCTGGAGCCGGCAGTGGGCCCTCAGCAGTCCCTTCTGCGTGCAGCCAAGGTTGCCTGGCTCCTGTCTTTGTGCGCCCTACGGACACATGCACACAGCAGCCCTACTCAGTTCTCCCACAAGCACAGTCTCTCCTGCCTTCCCTCCCCCTCTCCAGTTCGCTTTCTGCACCATGCTTCTAGAACACACCCTCCCAACCCACCAATCCTACACATACCACTGCGCTTTACAAGCATCAGCTCCAGAATTTCCCAGTTCTCCACTTGCTTCTCCACCCCACCCCTCCAACTCCTCCACCCCCAAAGGGTGGGACCCTGTCTGCACACAAGACAAAGATGCCTCAGCTTCTCCCAGCCTGCCTTGGTAGGTAGGGTCTTCAAGGCTCCTCCCTAAGCCCTTCACCTCCCTTTCCCTGTGAGGAAAAGCAGCCCAGGCCCCCACCAGCGCAGGCACCCCTCACCAGCATCTGGTGAGAAGACAAGAAGAAGCAAGAACTGTAGGTTCTTTTCCCCAAAGACTCCTAGATTTTGTACCAAAATGCAGGGTGTGCTCCTGTTTGCATTTTTTTTTTTGTTTCCTTTCTGAAAATAGCCATGAAACTATCATTTCCTCCCACTGCCTTTTCCCTATCTTATTTGGATTAGCAGAGTTGCTGGGAGAGGTGGTTTGGAGCCACTGACAGCCTCCTTCTCTGGCCTGGGTCCGGAGAACTCCGGTGGCTTTCAAGCAGGTGCTGCCACATGAGTACTGGGTCCCACGGGGTGGAAGAGAGGAACACAGATGCTGGACACGGTGTGTCCGGGTGACACCCTCCCTCCTCCCCTCCACAATCAGAGACTTCTGGGACACCAGATTTCTGCACAGCCTTGTCCTAAAGTGGGCAACTATTGGTAACAACTCTGCCTTGGTTGTCCCTCAGCTGCAGCATCTGGATGTCGGTGAGAGCCCAGCAGCTCAGCCCCCTCCCGTGGCTGACAGGAGGGGAAGCAGCGCTGGTTGCAGACTCTCAAAGTGAGGTGGGGCATCAACACAGAGGAATCTGTACTTAACACAAGAAGGAAAATGGGGTGCCTGTGGAGGGGTGTATTTCTCTTTTTCCATTTTGTGTTCATCTAATACCTCCTCCCATTCTGGGCACTCATGCTGGTCCACCCAAAAGCAATTCTCTACAGATGCCAGATCCAGCATTTGGGGTGGAGGATCAGAGAGGTCCCCCGAGGGAACCTGCTGCTCACTTCACCCAAGTGCCTTCAGGGTCTAGCCCACTGAACCCCATGACTTGCTTGAGAAACTGGGTTCTCCCCACGTCTCCTGGCCCTCACTGTGGAGGTGCTGGCCAGTAGTTCTCAAGCCTTCTCAGAGAGGTCCAGAGACAGCACACTTTGGCAGAGGGGAGGGCAGTTAGAAATGGAGGGGCGAGAAGCTGTGCCTCCTTGGCCTGACCGTGCTTTCATAAGGCACTCACCCCAAGTCTATGGCCCCAGCTATAGACTTGTCTCTGAAGCCTGCAGCCGCCTGCAATGGTCTGGTGGAAAAGACCCTGAGGGAGGTCACTGGGGCCCAGGAAGTTGAAGCCCCGAGCAAAGCGAGGGGTAGCTGAGGCCTAGATGGTGTCCAGACCCTGCCCTGGCCCTCTGGGGCAGGGGGATTTGTGCCCCACTTCACTCTTGCTTGGCTGCTCCGCTACTCCAATCCCTCCAATGCATACCTTCTTTGGGGATTCTTTCCTGATCAGGCCAGAGGTACAGTGGGCCACGACTGGATGGGGACAGCTGTCCTGGCCTCAGTGGCATCACTGGTTCCTCCTATACTGGACCCTTTCTACATGCCCCTCCTGCTGGGTGCTGACTTCTCAAGGTGACCAGGTTCACCCTCAGGGTGGCTGGAGCCTCAACATGAACTCCTCCCCCACCCCCACTGTCCTTCCAAGCACATCCACCCCAGCACTCCTCACTCCAGCCCCTTCCTCCCCAGCAGGACCCTTCTCCTCGGCTACTCCCTGTGCCAAGCTGAGCTGCTGGGCTATTTGGGGCTCTGGCCAGCCCTGTGGTGTAATCAGTGCCCAGGGATAATTGCCACCTGCCCTGCCGGTGTCTGGGGGCTGTCTCGGCCACAGCAGCAGGGGGCGGACACTGAGCAGCCAGGCCTGGAACGAGGTCAGGCTAGGGCAGTCCTCCCACTCCCTAGATTCGCTTCTCACCACGCGTGGGACCTGCAAGGATTCCCTAGGAAAGCCATGCTCTCCTTGGGGCTGTGTTCACCTCGGTGACCCTATGGCTTCAGCTGAGGGTAGATGGCTATCCCAGCCAGGACAAAAGTCCTGAGGCTACTCTATCAGCAACCATCAGCTCAAAACCTAACTTCCCGTACAGCTCTCTGATAGCAGTGGGTACCCTCCTGGCTGCAAGCTGACCTCTGGGGAGTGCCATGCCTGGAGCATGGGCTTTACAGCCAGAAGGACTTTCGTCACAGGCTTTCCTGGGGTCAAGACCACCAAGCCTCATTGTCATCCTTCAGGGAAGCAGCAAGTGTTAGTGAGATGCCATGTGAGAGTGAGTCTCCCATAAACGCCAGCTCCCTCTAGCATGTATGCCCCCTTTTGCTACTTTCTTTTCTACTCCAATGTAGTTTAGACTGCCTGGGTTTAAAGACCTGTCGTTCTCACTTGGCCAACTCTATGACCTTGGGCAATAGGTTCAGCCTCGGTTTCCCCATCGATAAAAAGGAAATGATCAGAGGAGCTGCCTCCTAATGTTACTGTGAAGAATATATTATCTAATCCATGTAAAATGCCGATAAGACTCTGCAGGGGTAGTTATCATTACAGGGAACTGCAAAGGGCAGAGAAGGCGGGGTGGGGAGCCCCCAAGACCTGCCACAGGACGCTCAGGAGAGCAAAGTCTGAACAGACACACCAGGACTGATGGGACAAACCACACAGCAACCTCAGCACCTGGATATCCTCTATGGCAGCTATGGCCGTGGGGACTAAGGGTGACTTCTCCCAGGCTGCTCCCTCTGGAAGCATTCACTCCTCCCTCTTTCAACCCCATTTGCTCTAAGCTTTTATTCAACCCCATTTGCCATGTAAACTTTTTGAAGTCAGAGAACAGAATACACACCTGTAAATATTTTATTTTTAAAAGAGGCCCAGCAACAACAAAATCAAGATGAAGTAGTTTGATCTTGGGAGATGTAGAAACAACATTGTTTCTTTTTCTTTCCTGTTATAGTCCAAAGGTTATTTGTCCTCATCCTTGGGATTCTTCAGACACTTATCCACCAGTGGCCTACCAGTTGAAGGCCGGGGTGGAGCAACCCTGTGGGGGGAATGGGCTGAAGGGCTGGGCCCAATGAACAGGATTCACAGGGCTGGCCTGTCCCTGAGGCAGCCCAGCTCCATCCCTCCCTGCTTTAGTGCCGCCTTCCCCAAAAAGGCACACAGCTCCCACCTCTGGCACCCTGGCCAACAGGCCAGACCGGGAGAGTGCCCTAGCTCTCCTGCCCCACCAACACCATGCAGGGCAGGAGGAAAGGTCACTTTGGGTAGACAGGTATGCCCAAAGTACCAGATACTGCCCCCTTGGGGATGGAGAGGAAGGAGAACGCTGCAGTGTGGGGCATGGAAAGTGGGCGCATCCCCACCTGCAGGAACTTCTCAACCCCAGTCCGACCTGAGGCCGCAGCCCAAGGCAGCACTTCTTAATCACCACCACCCACCCCCCCACGGCCTGGGCACCAGCCCCTCATGACAGCCATCATGGCCTCCGTGGGCTCCTCTCATCCCCACCTCAGGAGGCACATCTTCAGTGACTTCCTCTGATTTCTCCTTTCCCAGGTGTACCCTGAAGGAACAGGCCCCGGAGAATCAACTCAGAGCCCAGGAGCAGTGGGCTCCGTGCTCCTACTGCCTGTTCTCTTTCCAGTGGATGTCTCCTCCTGGGAGTCGAGCTGTCAGGAAGTTGTCCAGCCTTGACTGAGCAGCTCCGATGGATGCCTGGGACACATGTCCTCCAGAGGGGATTGTTTTCCCTCCTGACTGCACTCTCTGTCACTCGCATCCCCTCCCTGGCTTCTGTGAGCTAATCAGGGAGAAGGAGGGGGAGGAGAAGGGTGCTGCTCGCCTTCCCCGTTATCTGCAGCAATCCACGGTGACTAATGCTCCCAGTTGGTAAAAAGGCAGTGTAATCAAAACATTTTTTTTTTTTAGTCCTTAAAGTTAGTCATTCTCCCAGAGTGGAGGAAAAAAAAGCCCACAGCAGACACCATGAAATGCAAGCTGAGAGGTTCATGCTGCCGGTGGAAGTAAAGCATTGGCCAGGGCAGCTCCCTATGGGTCTGAGGCTCAAGCCCTCCTCCTCGAACCCTTGGCTGCCCTTTTTACACACCTTCATTGGTTCTTGCTTTCCTGCACACCTGGGCTGTCTGGTCCCCGAAGGACTTGGCATGTCAGGTGGGGATCTGCCCTTTCCTTTCACCCTGCCAGGTGCTGCCACCTGCTGGTTCTGGGTTCTCCAAACTGGAGGAAGCATATAAAAGTTCTCAGGATGAGGCCAACCATCAGATTCCTTGTTGGGTGCCTGGTCATGTGCTGGCCTGCCCTCCGCCCCCAACCTGGCCATTCAGTGCTGTGCTTCCCCTGGCTCCATCTGTCTGCTGGCTTCTGACCCCGCTTGGCCCTCACATAACTATAAATTGTCAGGAACCTCAGGAAACATCAACGAGAGGTGGTATAGCACAGTGGTGAAAAGCATGAGGATCAGGGCCAGGTTGCACGGATTGGAATCTCCATTCCACCGCTTAGTGGCTGTGCTTTGTTCCTCCACACTGATAATAATAGTACCTGCCTCGCAGGGTTGTTGTAAAGATTAAATGTGAACTGCTTAGAATAGTGCCCGGCACATCGTGAGTGCTCAGTTATTAACTCGTAATAAAAATAACAACAAAATACTAAAGTAAAATGTATACCATCACAGCCCCATTACTCATCCAAGGCAGACATGGCTAATCAATCACAGAACTTTCCCACCAATGGCAGATTCCTCAGAATGCTCAACTCAGCATTCCAGGCAGCCAGTAACAAGTAATCTGAGTGGGCACATGGGACTCTTTATATTACAGTGAAGGAAGATGAGGCGCCGAGGAAGGAGATTTCCTCGAGCTACTTGGAGGCACAACCAGAGTCCAGACAGCTATTCCTGGCCCTGACTGCTGCTTGCCAGCCCAGCTTCTGATTTGCCGCTTTACCCTGACCTTTGAGCCATCCATGTGGGCTTCCTACCACTGGAAAATATAACGCTGATATCTTCCATCTTCTCCCACCCTTGCTCCTTTCCCATGTCCTTGGCCTGTGGCTGCCCAGGAAACTGTTGTTCTGAGACATCTTGCTAAGCAGGTGCAGGGCAGAGGGAAGTGCAGAATGAAAACACATTGAAACCTGAGAGTCTAGGTCTTCATTCATGTTGCAGGAGCCTCCCTGAGGTACAGGCCTTCAGGGCTGCAAGGGAGCTCAGCCCATCGATTTGGCCCCTTCACATGCAGTCCCTTCAGTCTCAGCCCTCATGCTCGAATGAAGCCCCTAATGGCTCAGATCCAGTCCTGGAATCCTTCTCTTAGCTGATTGGAGCTGGCATAGAAAGACTCGGAGGGTAAGCCTCTGTGTGGGGATGGCTGCAGGAAGGCCCACATGACGAGCCCAGAGATGAGGACAGTGGGGAGCATCTGCTTACCAAACTCGGAGTGGAAAGCTCCAAGGAGAAGTCAGGGATCTGGTGGCAGAGCTGGTTCTTTGGTTGCTTTCCCTGTGGTCAACAGCTTTGTGCCCTGAAGTAGCTCTCAGCCACCTGAAAACTCTTTCACGGAGGATCAAACTTTTGGGGAGGAAGCAGTATTCACCAGGCCTGAAACCAGGAGCATCCACCTCTACCCAAAGCTCTTCCACTCTCAACTTCCACTTAGGAACTGCATTTGCTCCTTTTCCACCCCTACCCTGAAGGGGCAGGATCAACCTGAACGGTGCCGTCCTCTGGTTCTAAAAAAAGAAAGACATAGCTCCCAGCGCTGGGTCTGCAGACCCTGCAGTTGAGTTTTCCACAACAGTGGGAGGTGTGTTGTGCTTCCTTGTGTTCAGCTCCCCAGCATCAATGCTACATGGGATATTGTGCTCATGGAGGGAAAATATGGGTCCACAGGACAGCAAGATACCTGACCATCATCCATCCTCAACCCAGGACACCTTAAGCAAGCAAATGAGTCTCAGATAAGGAGACAGAGCTCAGCTCAGAGCAGGCACTTTCTAGACATACTCTTGGGAGGCCAGCATTCTTCCCAGTACCTCAAAGGTCCTGCTGGCTACATGAAAGATTCAGGGTTGGAGGTAAGCAGCACAGCCGCAGTGGGCCTCAGGCTAAATCCTTCCCTCCCAGAAGGTTTACGTTTGGCTTCATCCTCAGACATCACTGACCTCAAATCGGCTCTCTCAGCTTGCCTCTTTTTTCAGGCCCCAACCTGCATGCTTTCCCATTCCCCTATTTCTCAAGGGCCTCTGGAGTCAACAAGACTGTCAACTTAGAACATCAAAATGTTGGCAACTTTAGCGATGTTCTCCAAGAACTCTTCCTCTAGATAATGGGACCAAGACCCAGAGAGGGATGTGACTTGTCTTGGGTCAGTTGTAGGATCAAAGATGGAACTAGAGCCCAGGACCCCTCTAGACTCTTAGTCTAGAACTCATCATTCTTACCTTGTGGGATATGTCTGCCAAATCCTGAAACAGACTTCCTCTGGGATGTGGCGGCTGCCTAGGCTAATACTTTTGGAAATGCTTTAGTACTGTGGAGCAGTAACTAAGGGAGACAGAGTATGGAAAAAGGAAGACGCAGGTGGGGAAGCCCTCCACAAATGCTAAAGAGCCAGGAGGTTCATAAAAACACAGTACCCACCCCTTTTTCATCCATCACACTGTGTGCAAAGCATCAAGGACTGTCTTCCCCTTCGCTCAAAACCTCGGCCCCAGCTGCCCTTCACCCTCTTTATCTTTACTCTCCAAGGCTGCTCTAGTGCTCATTTTGGCCTGTTTACTGAGGAATAACATGGTGATGAGCTGATCTGTGTGATATGTTTGGAGGCCCACCCTCTATTGGAAAAACTTCAGTGAGTCAAACTCTATAGAAAACACAAATGAGAGACTACCTCCTGTGGATGGTCCTCTGAGCTCCCCTAATCCTCTTGGCCAAGCCCTTTCCCCTGCCCTGGGAGGTCAGAACAAATTATAACCATCCTCTGCTCTAGTTCATTGGCTTAGCTACTCTCCAAGCAGCCCCTAAAACACTACAGTCCATCTGAAGGAGGAGAATTCCTAGAGAGAAGACCCCTGGAGGCCCAGTAGTTACCCACACAAACCTCATTGTCTGCTCCTCTCTCTTCTAAGGCAGAGAGTTTCTTGGGGGTTAGGAGGCCAACATGAACCAGAACCCTAGGAAGCTTTTGCTGGACCAAGGCTCTGAACTCTGACTTTGTAAGACCAGAGGCAAGTGAGCTGCTTGCCTGGAACTCAGTCCTCTTCTCAGCCAAGATAAGTTCTCTCTGCCTGGACCCTCCCCAGCTCTCACCTCAGATTCACCTGGCTAGCATGATTCACCCTCAAAATTTGGTGTACGCAGTGTCCTCCTGGAAGCCCTCAATAAAACCCCATGTGCAGCTTACAGGGGCACCTTACAGGCTGCCACAGCCCCTGTTCTTTCCCATCGTCTATTATTACTTGGTTGCCTGTTTACCTAGCCCTCCAAGTAAGTAAGTCTGGGAGGGCATAAGGGCAGGATCCATACGTCTTTTTTCCAGTTGTATCCTTGAGATTGGCACAGTGCCTGGCACATTAGAGGAGCTCAAATAGTGTTTGTAAAATGAATGAGTAGAAAGAATGGGACCATTCACATCATTTGGGCTCTGTAGAGGTGAGCGCTTTGTCCTCGTGTTGAGTAAATCCACAGAACAATCCAACCTGAAAAGCACCTATTCTGGTTATATTCAGAGCCAGCCCTGTGCCATCTTGGAGGGAAAAGATCCATGTATTTGTAACAGGTAACGCATGTACAGGGTACAAAATGTAAAAGAGACAAAAGAGCATACAGGGAATATAAGTATCCCTCAGCCTCCCTCCCCATTGTCTCCTATCCCCCTAGACAATTACTGCTACTGTCTCTGGCTTAAAAACCTCTTTACAGACAGAAAAACCAGGCAATCACCCGGTTAAGCGACACGTGTAGTCAGCGGAAGAGAATTTACAAGGTAGTACTGAAAGCTGAAAACGCGCCCCGGGGTCCTCATGCCCCGCCACAGGCTGAGTGCGGAGTCCCCGAGCCAGCGCCTGAGGGTCGCGGGCCAGGGCCCCTCCGCGGGCAGCCCGCGGCGGCGGAAGGGTTAACACGCCGGGCCGCACCTTTCCAGCCGCCTCTTCCGGGCGGAGGGGGCGGGGTCCACGTCACTTCCTGGAGACTGGCTGAATCCGGAAGTGATCCCCGAGGACCGAGTTGCGGTGGAGGACCCCAGCCGCGGGGCCAGGTTCGGGACCATGAGCTGGTGAGTGAGGGCCCGGCGGCAGGACCGCTGGAGCCCAGGCCCGCGATGCGCCTAGCCCTGCGTCCCTCTGAGTCCCCTCGCCCGTGCTGCCCGCCCTGCCCGCACAGACCCTCCGCGCAGGCCTGGGCCCCACTGGCCCCGGTTCGAGGGGCCTTCCCCCGGTGCTCTGCCGGAGTCTTCATCCCTCCGCAAGACTCACCGGGAGGTAGGCCCGGGGGTCCCGCGTCTGTCTCGTTTCCTGACTCTTAATGTTCCAAGGAGCCGGTCCCGTTTTCTCCCAGTTGCTTGAAGTGAGGGACTTCTCGTTTCCGTCTCTTTGAAATATCCATTGAGGTGCAGTGTCTTCTCTCTTCTCTGTGGACATCACTCCACCGCTCCCACCAGCCCCGGAGCGGTGGCCCTCCCTCTGCCAGTCTGGGCCCCCGTTCACTGATCAAAACCCACTTGCTTTCAGATGACTAACCTTTGCACCATTTAACAGTCTTCAAAAGACAAAACATGCTTCTCGTTTGGAAGGGGCCAGAATTAAACACCCACACCCACACTCCCACAGTGGGATTGGATTAGTTTCAATTATTTCCAGGGCCATTACCCCACTCACTGCTCTACATCTGACATAGACATAGGTAAGCTGAAACATCATGGGAATTATCAGGCTTGGAGAAAAGAAGCCAGGGAGGCTTCCTTTCTAATAGAATCACAATTCCAGAGCTACAGAACTCTGATACTTGGCTCTAGTAGCCACTTCGTAATGTTTAATGGTTGATCTATTTTGTAAGACTGTTTGCCCAAATAACCTTCCCGTCAGGCCCCAGCACCTATATATCCACACACCCAAACCTAAGGGAACCCTGACTGTGCTTGTATGAGTACATGGACCCCCGGAGGCATACAGGATGAATCGACTCTTTTGGAATCCAGGTTCCATTAGTATAGGGAACATGTTTGCCATGCTGTCCTCAGAGTGTAGCCTGTTTCTTTACAGAAATTAAGTGCACAATAACTAGTTATGGTGAACGAAGATAGTAGACTATTCTTTGGGAAGTCTTTTACAGGCTCACATTTGGCCATCAGTGGAGACTAAGCTCTGGCCACAAGCAGCTGATGTCCATCAGTGTCACGGACAGCTCTCTAATGTAAAATTTAAACCATTTCTGTCCCCTTTCCCCCTGCTTCTTAGAAGAAGATTGATGGACAAATGTCAGACATTGGGCGCCCACACGTGGAGGGAAGCCCCAAGCAATGCCCTAATAAGCCCCAGCAGGAGCTGCTCCTTTCCCTCCACCTTTGCTTCAGGAGGCCGATAGGGGGCTGGAGCCTTAAAAAGCTAACTTTCCCATCTTGTTATAACCTAGTTAGTGATGGGCAAAGTGGCAGTCCTTCCATTCCCTTCCCTAGAGGAATTACTTCGTTAAAGTGTCAGCCTGGGTCCCCGACCTTGTGATGTACATGTCCTCTTGCCTGCAGTGTCTTGAGGATGCAGTTCTCTCCCCTAGTTTTCAAGGTAAAAAAGCAGAACGAAAGCACAGGTGCTTCATATTGCTTAGATTGGCTTTTACAATCTTAAAAAATAAATCGATATTTTCTTCACAAATCAGGAGAAGAGTAGAGCAGCGACCACTAAAGGGAGCGGCTTCCGTGGGTGATCTGAGACATGCTGTTTCCACCTGTCTTGCAGAAAGTTTTGGGTTTGTTTCCTGAAAAACTAGTAGTAGCCTATTTCCTAAAGACTGTCAGGTTGGAGAGAATTTAAATCGACAACTAGCTGTATAGCAAAAGCTGAGATTTTTTTTATCCGGTAGAATTAGTTTTCCAGTACATGCACATCTTGGCACCTCCTCGGACTGAGGGTCACCACGAAAAGGGCAGCTTTGTCCCTCAAAGCTGAGATTCCTTTCTCTTCTTCCTTAGAGGGCTTCTACGTCATCTTGTGCGTGGACGCTGACCCCCTCTCCATGAGAGGGGAACAGCACCGGCGCCTGGGCACACAATTACACTCAGTTTCTGCCTCAATGGCTGGCAAAGGGACCGGGGCGGGGCCCTTCTGATTCACTCCTGGAGTGGTTTTTCTGCTCCCAGAATGAATCCGGCCATTCATCCTAGACTGGAATTCTCAGTGGGGAAAGAGACCAGAGTGACGTAGAGCTATCATGGGAGGCTGATGCCCAAGGTCAAGTTCACCAAGCATATGGGATATGCCAGCCATCATTGAATAAGGCCTAGGGGCACACAGTCCATGGTTCCAGAGGGTAACCATTGTTCTGGGCTTTCAAAATGTCATAGTGAGAAATATCCAATATTGATGCCCTTTGTACACTGTGGACTTTGCATGAAGAGTGAGAGGTCTTTGTTCTCTGCTTCCTCTGTGCATGCAGCCCGCCCACCCCCTGTTTGTTTAGTGGGTACCAACCCCCTTCCTGTAGCACCTACCCATCCACTAATCCACCCATCCGTCTATCTGCCTTTCGGCAAGGTGGCCCAGTGGTGTGTCTGCTAGGAAGAAAGCATTTGAGGTTCACATCTCAGATTACTGATCCACCTGTTGGCTCCAAGCCAAGTGCTTCTCTCTCTCCCTTCCACCTCCCTGTTTTCCCTTGTCTTCGTGTGTGTGTGTGTGTGTCTGTGTGTGTCTGTCTGTCTGTCTTTATTATGGTATGAAAGGAGAATTAAGTAGAATTAAGAATAGTGATATTAAAAAAAAAAAAATAGTGATATTAGTCTGGCTTACCTATCTCCAGGGATCGTAGCCTTCCCTGGAACCGCACACCTTGATGCTTTTAGGTTTCAATGACAAGGAAAAGGAATCCTGGAAGAAATCTTCCTATACTTAGAGGTCTAGGAGTTGACTCAGAATGAAGAAATCAGAGTCAGTGCAGACAAGTTTTCAGGTTCTGTTTCCCTCATTCGCAGTGTGGCCTGGTCAAGCATTTAACCTTTCGCAGTCTTGTTTTCTCCAACTATAACATGGAATGGATAATCCCAGCTGACACTTGGTCACCCAAATCTGTTGTGAAAAGAATGGAGGCTATGCAGATATGACTCTTTTCCAACTCTTCTGGGCTCTTCTATCTCTATCTGCTAAATATGGGTATTTCTCAGGTCCGTCCTTTTTTTTTCTTCCTGTTCTCACCCTGTGTATCCATCCTCCCCAACATCTTCAGGATAGAGGCCTAACTTTGGGCCACGGCTTATAAGTCCCTTCTGGATGTGGCTGTCCCTCTTTACTCCCTTGTCCAAGCCTTTTCTGGTTTCTCGTGCCCCTGCTCCTCTGTGTGTGCGGCTCCCTCTGCCTGAAATGGCTTTACTCCCCACCTCCACTATCCACCGCCCACCAGGTCAGTGTCTACTCATCCTTCAAGAGTCACAGCAGGCCTCACCTCCTCTCACTGAGGGTCTTCCCTGAATGGCCCCCCACACCCTGCCAAGCTGAGTTGGTTTCCTAGTGTTGGAACCCACTAGTCTATCTGTGAGCTGTTGAAAACAGGGACTATCTCTTGGTCACCACCGTCTTCGTAGCACTCTTCCCGTCAGTCGGTAAATGTGTATTGAATGTATGAATGAGGACTTTTGCCCAATTTACTGACTTGCCTTAGCTCAGGAAAAATTGTAAGGTGAAAACCTATAAGCTACAAGGCACTTGCTGAAATGAAGAGCCTCTAAGAGTGCTGTTGCTAAACTGACTGATGGAAGACGTGGCTCCGGAGACTCCCTAAGGCTGCCTGTGATGGTTCTCTTCCCTCCTCTCCCCAGCTGCTTTCTCCCCTGCTTCTCCTGGAGGACTTCCCCATTCTCGGGACATCACAAATGTGCACCCCTCTCCCACGTAAACTCCTCGAGAGCAGGGTCTACAACTTTTTCATCTTTGCGTACACGTACTATCTTGCACATAGTAGGTACCTAATTAATATTGTGAGATGAAGTGAATGGAACGTCAAGAACGGACGGCAAACTGCGGGTCAGACAGAACCATCCATTCCGTTTCAGACGTTTTCTCAGTGGAGTCTCTTTTCCCTCTAGCAGTGCCATTGCTATCTGACATTTGTGTAGTGCTTCTAACTTTTCAAATTGCTTTCCCAGCCATTATCTGATTTCAGCTGCACATTTGCCCTTGGAAGTATGCAGTTCAGGTCTCATTATCTCCCTTTGACAACTTATCAGAATTCACTCAGACAGTACCTGGCAGAACTGGAACTAAAACCTGCGTCTCCTGGGTGTTCCCTCTGGTTGAGCAGGAACAGTAGCAAACTGGAAGACCATCCTCAAGCTGCTAGGATCCTAGAGGAAGGTATTTGACTTCGCTAGCATGGATGGACACTGTCAGGTTGGTAGTGAATCACAGGAAGTTACCAGTTGTCACACACAGGTGATAGAGGAAGTCCTGTGGCCTGCACACCTGCAGGTTTCCTGGACCATCGCAGCTGCTTCCTACTCTGGGGCCTCCCCGCCTGGGGCTGCCTCTCCACTCGCTCCCTCTGTGGCTTTGGACAGGCCAAGCTCTTCCCAAGCTCTTTCTTCCTCTAGAGCGCGTGGTAATGCCCAGAGGATGGGGGGGACCCCATGAGGACGCTCTGAGATTCTGTATTCCACATGGCTTTGGTCACAAATGTAAAACACCTCACTCTTATTTCAGCTGCTTGTAATGAAGGGGGAAGGGAGTTTTTCCAGATTTTGGAGTAGAGTCAAGTATCTTGAGTTCCACAGCATCTTAGACAAAGGTGTTTTTTTATATACCACACTCTCTAAGTAAATCTGTTGGGGTAGCTTTAGAGTTGGCCATTAAGCTGTTACAATTGTTTTCCCAAACCCATTATGTTGATGGCTCATCCACTAAATACGGCCCAGTCTAGTGTGTTGCTCACAGATAATGCTCAGTAAATACTTGTTGGTTTAATGAACATTGAACATTTTTAATGTACTAGGGCCTGTGCTAAATGTTGGGGGACACTCAAAAGGTTATAAAAATCGATCCCTGTCTTTGGCCAGTGTATGAGAAGTGCCAGGGGTTCACAGGAGTGAAAGTGGCACGCTAAATGTCGGTGTGGCATCGTCAAGAGAGACTTCGAGTAGAGGATGGGATTGTAACTGAACCTTGACCTCCCAAGTATGTACTGTTTCAGTGGTGAATGAGAAGAATAGCTTGAAAAAGGTGTGTGGAGACAATGCATCAAGAGTATTTGGGGCAAACAGTCAGGAGGCCAGTTTTTGAGTAGAGGCTTCGTTGATTCGAGTTGACACTCTAGTTGGGGCCACATCGTAAGTCCCTTTTTCAGTGCTATGCTGAGGAGTTGAAATTGAACCTAAGTTTTTGAAAATTGAAGGTTTTTGAGCAAGGAAGTGGAATGCCAAAAGCAATGCTTTGGTCAGGTTAATTTGCAGTGGTCTATAGGGTAACTCAGAAAAGAGAATGGAGCCAGGGAAAAAAACCTGGACGATGGCTTCCAAAATAGTTTGACCACAACTTGCAGTCAGAAATACATTTGATATCACAACACATACACACACATTTATACTTGAAATAAGTTTCACTCAATATATGTGTGATGCACTCTGATATTTTCTATTATGTTCTATTTCATTTTTTATAGAATGACCCACTTCAGTTGACTTCATGACTGATTTTGACATGTTTGCAGTGGACTAATGTGTAACAGTTTACATGATTGAGGAGGAGTAGGTATTCTACATAGACCCCAGTTTGAAAAACATTTATCTAGAAGTTTGTTACAAATATTCAGACTATAAGCTAACACCTGTAACTTCAGCAAGGTAGAGGTAGTATTGTTTGTTTGTTTGCTTGATTTTCATGGGTTATAATAAGAAATACAGAGGGGACGACTGTAGAGAACACTGGCCATGTTCTTTGTAAGGACTTAAGCCATAGATTTGAAAACTGTCAATCACTTTGTAGAAAAGAAAACGCACGTAGACCAAAGCCTACACTAAGATGTTTGGTTTGTTAGTCATCAGGGAAAAGCATGTTAAACCAACAACAAGATGCCATTTCACAGCCATCAGACTGGCAAAACTTTTAAGAACTGGCACTGCCAAGTATCTGAGGATGAAGAGCAATGGGAACCTGCATCCACTTCCGGGGGCAGGGGCGTGGGGGGTATAAAATGATACAGCCACTGGAGATTTTGCACTACCTCCCACAGTTAGAGACAGACCTACCCCCTCACCCAGAGAAACTCCTGCACCTGTGCATTGGGAGACATGCCCAAGGATGTCAGATGCTGCATTGTTTGTAGCTGTCCAGCCACTGAAGCGAAAGAGCTGGGCTGGTGCCTCTCAGAGTCTGTCTGCACCTAAGCCCCTGTCAGCTCCGAGTGGCAGTCAGAGGCTTCTCTCTGGCGTGTTGAGTAAGCAGGACACACCTTTCACCTTGGAATGCCTTATGTTTCCCTTTTATAGAACGGGGAAACCCACTTTCTATCCCTCCCTGTCTTAACGGTGTGAAAATAGGTGATAACTTGACTGTCAAATATTAGGAGTTTCTTAAAGAGCTGCCAAAAAAAGGATATCCAGACTCCCTCTCTGAATTGCCTGCTTTCCTCTCGTTTCTTGACTTTTAGATGCTTCTTCAGCCTCCAGACTTCTTTCACAAATCCTTGTACTTCTCAAGACAAAGTCACCACTTAATTGTAAGCAAATATATAGGGTGTGATCGAAAAATATGGTGAATGTTTAAATTAAAAAAAAATTATTACAGTAAAAGACACATTGCCACTAATCCCCCTCAGAAGACTCCCCCTCACTTCGAACACACTTATCCCATCATTCTTGCCACTTTCTGAAGCAGTTCTGGAAGTCCTCTTTCGTGAGTGTCTCTACTTCATCCTCCATCATGACAACACTCCATGTCACACATCGCTTCTGGTACGGCAATTTCTGTCGAATGAAAACATTACAGTGGTCCTCATCCACCTTATTCGCTGGATCTGGCACCATGCGACTTCTGGCTCTTCCCCAAAGTCAAAATGACCATGAAAAGAAAACGTTTTGAATCGATTCAGGACATCGAGGCAGCCACAACAGCGCAATTAAAAACACTCACAAAAGAGGACTTCCAGAACTGCTTCAGAAAGTGGCAAGAACGATGGGATAAGTGTATTCAAAGTGACAGGAAGTATTTTGAGAGGGATTAATGGCAGTGTGTCTTTTACTGTAATAATTTTTTTTAATTTAAACATTCACTGTATGTTTCGATCAGACCTCGTATTAACTTGGGCCTGGTAGTGGTGCATTATGGTATGGGACTATGGCTTGCCCCCAAAACAGAAAAAAGCATTCCAGGTTTCCCAACCATACTTACCACTGTGGAACTCTGTGCAGCTCACCCCCTCTGGGCCTCAATTTGATCATGATCATCAAAATGTCCCCCCCACCATCTTTACAACAGATACTTACAGAGGCTACTTACTGTATCTTAGGAACAGTTTTAATCGTTAAACTCATTAAGCTCATTTAGCCTTCACAGCGACCCGGTAAGATAGGTATTATTATCCTGTTTTATAGACAAGGAAACTGAGACACAGGAAGGTCAGATAACTTGTCCAAAGTCTCTCAGCTGGCAATTGGCAGAGCCAGGACTTGGACCCAAGTGGTCTGGCCCCAGGGTCCATCCCCGTACCCAGTGCTCCGTCTCTTGTGTGAGGTGCAGGAGTGCACCACTTTCAATGAACTGACGGATCAGAAGCACCGAGCACAGAAACCCGCACTAGCATATACTCAATAAATGGTCACTTTGGCTAGATGATCTCATTCAACATTCTGTAATTCATTCTGTCTTTACTATTTAGAGGTCAGCCTGGGGAGCACTGGGGCAGGAGGGATCTTAGCTGAGCTAGGCGATTGTTCTGGTCCAAGTCACAGAGGCGTGCCTTTTATTTTTAAACACTCACATACCTCCTCGGCCTGGTGGCAAGGCAGGATAGCGTTCTGTGTGCTTTTATTTTGGATCCAGCTAATTTCAGGGAAGGACTGAGGTGGGCTGGTCAGACTGTGGACATAAGCACTGGAAATGGATCCTTGACAGCTCAGTTCGTTTCCCCTTAGATGGAGTCCCTGACGTCCTTGCTTCGGCTGAACTTTCTTTGGCCCGTTGGCACTGTGGCCAGCTGGCCCTTCAGAGAGGATGGCATCCAACAGCAGCTGCTCTGCCGGAGCCAGCTGACTCTCTATAAGCCCTGCCCTGGCCCTAGCCCTGCGTTTCCTCTCATTGTCAAGGTGGTGGTAGCCGTGGTGGGGCCTCGGACCAGAGATGGCAATGGCCCAGGGATCAAGTAACAGAAGGATGGGGGGAGGAGGGCTTGTCCTTCCAGCCTGCAGAAGCTGCTCCCTTTCGCCCACCTTCCTGCTCTTGCCGAGACGGTGACTCAGGCGCAGACCACTCCCCCAGGAGCCAGGATTTCAGCCACTATCAACTGCCGCCTACTCTTTGCTCAGCCCTCCCTTCGTTCTCACCTCCCTCACCACCCCTCGGCCCCCAAAACGGAGATGTTTGCCCAGCTAAAGACATCAGAAAGATATAGGTGGGGTAGACTGAATCATTTTGAGGCTCTTTCCAACGCCAAGCCAGGCCTGGGCTCATTCACATTCAGTAGAAACAAATTTAGGAGGCTAAGTGAAGACCAGGGAACAATGTGTGGGTTTTAGCTTCTTGATACTTTTCTTTGTAATGGAAGTGGAGGACTCTCCAAAGAAGGCAGGGCTGGCGGGATCTGCTGGGGTGACCCCCAACTGCCATCTGGGCTTGCCTCTTGTCTCGGCCTCTGCAGTAGAAGGGGGTGGGGAAACAAAAGATTGAGAAACCTAGCACATTGAAAATGCAAAAGACCTGTTTTTGTAAGTAGACATTACACAAGAGCAGGAGTTTTTTGG
Organism: Rhinolophus ferrumequinum; assembly: GCF_004115265.2. Lineage (NCBI taxonomy): Eukaryota > Metazoa > Chordata > Mammalia > Chiroptera > Rhinolophidae > Rhinolophus > Rhinolophus ferrumequinum. The sequence continues at coordinate 43,875,167 of NC_046301.1, forward strand.
GCAAGGTTTCACTGAGACAGACAGAATTAGCCAACTGGCATCATGCTGCTAATAGAGATATTTACTGTTTGAAAAAGTATATTTGTAGCTTTGGAGAACATCCTGTTGACTTTTCTGTATTGTGAAGGAAAATAGAACCTTTTCCCCTCTTTTCCCTCTGTACACACACAACTTTTTTTTCCTTTTCTGAGGTGGGGCATGTTGGGGGTTGGAGAAGGGTAGTGTTGAGAAAAATGTTTTCTTCATTTCGCTGCCGAGACCAAAATATCCCTTCTTCTGCCCTCTGGTGCTCATATTTATGGAACGGGAAGTAGAACCAAGGAAGGACTCCTGCTTCAGAGGCTGGGAGCTCAGAGTCCTCTTGATTTCTTCTGGAACATAGAGATTCTCTGGGGAGCAAGCCCTGTCTTCTCTCTAGACCTCTGCTGACCCACCCAATTCCGAAGGGAGAAGGAGGAAAGCTGGAAGGAGGGGGAACCGAACTTCTGAAGCCCCAGGAGCCTGTCCGTGGCCTGGAGGACTGCCAGCCTCGGCCCCATAACCCCAGCTATGCCAGGACAGCGCTGCTCTGGCAGATGCTGTGATGCTGTCAGTCTGCCGCATGCTTTCCAAAGCAGCTGTTTCTCCTGCGGAAGTGCCCGCGTTCCAGCAGGGGACTAGGACCCCAGGGATGGAATCGGGACCTCCGTGAGAAGAAGAGGCAGAAATGCGGGCTGAAGCGCAGTTGTTGCTCTTTCCTCTCACTTCCCCTCGCTGCCACTTCAGAGCAGAGAATTGGATCCTTCCTTCAGGGCGCCTGTCCTAATGTTCTGGCTGTTTCTCCGGCAGAGTGGAGCATATCTGCCATTTGGCAGCCTTGGAATAAACCCAGGAGACGCTTCTCCCTTTGTATTTCCCCTTAGGCTTTTTAAAATGTTTTCCCTTGACCCATCCTCTGGTAACTTCACCAGGCTTTCCTGCCAGTGCCAAAGACCGGCTCCGGTTCCTGGGTCTCCCCTGAATGTACTTTCCCTCGACCACAGCTGGTACTTGTGGCTGGTGTTACCCTTTTTAGTCTTTGTCGTAGTAAGATAGTATAGGGAGAGCAAAGACCATGATATTACCTTTCTTTGTTCTTTATGGCCTTATCTAAGAGTAGCTTTTCTCAGGAACCTTAGAGTATTGTATGTTATAGGGCCCTTGGGGGCAATGTACTTACTTTACTCATTCATTTAATCATTCATTCAGTTCTTACTATGTGCATAAAACTAGACTATAAGCTCCATGAGATCATAGAATGAGTCTTTCTTGTTCATCCTGATGTCCGTAGAACCCAGGCATGAAGGAGGTCCTTGTTTACTGAATATTCATTCAGTGGAAGGTTCAAAATAGCACTGCATAGTGCAGTGCGTACAGGAGTTACAAAGAAGCATAACATTGCATCCCTGCCTTTGAGGTGCTTATGTGTCATAATCAGAAAGCAAGATGTAGACACATCAAAGTTAATCAACCTGTACCCTTTACCAAGCGGGGTTTACTGCAGTAACAAAACGATGGCTCTGTCTTAGGAAATGTATTTGATAGTTCTTCACAGTACTAGTTCGTAGGAGAACAAACTGGTCATCTAAATGCATGCTGAAAAGTCATTTATATCATTCAAAATTCCAATCTTTGTATCTTTTCGTAAACTAAGAACAGGAAGATATTTGAAAAATCATTTTATTTTTAAAATCATGTCAAAACAACTGGCTAGCTATACACTCAACTCTAAATGGAGTAAAGATTTACATATAAAAAATAAACCACTAAAATTCATATGGAATTGCAAGGGATGCAGGATAGCCAGAACAATCTCAATAACGAAGAACAAAGTTGGAGGACTCATACTTCCCAATCTCAAAACTTACTATAGATCTACAGTAATTAAGACAGTACCGGCATGAAGATAGACCTGTAGATCAATGGAGTAGAATTGAGAGTCCAGAAATAAATTTTTATTTTTATGGTCAGTTGATTTTTAACAAGGATGCCAGGACAGTTCAACAGGGAAGAAATAGTCTTTTCAACAAACAGTTCTGGGATAACTGGATGTCCACGTGCAAAAGAATTGAAGGTGGACCCTTACCTCACACCATAACAAAAATTAACTCAAAATGGACCAAAGATCTAAATGTAAGAGCTAAAATGATAGAACTCTAAGAAAAAAACATAGAGGTGAATCTTCATGACCTTGGATTTGGCAAAGAATTCTTAGATATACCAAAAGCATAAACAACAAAAGAAAAAATAGGTTACAGACTTCTTCAAAATCTAAAGCTCTTGTGCTTCAAAAGACATCATTAAGAAAGTGAGAAACTCACAAAAGAGAAAAAATATTTGCAAATGATATATCTGATTAGGGACTGGTACCCAGAAATATAAAGAACTTTTTATAAGTTAACAATAAAAAATTTAAAAAACACCCATTTTTAAAATAGGCAAAGGATTAGAATAAATGTTTCTCCAAAGAAGATACGCAAATGACCAATAAGTACATGAAAAGATGCTCAGCATCATTAGTTATTAGAGAAATGCAAATCAAAGCCACGGTAAAATAGCCCTCATACCAATCGAATGGATAAAATTATAAAAGGCAGACAATGACCAGTGTTGGTGAGGAGATGGAGAAATTGGAATCCTCATACGCTGCTGGTAGGAATGTAAAATGGTGCAACCACTTTAGAAAACAGTGTGGCAGTTCCTCAGAATGTTAAACATAGACTTACCATGTGGCCCAGCAATTCATTCCTACAAACATACCGAAGAGAAATGAAAACATGTCTACACAAAAACCTGTAAACGATTGTTCATAGCAGCATTATTCGTAATAGCCCCAAAGTGGAAACAACCCAAATGTCCATCACCTGATGAATGGATAAACAAAATGTGGTGTAGCCATACAATGGAATATTATTCAGTGATAAAAAAGGAATGAAATACTATCACATGCTACAACAGGGATAATCCTTGAAAACATTTGCTAAGTGAAAGAAGTCAACACAAAAGGCTACATATTGTATAATTCCATTTATACGAAGTGTCCAGAAGGGGCAAATCCACAGAGACAGAAAGTAGATTAATGGTAGCCCGGGGGCTGTGGGGATGGGGGAAATGGGGGGTGATAGCTAATAGAAACCAGATTCTTTTTGGGGTGATGAAAATTTCCTGAAATTCGGTAGTGGTGATTAGTTACACAACGCTCCAAATATACTTTAAAAGGATAAGTGTAATGGCATGTGAATTATATCTCAATAAAGCTGCTATTTAAAAATTAATTACTCAGGTTCTGAGTGAAGGTGACAAATCAAATACATACATCTAATTTATCTCCCTCACAAATCCCACACAAAGCACAGTAAATCAATTTTTTAAAGGCATAAATCTACAAATTCAGGGAGGACAGAAGTGACATGAACAACATTTGGTAACTGGAATACAGTTACATGAGGAGACTGACTTAGCAGTTCCTCAAAAGCCAACGCCTAAACTGACATTTAGGAAAATCAAGAGCCATCCATCTTACATCACAGAATCCTCAAAGGTTCAGGAATTGGTGGCACTAGGTACTTCTAGAAGGGGGGTGAAGCTCAGCCCTCAGATCAGGAGGTTGGTTGAAAACTGTTCATGATTAAGTTGAGAGCCCTACCATCTCCTCGACTCACGAAGAGACTGTCCCTGCCTCACCCTACCAAAAGGATGAAGGAACCCCACTCCTGGAGAGTGTGAAGCAGAGTTTCTGTCCTAGGGCACACAAAGTGGATTTACTTTGACACTAATAAAGCTTAACCTTCAGGGCCCCTTGCTTGCAGGGCCCAAGGCCCTGGAAGGAGCCCTAGGCGTATGCTCATATGATCCTGTATTTTGTAAACTGCGGAATGTATTTATGCTGCACTCAGTTAAGAAAACCTCTGCCTTCCTCCTTTTTCTTCTTAGGCCCCTTTGGAGTAGCCTACGCCTTTTGGGGGATAAGACAGGGGGTAGGGGTCGAATTGGGAGTATATTGTTTTAGCTGCAGTTTGTGAAGACACTTTTGGAAAACGTTAATAAAACAAGTGAGAAATTACAGATTCCTGTGTTGGAAATATACAAAGGGTTGTGGGGTTTTTTTCTTCTTTTTGTTTTTTTGCTTGTTTTTTGTTTTTGGTCATTTTAAAATTTATTTTAAAACTAAGGGGAAAATTGAATAAAAAATAGAACACAAAAGTGACAAAGGTGAGCAATTAAATCAGTATATTCTGAAATCAAGTAAAGTGTAACAAAATATTTTAAAATTGTACCAAAAGGTAGTGATTAAGAGAACGAGATCAATTTTAAATAGGAGTGATGATTGTTTGATAATCCAAAATGAAGAGGAGAAGCAAATCATAGAACACATTGATAAAACACATCAATTCCTGGTGGATATAACATGAAAGACATAATGAAGATAGCACAGAACTCATGATACGCCCTCCAACAAGGATACCAGTGACAAATCAGTCTCATTAACACAGACAGCATTAAGATTAGTCACTGTACAAGAAAGCTTGAAATATGCCCTGAAATCATAGTTTATTTATGAAAGAAACGTGAAATTTTCCTAAATTTTACAACAGTCCTGAAATTTATATATTACAAGTAAGTTGGAAAAAAAAGCTTTTCTGAACTGTCAGTAATAGAAAACAAATTTCAATCAACCATACTAGAAGAAAGGCTGAATTATCTTTCTTTTTTCTCAAACAGTGTTACCAAATCTGTGTCACATGAAGAGGCAATCATAGACTATGCAGCCAAAAAGTGCAGGCAAATAAATATAGAGGTGTATCAGGCAGATGATTGATAAAAACATTAGGTTATTCTTGACTTTCTGGTGTTCATGTTATTTGTCAGCTTTTATAACTTGTTATTTATTATGCTCTTTTCTCTGTCTCAATAAATACTCACTTTCACGCCTATTTTTATATTTGTAATTTTTGTATTCTTTTTCTTTAAGAGGCCGTGCAAAATTGTGTAAGCTTCAGGCCCACAAAACCCAGACCCACTTCAAACAGAGTTGAGGGCAGGACTACTATACTGAAGGCAGGAGGATGAAGTGAATGAATGCATGCAGAGTGCACACACACACACACACACACACACACACACACACACACATATACATGCCTCTTCTACTGACTGAGCTCCCAGAATGCCAAGCTGGACCTTTATTCCCAAGGCAAGAGAGTGGAAGAATCTTCTTTAGGGAATTTTACCTGCTTAGAAGAAAAGACTAGATACTGACATCAGGGGTTCCCCACAAAACTGCTCAGCCAGACCACCCTACACAATAGACCAGGGGTGTCCAAACTTTTTTCAACGGTTTTCACCAAGGGCCATATGCAGTAAAATACACAAACAGCCGGGCCACTCACTCGAGGTGAAATACGTATTGCCTCACCTGGTTTATTTAAGTAAACTAATTATACTTTTAGAATTTGCTGTGGGCCAATTAAAAATGGATTGCGGGCCACAGTTGGCCCACGGGCCGCAGTTTGGACACCCCTGCAATAGACAGACATTATCCATATACTTACAGCTTCCAGTCAGCTTTTTTTTGTCCCTAGTCATATATATGAGCAGATAACTAAGAATTACCACACATCCAAGGGAAGTATCTAGTATGAAAAAAGGAGACTAAAACAGAAAGAAAAAAAAAGCAAGTCGAAGGGAAACAAACTATAAAAGAAGAAACTTTTCTAAAGTTATTAAGATCTTCAGATAGGGCATCCATGAAATAAAAACAGAATACAATGAAACAGGACATCCTGAAAATGAAAATGAGCTGTTGGAAATTAAAAATAGGATAGCAGACCTGAAAAACTCTTTAGAAGTATTAGAAGATAAGAAAATACTGAAAAATAGAGGACAAATCAAGGAAGGTCAGCATCAGAATTATAAAAATTTCAAAATAAGAAACAGAGAAAATGGGGGGGTTAAATCAACAACAACATTTTTTAAAATCCCAAAACTGAAGATTATAAATCACTAAATTGAAAGAGTCCTGTTGAGTCCCAGCAAAATGGATGAAATTAACCCACAGGGTACATGGTGAAATTTTATACGAACATATGAATCGACAAGCTTGCATAAAGAAAAAAAGCAGGCACATGCAAAGGATGGTAATCAGAGTGGCTTTGGACTCCAGCACCACAGCAGTGCTGGGAAATGAGATACCAATGAAGTAGTGCCTTTGAGAGTCTGAAAGAAATTATGTCCAGTCTGTAATTCTATACCCAGTCAAACTAACTAATGTGACAGTAGAATAAAAAGCGTTTTGGATGCAAAGTCTCAAAGATTATCTCCCACACACTTTCTCCACCAAAATGAGTTGTAAAGCAAGAAAGAGGAGGACACAGAATCCAGGTGTCAAAATTCTTGGGAGAAAGGTAAAAGAAATTCTTGTGAGGAAGGTGAAGGTGAGCCCAGAATGCCCTCTGTACACCAGGGTGGAGGCGACCCATACAGACTGGAGCAGGCCAAAGTGGAAATGATAGAATACCTGATGGGGATGAATGTGTTGAGAGTAGATTAGACAACTGAAAAAGAATTAGGAATAAACAGATAGAAAATTAAGCATGTGAAAGAAAAGTGACAGTTATTAATTGTAGGAAAAGCAAAAAATTAGGCATTGTCATTAGTTATGCATTGCTGTATAACAAATTATCCCACAACTTAGTGTCTCAAAAGAACAATACCAGTTTCCATTGGTGAGGAATTGGGGAGTGGCTTAGCTGGAGAGTCTGGCTTGGGAACTCTGAACATTACGAGTCAGTGCATCCACCAGAACTGCAGTTTTCTGAAAGGTTGGCTGAGGCTGAACAATTTGCTGGCTGCCCTGTGTAAGAAGGAGAATACATCCCATTATGCTCCTAATAGTTTACTTAATATTGACCTAACCAAATCACAATATAACTATGTTGAGAAGAAGGGGAGTTGCAGTTGTGCCTTTGTGCTACAGGGGTGGAGACCCAAAAGAGGTTTGTTTTTTTAGTTAAATCTTCCCCTTCCAAAATAAAAAGTCAACAGCCAGTGCCTAAAACCTAACACTCAAGAGGTAACAAATACAAGCATTTATGTGAAGATGCAAAGGTGCAGACCAGATACCCAGCGGAATTAAAATACTTGTGTTGGCAAATGAGAGGGTGCCTAGAGCCTAATATTAATATTTTATTCAACAAAACTTGGTGCCTTATTAAACTATGTACATGTATAACTTTGATAAAAATAAACATTAGGTTAATACAAGAAAATCAGAAAAGTAATACAGTAAATATAGGTGAAGTTTTATATTGGGGTGAGGATCTTTCAGTGTGATGACACCAAAAAAAGAAATCATACAGGAAGAAGAGATATTTACTAGATTTGACTTCATACTAATCAGAATTTCTGTACCTTACACACACACATGTTCAAAAGGGAAAGGCAAACCGCAAGCCAGGAAAAAATCCTGATAAACAGGCCAAAGGGCTGATGGTAAAACGTAAACTATTTCAGTCTTTAAAAAAACATAAATTGTTTTCAATCTGTCTCTAGGGCAATTGGCAAATGTCTCAAAGCGTTGAACATGTATATGTCCTTTGACCCAGCAATTCCAATTCTAAGAATTTATCCTATGTGACTAATCCTTGATGTGCACAAAGATTTAGCTATTAGAATTTTTGTTTATAATAGAAGAAAAATTTGAAATAGTTGCAAGTGACCACCAATAAGTGATGTGGGTTACAAAAATAAAACTAGTAGTACAGGTATATGAATACTAGGTAGCTCTTAAAACTCAGGCCGATGAAAAGTATATATTGACATATAAAAACATGATGGGGGCTGGCCGGTTAGCTCAGTTGGTTAGAGTGCGATGCTCGTAACATCAGGCTTGCTGGTTGGTTCCCCGCATGGGCCAGCGTGAGCTGCGCCTTCCACGAGATTGAAACAACTACCTGACTTGGAGCTGATGGGCCCTAGAAAAACACACTTAAATAAAGTTTAAAAAAAAAAAAAAACATGATGTTCCCTCTATTTTAAAATTTTATGTAAATTTGCACATATATACACATGTATGTACACACTTGAAATTCAGGGTATTAGTGTTTATTTTTCTTTGGGATGGTGTGTGTGTTTGTCCTTCGTGTTTTCCAAGTTTTTGACACTAATCAAGGTGTTATTTTTGTAGTCAAGAAAACAAGGGATTTTTATAGTTTATTTCAAAAATATGAAAAGTGCAAAGAAAAAAACAGTAATCATATTCTCACCTCCTAGAGTTAACCACTACTAACCTTTCACATGTTTGCTTCAGTTTTTCTTTTCTTCCTGCAATTTTTTAAAATATAATTAACACTAAAACAATAACCTTGGTTATGTTTTAGATAGGAGATTGTGGGGTGCTTTGGATTTTTTTCCTTCTTCCTTCTTTTCGCTCTTACCCCCCCCCCCGCCCCATTGTGTCTTTTATACTTCTCTGTATTTCTCAAGTTTTCTCTGATCGTGTTTTTACTTTTTAAAGGGATAAGCTGTTCTTTAAAATACATACAGTTCTTTAAAATATATAGTCGGCCCTGGCTAGCCTCAGGTTTCGCATCCCAGGATTCATTCAGTCAACTGCGTGTTGAAAACAGTATCCACGGATGCGGAGAGCCGACTGTATCCGTTGTTCTCTGCCATTTTGTACGAGGGACTTGAGCATCAGCAGATTTGGGTATCTGCAGGGTTCGTTCCTGGTTCTGTTGTGGACACGATGACCCTGGGTCAGTCACTGAAGTTCTCCAGATCTGCTTTCTCGTCTATGAAATGAGGGGGTTGAACTGGAAACATTTCTATGGTAACTTACAGTTCTAAAAATACTGGGATTCTAAATTAAGATTTTGAGAGAAGCTGTGGCACCACAAATAATGGACTCTTAAGTTTCTAATTTCTTGGTACCTAGTCTGTAGCACTAGATTCCAAGTTAGAATCATTTTGAAGACCACTCGGAGAATCCTTGAGCATTCTCATCCTCCTCCCCGTATTCTTGGAACAGGGATTCCATTTAGAACTGAAGTTTTAGATAAACTGAAGGGACCATCTATTCTAACTCCTTTGTTGTTTTTATTAGTATTAAATTTATCGCAGTGACGTTGGTTAGTAAAATTATGTAAGTTTCAAGTGTACATTTCCATAATACATCATCTGTATATCACATTGTGTGTTCACCACCCAGAGTCAGTTCTCCTTCTGTCACCATATATTTGACCCCCTTGTCCCCCTTCCACCATCCCGAACTCCTTTATTTTATAGTTTAAGAAACTGAGCTCCAGAGAGATGGTAATTTGTCCAAATCACAAAACTAGTCAGAGGCAGAGACCAGGTTCCCTGATTCCTGATCTGGAGCTTTAAATACCACAACATGCTTCGTGCAGAACAGGATCGATCTTTTCACAATGCCACCAGGACCTCATTTGCACTGTCACCAAAATGGTCCTTGCGGGCGGTTGTTCACATCCAAAACCATTGTGTCAGCCAACTGCAATCCAATTTGGGGGAAAGTAAGTGGGGGCCCAGGGAGGGCACTGAGGACCTCATCTCCCCTTAACCTTTCCTCTTTAGGTCCAAGAAAGGGAAATGGCAATTTCATTTTTTCTTTCCTTTTCAGTTCGATAGCTTACCTTTCCCCCTGGTAATTATATAGCCAGAGATTATTTGTTTACAGAAACCATGTGAAATCAGCCATCCCCCAAAGGGTTAACGCTCCCAAATTACGGGGTGGGTTAACAATAAACAGGATGTCCTCCAGAAATTAAATTTAAACCACTGTGACTCAGGCTGGCCCATCCTCTAACCAGATCACTGTCTGGGGTTATTATCGGTGGTTAATTATACCGTTGCGTTTAGCAACAGTGTTGGTCAGTTTGGGCCAAGAGAAGCCAGGCTCTGGGAGAAGGGGGTGTGGAGGGAAGGGGTCTGGTGAAGGGGGTGGGTGCAGAGTGGAAGCGGGAGGTTTGAATGAAAGAGACAAAGTAGTGGGAGTGGTGGTCTAACCCGTGCCCCCAGGGCTCCTGCTGTGGCCCTCTTCCCTGAGCTGATGCCCAGCCTGCTGGCCTCACTCCTCCCTGGGGGGCTGAAGCTGAGCTGTCTGTAACTGCTGGGGTGCACTGTTGCACTGTGCGCTTTCTAGCCTGGCCGCACTGCTTTTCTTCTCAGAATTGTAGAATCACAATTTTCAGTGCCTTAAGGAAGCTCCTAGATTATCTAGTTTAACCCTCTTGCTTCACGGATTAGGAAATTAAGGCACAGGCCAGTGGTTGCCTGCTGAAAGAGCAGCCTGTGCAGGGGAGGTGGAGGCAGGGCCAGTGCTCAAGCTGAGATTCCTAAACAGTGACTATCCTCCCGTTAGGCCAAGCTGTCTTCCATTTCCAAGTGGGGAACCCGAGGTGCAGAGCTTCCTAGCAAGTTCAAGGCAGACTTGGGCTGGGTTTTACATTCTTCTCAGAGTTAGCTGTGCTTAGATTTTGTCAGTTCTCATGGGAAATAACCCAGCCTGGCTGGTCCTTGATGCTCCTACAAGTGAAGTCGTCTTCGCTCCCCAGCCACAGAAGCTCTTCAGATGCAGTTTGTCCCTCTGTAGAGAAGGAATGAAGCACCCAATATAGGTGATACATAGCTTTTATGGTGTTTTTAATGGTATGTTTTCAAGGATGATAGCGATCCAAGTGAGCCTGTAATTTCTGACTCTGCAGCTCCTCGAGACACAAGGTTTATGGTGACTGTCACCTGTCCAGTATCTCCCCTTCCCTGCCTTGACCTTGGCAGGGTATTTAAGCAATGGCCTGTTCCTAGGAAAGATGCTGTGGCGCAAAAGGCGCTGCCCAGGGCATCTGTCTGACACAGTCCGCAGGAGGCTGCCTGTCCCAGAGCCCGCCTGGCTGCTCCGCATCCTAGACTCCGCAGGGACGTGGTACGAGCGGCGGGGAGCGAGCCACGGCCACTGGTCTTTACCCTCCTGGAGGGCAAGTGGCCTGTACTTCATCAGTTCTTTTCAGCTACATCCTTCCTCGTTTCTCCTAACAGCCCCCTGTGTCTCTTTCTCTTACAGGATTCCTTTCAAGATTGGGCAGCCCAAGAAACAGATTGTCCCCAAAACAGTGAGTAACCCGGTTCTTTTATTCTGACAGTCACTTCTGTCTCACACGGCCTTCACATAGAACCAGGGCGTTGACTCAACAATCCTGGGGCTCAGAAGAAGGCAGAACCTAGGTCTTATCATTGGAGCTCCACAACCTCGCATAGACGGGGGCTTGCAGGGACCTCCGGTCCTGGGACATTCTGCCCAGCTCTGGGACTGGTTGCACAGTCGGCACGTTCCTAAGAGGGCACCCGAAACAGACCGCTGCCGAGGACACATCCCAGGAGGCCTTTATCCCTGGCCTCCTCAGGCCGTGCAAAAGACCAGGAAGCTTCTCCCGGGCCCTGGGTCCCTTTCTCTGCACTGTTAACTGCATTCCTAGCTAGGACCCAGAGTCACTCAGTCACTCAGCATGGGGGGGGAGGGAGCGGGCGGAGGGGAGATAATTGAATCCTACCCCCCTTGTAAGCCCACAGTTTCTATCCCTATTTTCTCTCTAGAAAGGGATGGGGAGAGAATCATAGCTTCTTAGAAAGTTACAGCTGGAAGCCCTTAAGAGATCATTTAGTCCAACCTCCTGATTTTTCCTGATGAGGAAACCAAGACCATGGCATTTCAGTGACTTGTTAAGGTTAGAGAAAGCTAATGCTGACAGAACTGCAATTAGAACTCACGTCTGAGCCTCTGTTCAATCCTCCTTCCATTGCTTTATGCTGCCTCCCTCAGGCAGCATAGGTTTGGGGGTTCTAGTAAAGAATGGCCGCTTCAGCCCCCTCACCCACACCTCTGGGCGAGGCTCTCAGTGTTAACGCGGGAGATCGTAACTATAGAGCATCTCCCGTGACCGCTCCGGAAGCCCGTCCTCCCAGCCCCAGGCGGTGCTCGTTGTCTATTCAACCTCATCCCTCCTTGGCTCAGGACTCAGAACTACAGGAAAGATGTTGCTTCCATTGGCGGGAAGGGGAGCTCAGCACACATCTGACCAATAGCTCTATCTTTGGGGAGTCCAAAGTTAGGTCACTTAAAAGGAAATGGGCCCGTGTTGAAAGAGCCCTCTCCTTTGCAAGCAAAGGCAGGCCGAGGACAGACTGAGAGTTGACCTCCCATGCAGTGGCTGACCATCTGTGGAGGCTCTCGGCTGAAGCACAGAGGATCTGGGCGTACAAACGCTGAGCTCTGGCCGGCTCCAGGAAGTGGGAAGGTGTGGCTTTGAGTCTCCAGAGTTTAATCCAGGGCAGATCTGAAAGGGAAGTGGTTTGGAGAAGGGTCTTCTTTTCCCAGCACTCACTACCAAAACACAATAAAGCAAAACAAACAAACAAACAAAAAAACTCCCCAACCTTGATCAAGGTGGCCTGTCCTCCACAGAAAAGTATGAGCTACAATGCAGTGTCTAGCTCCTTTGCCAGAGTTTGTTGATGGAAAGATCTGTGGGTGTTTTAGTCTGAGGAGTGGCAGGGACTCCCCAGGGGGAGGGCAGATGCACAGCCTGAGAAAACCCTCGCCTGTGTGGCCCTCCGTGGGCTGTGGCTCCCTCTCCCATCAGTCTCTCTCGCTCGCTCAGGATGGAACTGTGGTCCTTAACTGTGGCATCAGCTCCCCCCCACCACCCCCCCAGCACACTGGGCCTCAAGTATTGGGTGAGAAACCGAATTCGAAAGGCTCCCTGCTTGGATTCCCATCCTGGTTCTGGTGTGCTCTGTGTGACCTTAGGCAAGTTCCTCACCCTCTCTGAGCCTCACTTTTCTCCTTTATAAAGGGAGAGGGATGCTGGGACCTGTGGCCTTGATGACTGATGAGTCTCACGTGAGGTGACGTATAGGAAGCAGTTCACACAGTGCCTGGCACATAGTAAGACCTCAATAAATCCTGACTACGTCGCAGAAAAACAGTTTGACTCTTTATAAACCACCAAGGACTCTGCTGGTCCCAGCAGCTAGATCCCCCAGTGCGTGAAGTGCAGGCTGGGACAGAGTTCCTGGCTTCCTCAACTCCCAGGCGGCACGGACGTGTCTGCAGCAAGACCCTGCCTCTTCAGCGTCTCGCCCTCCACCCACAGGCTCCCCCTCACCCCCCCAACCAGGCTGGGGCTGTCTCAGCATCTCCGCAGCTGCCCCCAACAGTGGTGACACACTCTGTTGTTCGTATCCAGGCACTTCCAGGGAGGGGAGCAGGTGGGGCTGACTGGGTTATTGGAAGTCACGGCTCCCCTGTCATGGGAAGAAATGCTCATGTTATCTTCAGGGAGTTTCGGGAGGTTTTTGGCTCAAGGCACCCAACTGTCAGACACAAAGAAAGCATTGTGTGTCTGCCCTCACCGTTCTCCTGTGCCCAGGTTATTAACGCAGATTCCATTATCGTCACGGCCGTGGCTGGAATGGCAGGTTCTCTGCAGGCACTGACCAGTGGCACTGAAATGGGCGGACAGAAACCCCCCACTTCCCCACCCTCATTCCCCTCTGCCCCCCCGGGTCCCATAAAGTAGCTGGAGCAGCTTAGTGTGGCTAAAAGAAGCTGTGCTTCCCTCCGTAGCCTGGGAGGCTGGGAGAGCCCTCTGAAGCGAGGGTTGCCCTGGGTCTTGCACACAGGAAAGTGCACACCTGGATTCCTAGCTAGGTGTGTGCTCTGGGAAGTCAGGCAGAAGAGAGCCCCACCACATGGAGCCTTCACTTGAGAAAGATTTCCAGGTGCAAAGTGGAGGGGCCCTCAGCCCCACTCCTGTCCTGTTGTAACGTGCCAGAGGGAGGCTGCTTTCTTCCCCCCACGAGCAACCTTACAGAGGGGCTTCTCAGCTGGCCTCATTTTCCACTTCACTGGGACTGTAGGTTTGGGTGGGAACTCAGCCCATTCATTCAGTGAACAAGTCCTGAGCTCCTGTCACATGCCAGCCTGGCTCGGCACTGGGGAGAGCGGTGAGCTGTCCATTCCCTCCCTTCCACCCTGAGCTTTCTAGAATGCAGGCAGTGGGGAGCTGCTGAGGCGGTTGTCCTGTGCTTGATTCTCCCTGCGCTAACCTCACCCCCCCACCCCCCCGCCCGCCCGCCCGCCCCGCCATGACCTGCTGACAGCCCTTCACATGTGTTTACGCTTGCATTGTTGACTGGGGTCCAGCTGCCTTTTTGGCAGAGGCATCAAGCATTCAAAGATGTTCAGATCTTTTGTATTTGGCTCTTTCCCCCAGGATGGATAGACCTTGGAATGAGACCCCGGTGTGTCCCCTATTCCCCTCTGAGGGGCTAGAATCCTGGTGGTATCCCTCGGGATCTTTCCCCAGTGAAGGAGAGAGATCTCAGGACTGTGAGCCATAGAAGCAGCCCACACCTGGCCACCAGAAGCAGAGGAGGTGAAACGTTCATGACCTTCTCTTAGGCCTTGAGCGGCATGAAGTCCAAGGACCAAGCTCCCACCCCGACACGTCCCAGCTTCTAGTGTGAGACCTCAAGTTTCTCATCAACCAGAATGATCCAACCCCTTAGGAAACCTGCAGTCCTTCTCTGAGCAAGTCCAAGCAGTCCCAGCCAGGGAGTCCAGGTGTGCTCTGACATCCCACACACATCAGCACACTCAGGGATTGCAACAGAGCGCCGGGAGCCAGGGCTGCAGCTCGGGCGGGCTGGCAGGCGCCCGCCTCCCCTCTCAGAGCACCTAGTCTGTGTTCTTAATCTTCAGGAGAGCTGCATTCTGGCCAAGACATCTTTCATTTTAATTTTTAATTTCATCTTTTTTGGGGTGAAACACCACTTTTACTATGTAAAGACTATGCTCAGCTGTCACATCCTACGAAGCAGGAAAGGAGAAGTGTTCCGGAAAGGAGGCCCCAGCACAGCCTCCAGGCACAGGACTTCAGGCTTAGCCCAAATCGGGGTATCCTCACTGTCCGCGGGCCACGTGCTTTGCGCTGCTTCTCCTCTCCGCCAGAGCGTCGCAGACCAGTCTGCACCCACACTGCAATGGTCCTCTCACCGCCCCAGTGTGGAGGAGGAGCAAGGCAACGCCGTCCATCTGTGGGCCAGGCTCCCTGCTCTGCGCCCCACACCTACTGCTGCAATCCCCCCATCAGGCCTGGGAGGCTGATGCTGTTACCCCCGTTTCCTTGTCAGCTCCTGAAATTTATATGGGGCTAGGCCAGATGCAATATTCCGTTCTACTAGACAAGAAGCTGAGACTCAGAAATGTTAGGAAATGTTTTTAATGCTGCACAGTTATTAGGTTGGTGCAGAAGTAATTGCGGTTTAAAAGGTTAAAAATAACTGCAAAAGCCACAATTAACTTTCACACCAACCTAATAGTCTCAGTTCATGTCTTATCTGTCTCTGCCTGTTCCTCCCCCCACCTTCCTCCCAGCGCTGTTGGAGAAAGGACTTGACTTGACCAACCTCAGTGCAGACACTGAAGGGCCCTGGAGGCCCCTCTGCTCCAGAACAAATCTCCCACCTGAAGTCGCACCAGAGACCTTTAGCTATGACTCTGAATCCTGTCCAATTATAAATCCCTTGCAGTAGGTAACACTTTAAACTCTTAGCGGGCATATATACAGAGGGTGCCAGAAAAAAATGTATACACATTTTAAGAAAGGAAAAAAGTGTATGAAAATTGTAATAATATATACCGATAACAAAAGATGAATACAGGTCATGTGTATACATTTTTTTGGCAGCCCCAGTATATGCTTTCAGTAGGAGTGAATTGTGAACTTCTTCTTAAGAGCAGCTTTTGATGGGTCATAAGGAAGGCGATGATGAAAATGTTGGGTTCCTGGATAGAGAAAGAGTGGGTCTGCTGAAAAGAGGGGGAAAGATTGTAGGATAGGAGGCTGGGGCACCATGTGAGGTTTTTTTGTTTGTTTTGGTATTCTAGTTTTTCTTTAATTTTTCAGTTGCAGTTGACATTCAATATTATTTTTATACTAGTTTCAGGTATACAGCATAGTGGTTAAGACATTTATATAATTTATGAAGTGATCTCCCAATAAGTCTAGTACCCACCTGGCACCGTACATAGTTATTACAAGGTGGAAGCATTAAGAACTACAAGTTGGTAGTTACAAGACAGTCACGGGGATGTAAAGAGCAGCATGGGGAATATAGTCAATAATACTGTTATAACCAATGGTGAGTTTTACCTCACAGCTTGGTGTAAGGTTCTAGGCGCTAGGATCATAAAGTAAGGAAAAGACCATGTGTTCCTGCTTCTAAATGTTCCAGTTCAGAAGGTGACACGTTGTCGTGCCATGAGTTCCTCAGCTGAGTCGGCTCCATGTCATTCTCTCACTGCACCCGCCTACGCCCTCCACAGGGCTTCCCACCAACTGCAGTTGTGTGTGTGTGTGTGTGTGTGTCAGAAAGAGAGAGAGAAAGAGAGAGAGAGAGAGGTCTCCCCCACCAGGGCCTATGTCTGTGTTATACACCAGGGTATCCCTAGCACCTGGCAGAATGCATTGCATTTCATAGGTGCTCATTAAATGTTTGTGGGATGAATGGATGTAGTTTTTAAAAAAAGACCTTAACTAGGAGTCTGAGTTCTAGCCTTGCTTTGCCATTTAGTAGCCCTGCGTCCTTATATATCAGTCACATCCTCTCTCTGGGCTTCATTCTCCTCATGTGTAACATGAAATAGTTGGCCTGAACAATGTCCTGCTCTTCTGTGACTTTGTCGAGTTTACCGAAATCCAAACGTGGAGTGTGACGTCGATAGGATTTAGAATACTCTTTCCCTGGGGCACCGTTGATGGAAGGGCCTGCTGGTGAAGAGCAGCGGGGCTTTCACTGTTTCTGGAAATTTGTACTCCCTGACCTTCAACCTGGAACAAGAGTGAAAGTCAGGATGTAGGACCCTCACTGGCAGGGGTCTCAGGGGAGCAGCCAAGAAACCATCTTTCTTAGGTTATGGCTTTAATTCCTCAGCAAACGCATTTCTCCCTTTTGGTGGCATAACAGTTAAGAGCACAGGCCTGGGAGCTCGGCCCCTCGTAGTGGCTGACCCTGCACAGGTAACATCACCTCTGCCCCCGTGACCACCTCAGTGCAGCGAGGGCCGTAAGTACCCCTGCCTCCTGGCTGAGTTGTGGAGGAGAAGGCCTTGCTCGTGGAAGCTCGCAGGGAGCACTCGGTGAATGTAGCTGGTTTTACTTCTCCAACAGCCTCAGCCCAGAGGCTCCACAAGGCGGCCAGGGAGTGATACTGCCTCTGTGGAAGAGAAGGAAGGAGAAATATCTCCTCGTCCCCTCCTTTAGGCTCTAAGATGTCACTTACTTCATAGCCCATCCCCATTGCCGAGGCCCCGT
Source organism: Rhinolophus ferrumequinum (assembly GCF_004115265.2). Lineage (NCBI taxonomy): Eukaryota > Metazoa > Chordata > Mammalia > Chiroptera > Rhinolophidae > Rhinolophus > Rhinolophus ferrumequinum. The sequence continues at coordinate 43,892,578 of NC_046301.1, forward strand.
CTTACAGAGGGGGAAATTCAGGCGGGGACGTAGAAGTCACTTTCTTGACTTCACCTGACATGTAGGTGGCAGAATTGGGTCCAGGACTCACACCCATTTGGTTTAAATATTGCTGGCATTGGGCAAATCCAATAACTAATGAGGAACATAGAGAGCCTTGCAGGAGCCAGGAGTAATTGTGTTTGGTCCATCCCAGTGCCCAGAGCGCGGGTATATGATCGTTCTGGGTCTACCCTGATCCTAGCAGGTGGAAGGACCTGTGAGGAAACCCGTGACAGGGAGGTGACCTTCTGGGGCCTCAGACCTGCCCGTTTCCTCTGTGCCCTGCGGCCCCCTGGCTGAGGGTCCGTCACATTCTGAGCAGCTCACCTGCCACAGGAGGGGAGGGTGAGAAGAGGGACCACAGCTTCGCACCTCACTGCCTGTGGTGGAAGAACGGAGCCACAATCCGCTGATACTTGCCTGGCTGGCGCATCTAGGAGGGGAGTCTCTCGCCCTAAATCAAGCACTTAATTAATTTGGGAACACAGGGGTACTGTGTCATTAATCACCTACTGCTGCCTGTATGAACTGGACGGTGTTGTTTCCGTAGAAGGGGGAAGGCGTGGAGGGAGTGTCGGGAGGCTGGCAGATTTTTTCCAGCGTGTTGTCATTTCTCCAGTGATTGAGTTATCTATCTCGTTACAGGTGGAGAGAGACTTTGAAAGGGAGTATGGAAAACTCCAGCAGTGAGTGTCAAACCCCAGAAGGCTGTGGGTGGGGGAGAGTCAGAGAAGGGCAAGAGCCTTCTGCCAGGTCTTACTTCCAAAATGGTTTTGTCTGCTCACCACCCGTTAGTGGGCTGGTCCCTGGCAGCCGAGCGCAGCTCAGTTCACCACCTGCCAGAAATTCCCCCCCAACTGATGGCTGTATGACAGTCGTTAATTCGTCGCCTGTGGGTCCTTAGCCTCATGCAGAACTTGTAGTGGCCCTTCAGTTGATGGGGGAAAAATCCCCACAGAGAAGGGGCTGTTCTCCCCCTGACAGACATTCCAGAGTGTCAGGTTGGGCTTCCCTCAGGTAGATGGGAAGAAAGGGGGCCAAGAGCCAGTTGGCAACGCCAGGTGCCAGGCCTGTGCCCCTGCCTTGCAGGCTGGAAGAGCAGACCAGGAGGCTGCAAAAGGACATGAAGAAGAGCACCGATGCTGACCTGGGTAGGTGGCACATCCCCCGATTCTGGCCAGGACAGGGTGGGACCCAGGTGGATGCCCTCCTCTCTCAGTCACCTTAGGGCTGGCTTTGAAATAAGTGCACTTACTAGATACCCAACAGATGTCCCTGAGGTGTGGCTTGAAGTCACTCTTCACTTGCAGATTCCGACTCACCCCTCTTCCCGGGCACAGCAGCAGCCACCACAGCTGGGTGGAGTGCTGGCTTCTGTGGTCTGTGCCACAGAGCCTCAGGCCAGGCCCGTCCAGAGGACGTGGGCACGTCTGAACATGACCGCCCTCGCTCCTGGCCCGCAGTATCTCTAAACTATGTGTGTCGCAAGCCAAGGGTCTGCTTGTGGAGTCTGTTACCGTTTTGAAGTCAGTTCTGAGTTAGCTGAGTGGCATCTTTCTTTATCATTCCCCACTGCCTTTCCAGTAAGGGCGATGCTCCGACCTATTGCTTCTTTTCCTTCTCATTACTGTTTGTCATTGAAACCAGGGCTTGCTTCGCTATACCAAATCTGGCTTTGTTTTGTCAATAAAGTTTTATTGGGACACAGCCACACCCAGTCTTTAGGTATTGTCTGTGGCAGAGTTGAGGGGTGGCAACAGCCACCATGTGACCCGCCAAGCCTAAAATCTGGACTGTCTAGCTCTTTACAGTAGGTTTGCCACCCTGGGGTAGCGTACTATGTTCCTCTGTCCCCCAAACCGTGTTGCACCTCCCAACCACCTGCAGAGGTGTTTTGTTTTTGTTTTTTAATGCCTCCAGACTTACTGAATTAAAATGTTTGGAGCTACAAGTCTGCATTTCTTACAGCTTCCCATCCAGACGACTCTGTTATAACCCAGAGTTTGGCACAATGTCATTGTAACAGATAAAGCTGCCCAAAAGAGCTACCCAGAACAGTGTCAGACGGTCAGGAATGAATGTTATGCAATAAGGACTAGTGTCTTGTGGCTCTGTAGTACTTGGTGGTTTGGATGGCCTGCGGCCATGGATGGAGGTCACCTGGGGGCAGGCCTTTGGACTGAGGGAGGACAGGGAGTCCTGAGGACAAAGCCTGGAAGCCTGTCTCTTCACAAGTTCACCGAGCTTTGACTTCTTACAGCCATGTCCAAATCTGCTGTAAAGATATCCCTGGACTTGCTATCCAATCCCCTCTGCGAGCAAGACCAGGATTTTCTGAACATGGTGACAGCGCTGGACACGGCCATGAAACGGATGGACGCCTTCAACCAAGAAAAGGTGACTGGGGTCTGAATCTCCCTCCCCCTTCTCGTGGCTTCTGTCTGGAGGAGCTCCTGCGTGGAGTCCTTACCAGGGCTCAGGCTCCTCTCTGGACGCCTTGTGCCCAAGCCCTGTGAGCTCTTTCCCAGCCCTGTGACCTGCTTCCCCGGGTTCCCATGAGCTCACATCACTCACACTGAGGCCACGCGGGAGACGCAGGTCAGCTCTGCCCACCCGGCCTCCTCCCTGAGCAAGGCCAGCCTCGGCCTCGGCAGACGACGGCTGGCAGGACAAGAACTGACCAGGGGCAAGGACCAGGTGCTGCCGTGGCCCTTCAGGCTTCCCGGCTGCCATCTCTGCCCCACTCCAGCTGTAGTCAGGGCTGTCCACCTCGCTTGTCCTGGTCTGGCCCCCTCCCTGCAGGGCTCTCTGGATACCCCTGGCAGGTCTCCTTCCTCTTCTCAGGAATGAGGAGCCTCTCCCTTTAGGAAAAACCTGGCTTCCCCCCAATTTTGATGTCATTGGGCTTTTCTTTTGACAGGTGAACCAGATTCAAAAGACTGTGATTGAACCCTTAAAAAAGTGAGTAAAGGTCAGCTGGGGACCATGGGCCTCAGGGGACTAGGCTCAGGGCTCTTATTAGGGAGGCAGGTCAACAGGTCACTTGGGGATGGAACATCATTTCTAGTAGCCTGTCTCCAGACTCAGTGGGGATGACAAACTCAACAGAAACCCTGGCTCCGTGCTCGGTGGCCCGCCATCACCCCGACGCGCTCAGGGATGGATGGCAGGGCACTTGTGGTCCCCTCAGCAGCCGGCCGTTGCTCCAGGGGTCATTTTGCCATTTCCCCTTTGTTCCTGTGTGAGGACCAGTGGGAGCAGAGCTCGCTGAATTAAGCTAGCAGAGATCTTGGCCAGCCCTCTGCGGAGATGAGCAAGGCCTTTCATCTCTCTCCGGCGGATTGGGAGAGCAGCTGCCTGCAGCACTCGGCTTTAGAAATGTGGGGGTGGCCGCCCCTGGGGAAGGGCGCAGCAGCGAGGTCCCGCCTGGGAAGGTCCCCTGATTCATGACCTGTGAGGGTCAGAATTCTTCTGTGAGACTCCTGTTCTGTCAGGCAGGCTCTGGTCAGTGATCAGACAGGCCTATTCCCCGGGTCCCCTAAGGGGCTGGGCCTTGCCTTGAAGCTCCCGAATCACTTCATCTTCTTCCCTGGCCTCTCCCAGGCAGCCTCTGACCTAGAAGGGCTCCGCTCCAGCCCGGCAGCTGCACTTTATTACCTCTCTGTGGTGGTCCCTGGCAGTTGCCTCACCAGGGCCCGGGTAATGAGGCTCCGCTAATTACCATTAGCCTGGATCAGAGCCCAGAGGGAGATGACAGAGCAGGTTTTGATCCTCCGGCCTCCAGTGCTGAGGTTGTTGAGCTCTTCACTCCCTGTTCAGGTCTAAGGCCTGGGGCTCGGGGAAAGCTCTTTCTAAGCCAGGGGCTGTCTGGAGGCTCCACCACTGGGGGATGTCGAGCCTGGTGCAGGAAGGGCTTTCTCCCCTCACCCCTGCACCACTGCTCCTTCCCTGGGCCCCTGGCCTGTAACCCTTGCTCAGCCCCAGGTCACAGGGTCACGTGAGCAACTGGGTGGGAAGAACCGTGGGCAGAGTAGAACCTGCCCATGGGGGTCCACGGGCTGCCACACAGGCTGCCATGGGCACCCACGGCTGGCAGAGCTCGGCAGGGGACACCAGCTCAGAGAACTGGGGGACTGACTCCTGTCTCGATTTCACAACCAACGAGGCGGCCTTGAAATCTGATGCCTGGCTTCTGGAGCCAAGTGCAGAGAAATCCCGGCTGCTTCCCACCACCCTAGCAGCCCACCACCTGCCAGGAAGGTGGGTGAGTGGCAGAGGGGGCGGGCACCATCTCCGCAGCAGATCCGCTGACCTCTGTGTGAGCCCCGGGCCTGCCTGGCTGCCCTGGCTGGCTTCTGTGCATCCCAGAGCCGACATGCGATCTCCCCCGACCACATAAAACCGGCACTGCCTGTTGCCTCCTCTTGCCAGGAGAGCAGCTCCCAGGGACCCCAGCACCGGAAACAGGAAACTGCAGCTTTCCTGTCCTCTGATGAAGAACATTGCCACATGGCCACCCCACCGCCCCCAGCCTCCCCCCAGGGGGCTCGGCCTCTAATCCCAAAGTCTCTGGGCCCTGTTCACATGGTCGGATGGGGATGCTTTCAATTTCCCTTTCCTGGTGGGTGGAAGATCCCGGCTGTGTGGGCACAGATTGAGCAACGGCAGGCATTCCCCACCAGGCCGGCTGCTCCCAGCCCACCTCCCAGCCGGCCTCTTTCTGCCTCCCCCTCCCGTCCTCCCTCCCTCACTGCCTCTTCACCCCACGCTTTCCCAGGGGAGGCAGTTTGCTGTTGAACCTGAACACAGGCGAGAAACGGGCAGTCACCGACTCCCTGGTGTAGGCCCGGCCCCGTTCTCCCATCTTTGAGGATAGACAGGGCTTAGGAGCACACAGTGTGGTGTAGAAGCCGTGCCGGCATTCTCAAGGAAATGGACCAGTATAGCACCTGCCAGGGTGGGGGTGTGCCATAGAGCCGGGAAAGTGCTAGACGGGCAGTGCCAGCCTGCCCCGACCGGGCCTGTCACCTTGGCCAGGTCCCTGCTCCTCTGAGCCTGTTTCCCCGCCTGGGGCAAGGGAGCGCTGCACCCAACTCTTGGAATGGCGGTGTCAGTGCTCAGGAGGGAGAGGGAGTGTCGGTGGCTGAAGTGGCCAGTTGCGCTGGGTGTGGAAGGCAGAGAGTCTATTGGGGCCCTGGCCTGAGGCCTTCCTAGTCCACCTGCCTCCTGAGGGGTGGGGAGCAGGGCACAGAGGCTCTGACTGCCTGGCCTTGGTTCTCTGTGGCAGCCCAGTACAAGTGCGGGCTTCACAGCTCAGGGAGACCAGGGTCCCCCCATCCTTGCCAGGTAAAGTCATCGGGTGCCTCTGTAGGGCCGCAGGGGCATGTCCAAGAGGGACCAGGCACGGGGCCAGCCTGTGCTCAACTTCACCTCCCTGCAGCTTTCCTCCCCAACCTCAAAGTGGAGGAAAGCAGTAAAGCACCGTCATGGGGGGTCGGGGGAACCCTGCTGAGGCATGAGTTCCTCTCCTTGCGCACAGCACCCTGCTGTTTATTTATATGTCCGACACATGGAGCTGGCAGTTTTTTCTGTTGCTTCTAAGTCATAAATGAGAGGTGCGGCTTCAGCGGGCAGTAACCCGAGCCCAGGGATTGCAGAGCCCTGGTCCCCCAGGCTCTCGTCAGCCACTCACAGTTCTCTCGGATCTCCCCTGCCCAACCTTAGTTTCCCCACCTTAAGGTGAGAAGGGCGTGGCCCCTGCCCTTACCCCGCAGGAGTCCCAAAGCCAGGGCCCAAAGCCCCTGGGTGCTAAGTGATTGGTGATCCGTATACAGTGGACTAAGCCAGCTGAGCCTTCCATGGCCTCCAGGTCTGACTGACGGGTGCCACTGTGGGAGGCAGAAGTTACGGTGAAGAAAGGGTTTTCCTGGAGGGTCCAACAGCAACGGGGCCCCGTTCCCACTGCAGCCACTTCCTCCTCAGAGGGCAGGTGCTCTTGCTTCCAGAAGGCTGAAGGGAGCATCTTGCAGACACAGCCACTCTTAACACCACCCATCCCCTGAGGGTTGCCTGGCACTGCATGGAACTCAGGAACCCCGGATCCATGCCTCTCTCTCCCCTCTGGGCTCAGGACTCAGCCCTGAGGTTGGGTGTCTGTTTCCTGTGTGGACTGATCCAGTCCCTGCCTTTCGTCAGCTTTCCTGGTATATCAGACCCTGGCCCTGGAAGTTACCCCTGGTTGACACCTGAGGGAAGTGGGTTATGAGGGTGAGCCAACGCCCAAGTGCTCGGGGGTCAGAGGGTTCAAGAGCTGCTTGAGCAGCCAGCATGGTGATAATCCCGCCTTGCACCTAGGGGTGCTCCGCACCCACAGGGCTTCCTTTGGGGGGTGCCCTTTCTCCTGAGGAATGCAGTCGAAGGGGTGGGCTTGTGGCAGGGCCAGGGCACGCTCCACCTGCGGCTTCCTGTCTGCCTTATTCTTCTCCCGTCTCTGTGCTCATACCTGCCCTGCATCCGACAGCCAGCAGGTGGACGGCCGAAGCCCAGGCACTGGGGCCACCCAAGCAGCGGGTTGCTTCTAATGAGAGAATCAAGATGGCTGCTGGTGGCCCCTTGTCCAGTTGGGTAGAGGGGGCGGTGGGGTGGTGGCTTCTCAGCCCCAACTGCACCTGCTCCCTGGAGCCACGTGCCTCAGCTGCTGAACACTCTCCTCCCAGGAAGGGGTAGGGGCTCTCCTAGCAACTGCTCCTCCCTATGGTCTCAGCTGTTCGCACCTACCGGGGGGAGGTTTGTCCTGGAGCTGGCTGGTCCCCACAGCCAGTTTGCTCAGCGCCGAGTAGGCCTACATCTTCTGTCTGGCAAATCAGTCATTAAAAAATACTGACTTGATTACTATGTGAAGGGGCGTGTGACTGAGGCTTCGGAGGCGTTTGCATGGTCTCGCCCACTTCTGCATTTCCAGTTAGGGCATGAGCCCGTTACAGAGACACCTGTTAAGTTAGAATTCATTTTAAGTTGCCTTTCTTGGATAAGCCCTTTGTTTCATCAAAATCTGCCTGGACCTAAAACTTTGTTTGGGCATTTAATGCCTTGGTGAAGTTTCTATTCTGTATTATTTGGCGAAAGTATTCACTACTCTTTTTTTTTTTTTTAATTGTGGGATATTGGGGAGCAGTGTGTTTTTTCCAGGGCCCATCAGTTCCAAGTCGTTGTCCTTCAATCTAGTTGTGGAGGGCGCAGCTCAGCTCCAAGTCCAGTCGCCGTTTTCAATCTTTAGTTGCAGGAGGCGTAGCCCACCATCCCATGTGAGAATTGAACCGGCAACCTTGTTGTTGAGAGCTCGTGCTCTAACCAACTGGGCCATCCGGCCGCCCCAAAAGTATTCATTACTCTTACATCATGTGTACGTACCCTTGACTTGTTGAGGCTTTTGAAAACCAAATTCATGGTCATGTCTCTCTGAGAGGCAGACTCGGAAATCACTACATGGTATCTGAACTACCCACAGGTGACCCATGAGCTCAGACGCACTCCTGGTTCTGAGCTTGGTGCAAAGCTGAAATCAGCAATGCCCCCATCCCCATCTTTCATCTTCTCTGGCGTGCTCCTGGAGGAACTGACTTTTCTGGTCCTGGGTTACCCACTCCGGGCTTCTCAACCCCAGATAACCACTGCACTGTCATTTTCCTCCGTTGTGGGGCCGGGTCTCCACCAGCTGCATGGTAGACACCTGCCCCCGTGGCCTCCAGCAGCTGACAGCACTGTCTGTCCCGTCTCCTCCTGTCCTGTTCCAGAAAACCTGCGTGCAGGCTTTTGTTTGTTTGGGTTTGGTTTTCTTGTTTGTTTTTTTAGGGTTGTTTTTTTTTTTTTGCTTGTTAGAAACCTCTTTATATAGAAGTGTTGTTTTTTATTATTAAAGGATAGTTGATACAATATTATATTAGTTTCAAGTGTGTAACATAGTGATAGGACATTTATATACCTTACAAAGTGATCACCACCCGGAGTAGGTTTTGACTGCAGTTCTGTCATCTGCTGGTGGTATCTGAGGTAGTGGGGAGGTACCAGGCAGAACGGGACACTTGAGTTCTCTGCTGAGCCGTCACTGCCTCATTGTGACCTTAGACATGCCATCGCTCTGGCCTCAGTTTCTTTCATTCTTTAAAAGGAAGGGAGTCTTCAGCTCTGCCGTGCTCCACTGCAGGTCTCTGTAGTGTGGGGCGGGTCCTATGAGATGGCCGGGGAGGGACAGTGGCAGCCTAAGTGGCATCATGCATTCCTGACCCACTGCGTCTTACTCAGGCCAGTGGCATCACCCTTAGCCCTGTGTTCTTTCCCTGGCCTGACCCCAAGACAGCATGAGCTCCATGGGGGCCAGAGCCTCACCTTTCTTGTTCACAGCGAAACCCCGAGACCTAGAACAGGGTCTGGCACTTAGTAGGCGCTCAGCGTGTACTTTTGAGTGAACGATGAGCTGCCAGCCCGTGATCCCACCCGGCCGTGTCGGCAGGTTCGGCAGTGTGTTCCCGAGTCTCAACATGGCTGTGAAACGGCGGGAGCAGGCCTTGCAGGACTACAGGAGGCTGCAGGCCAAGGTGGAGAAGTATGAGGAGAAGGAGAAGACGGGGCCGGTGCTGGCCAAACTCCACCAGGTACTGAGGAGGGAGGGGCATGGCAGCGGCCCACGTGTCCTGCGTGGCCAGTTCCTCCACCTGGGGACCAAGACACCAGCTGCCCTGATACACCCCCTCAGCCCACACACCCAGTGCCCTCACCAGGGGTACCGGGTGAGCCAGTGACCGTTGTGACAGCCAGGGTCTTGCTCCCCAGGCCCGAGAAGAGCTTCGGCCTGTGCGGGAGGATTTCGAGGCCAAGAACAAGCAGCTCCTGGATGAGATGCCGCGGTTCCACAACAGCCGGCTCGACTACTTCCAGCCCAGCTTTGAGTCCCTGATCCGTGCACAGGTAAAACCGCTCCCACCTGCCCGGACACTGGTCCAGCACTTTCCCACAGGACACAGTCCTGGGCGTCTCTCATGTCCCCACTTCCCACACCAGAAGGGGACTTAGCCATTCTCTGCCAAGACACCCCCCCCACCCCCGCCCTGCCCTGGCACCACCCCAATGGAAGCCAGGGGCCTCTGGTCGTTCGCTGGGATTTCTGTCTTTGGTTCCTACATGGCTCTTTGGTTAATGGCAGCCTAGGACAGAGTTCTTTGTTGTTGAACAGTTCTCTCAAATTCTCTCTCTCTCATATTTTACCATGAGCAGAAGGAACCAGCTCACTGATTGGCAGATTCTATGCCTGGTGTGCTCAGGCAGTCAGGACGGAGGCTACGGGGTGAAGGCCCTTTTCTGAGCACCCTGCACCCACCCCATATCCCCACCCTCGTTCCTCCTCTTCCTTTGGCGGGAGACCACGAGGTGTCTTGACTTTCAGCGACCCTTGGACCTGGGGAGAGCCTTGCTCAGGGCCCCTTCCGGTGCCTGGTGCACCTGCCTTCCATTGGGAGAGGCAGGTCGGGCGTGGGTGGACATGCACAGCGGTAACACTGGTACCAGGCAGTTGGAGGGTCAGACAGGCCAGCCGTGTGTCTCCCGCGACTCAAGGGTGTAAGGACACAGAGTGACGGGTGTAGCCTTTGCCCATCTCATCCCCAGCACCCTGCCGTCTTTCAGGCATTAGCAGGGATTAGTCCCCATTTGTAAAAGAGAAAAGGTTGAGGTGCCAAAGCCAAGAGGTGTCCTCCACGTGGGACCCCCCAACTGACTGCAGGTGCTCCGCGTCCCCACCCGGTCACAAAGCTACAGGCTCAGGGCCTCCCGGTGCCCCTCCAGCCCACGTCTGCCCTTGGCCTGGGTATTTGGCGCCCTCCAGTGGACACTCAATCCTTGTAGCGTCCACAATCACAGGCGCCCAAGGAAAAGCCTGATTCCTTCCTCGCCACCTGCCATCTATGGAGAGCACCCAAATCCATGGGTCCACGTACTTGGAATCAGGAACCCTGAGCAGGATTGATGTCGGAGATGGGACTCATTAATGACTATATCCTTGGTCGCTAGGGGAGAATGAGGCAGAGAGCTAGCATGCACAGGGAGGTAGATATTCCCCCACTGGCCCTGGAAGATTGCCCCTGGAGGTGAGGGTTTCCCTCCAGCATCTTCCCCCTGCTGGGCCTGGACTGTGTTTCAGGAGCCTCTACCTTCCCTTCTGCGCAGTCACTGCTCACTGCCAGCCCCCAGGCCCCTGAAGGCTGCCCTGCCCCCTCCATCCTGTTGCTCGGGGAGGAAGCTCCAGAGTCTGAGGCTTTAGAGTGCCCAGGGTGAAGCAGTTTGGGGGCTCGGGATGCCCTGTCACCAGGCAGTGGGGTGGCACAGGGCGTTGCTGTCTTGTCAGCACCAGCCGCCCATTCCTGCAGCTGCACTGCCATTAGTCACTGGAGAAGTGAGCACTCGTGACTCAGCCACGCAGTGTGGCTCTGGGCCGGGAGTGGGGAGGAGGCCATGCCTTGCCCTCGCCCAGCACTAGCCCAGGCCCCTGTCCACTGAGGTGACAGCAGGATGTGAAGGCCTTGATTTAGCTCCCTCTCAAACCCAGCTGTGGGAGCCACTTTCTCAGAAGCAGCTCAGCTGCGGCCCTGCCACCAAACTTACCGCTTGGCCTGGCCCTGCCAGTAATGGCACTCCGAGTTTCTAGAGTAGTCGAGTTCCTTCTCCCCAAAGGCAACTTGGTAAGGTTTAGGGGTGTTGAATAGTGTGGGACACATTCCTAGAAACACTCTCATTTGGTCAGAAGATGGAGACTGAGGCAAAAATGGCCCGTCCTCCCGCCCTGGGCCTGCTCAGGCCCTGGGTCTAAGCAGCCCTCCGTCATCTGAGAGTTGCTGATGGGCCCCTGGTTCCTTACATGCCCCCACCTCGTTCCTATCGGCCTCTCCCGTCCCGCTCTGGGCCCCACATAGAAGGAAACGTAGAACTAGTGCTGTGGGAGCTTGGTGTTCGGGAACCCAGCCCCGCTGACCACTTGCCTCCCACCCAGGTCGTCTACTACTCTGAAATGCATAAGATCTTCGGAGACCTGACCCAACAGCTTGACCAGCCCGGCCACTCCGATGAGCAGCGGGAGCGGGAGAATGAAGCCAAACTGAGCGAGCTCAGAGCCCTCTCTATTGTGGCCGATGACTGACTGTGGCGGGAAGACTCCTGGGATACAAGTCAGCCTCTCTAGTCTTTGCCCTTTTCAAGCTTAGGCTCAGGCATCTGCAAAGGCCCTGCCCAGAAGTGCAGGGCTAGCGGCTCTCACCCTACCTCACCAGCCCTTTGGAATGAGCCCAGCACCCAGAGCCCCAGGCAGGCTGCTACCTCCCCACCCATGAGCAGGAGCCTGCACTCAGGTAAGCAGCCCAGAAAAACCCCAGGCGGCGGGTTATTTCCAGAACCGTCCAGTGCCTCCCGGCCCAGGGAGGCTCCGTCAGCTCACCTGCGGTCTCAGCCTTACCTTTGTGGTTGGGATGACACCTACCTCCAAGACCCATCCTGGGGAGTCCACCCACCCTGCTGCTTTCCCACTTCACTGCTTTTCTGAGAGGGCCACACCTGCCCTGGGAAATGTGAGTGCCGTGGTCCTCCGGCCCTTACCGGCCCGACTCTAGCCTCCCAGGATGACAAAGGCTGGCTTAGCCCATTTCTATCCTTTAGGTCAAGTGCAGGGGCAGACCCCAAGTCTTGTAGTTTCCCTAGGAATGGGCTACAGTGGACTCTATCCATGTAAACAACCTACCACAAAAAAATGTCAGACAGGCCTTAAAGCAAGAACAGTGGGTTTGTCTCACCTGAATATTTGGAATTTTATTTTTTCAAGTAAACTTTTCAATAAAATTGTCGTGTATTATTGTGCTATAACTAAGGCAAGGAGGGGAGAGGCACGCCAGGTTTTTTTCCAGGTAACGCTGCCCTGCTGAGCTGGCAGGACCCCAACTACATCCTCTCCTGATCAGCCATCATGGAGTCCAGTGCAAGGAGCTGCTCTTCTCCCACCGCCCCGCTCACCTTCTGGAAGTGACTACCTCTATCCTGTGGAGGCTGGGTGAGGGCCAGGAGGGACGGTGGCAGCACAGGCAAATCTAGAAGGGGAAAGCTATGGAGGACACTTGGTTTGTTTTTGACTTTGGTTTATTTAAAAAACAAAAAGCCAAAAAAAAAAAAAATCCCAACTTTATATACAAAGTCAAACTGAAACCACGGATTATGGAAGGAGGCGAGACTTACGGGGAACAGGGAAAAAGGCTGGGCCATAGCCAATACCACATTCTGAACACGGGGAGCCAGGGGGCAGAGGTGCTGGTTTCTTCTGGCAGGTCTGGGGTGGCTGGAACAGTCTTCACTGGCAAACAGCCCACAAGGAGAGCTCGCTAGCACTCACTCCATTCCTGCAAAGGCCCCTGGAGACCCTTCCCCCAAGAACCTGCTCCTGTAACCTAGCAGGATTTGTGCCATCCAGAGGAAGGGGCTCTCACCCCAGCCAGATTCCGTGTGTTTCTTCAGTTTATTGGCATCAGACCGTATGACATAGTCGAAAAGCCTTTTCCTCCCGTCTTACTCTAAACTGGAAGAGGACAGGAGAAAGCACAAGACTAAAGGGCCCCAGGAGAAACCCCAAGGTAGAGGGCAAAATGACATTCGAGGGGTGCAGATGTTAGATTTAGTTGTAAGTGGAACCAGTTCCTCACTCGTCCGTCCCACACAGCACAGGCAGACGCCACCCTGACGGCCCGAGCGCCCCTACGCAGGCTGAGCATGGGTCAGCCACCCGGCCTATGGCTCCCAGGTCCTGCTCCAGCTTCTTTCTGGACCCAAAGGGCTCTAACTCCAGCAGGCTCCATCGCTGACCTCGCAGGACGGCAGCTCCTGCACCAGGCCCTCAGTTGCTAGGTGCTGGCTCCTCCTTCTCTACCCAGCTGTCAGCCTGTTTGAAGCAGATGGAACAGGAATCAGGACCCAAAGGGGAAGGACTACTACCCACTTGCTCCTGGGAGATGAGCTTGCAAGCTGCTGACTGACGGATTCCAGCGGATGGAGAAGGTGAGGGGACCTGGACACTGGCTGGACACAAGGGGCTGCCATACGGGCGTCACCCTGACCGAGCCCGACGCACCAGCTCTCTCACAGGAGCTCACCTTTTCAACCATCCTCTGCATCTCCAGCTGCAGGGGCGTCAGGCGCCTCCGGAAGTCCTGTAGCAGCCGCTGGAGCTGGTTCCTCTGCCGCTCAGCCGTCCGGGCCGTGTCCTCGGCCTCGGCAAGCCGGGTGCGCAGCTCCTGCATGTCGGCCGCCAGCGTCTTGTTGGTGACTTCCGTGGCTGAGAAACGGTGGTGGCTCTCCTCTGGTGGAGACATACCAGGAAGTCTGCTGCTCAGTTATGGATCAGAGCAAGAGGCCCGAAGCCTAAGGAGCAGGGTTCCCCCTTGGTCTCCAGGACACACATCTGCCTGGCCCGACAGATCCCTGCAGCTCAGCCCACTCACCCAGCTTCAGTTCCAGTGTGTGAATCTTGTTCTCCAGGTAGAGCCGCCCACTGTCCTGCTGCTCTGCACGTTGCAACAGGTTCCCGACATCGATAAGGCTGCCATTGTGGGACACCAGGCCCTTGTGCTCCACAGGGGCAGCTCCTGGCTTTGCGCTTTGCTCAGGAGGAGGCAGCAGGTCCAGGTTTCCTGGTGGGGCCGCGAGAAGGAGTTCAGGGTCGGGTGTGAGGAGGAGGAAGCGGCCTACCCCCGTCCCAGCAGGCTGCAGAGCACGGGTACGCACCACAGAGCACCTCCTCGGGAAGCCCCCCGCCGTCCGCGCTCTCCGGGCGGATGTACTGAAGGCTGCGGTACTGGCAAATGTTCTGCGTCACCACCCTGCTGACCAGCTGTTTGGCCTACAGAAAACACACACCCAAGATCCCGTCCGATGAGAAGGCACAGGCCCTCACCCCTGGGACGTGCAAGAACCTAGCACTCGGGCCTCCTGGTTCCCCATGGGAGCTGTGTGTGCCTGTGCACACCTTAGGCCACCTCAGAAAGGACCGAGGGGAGGCAAGAGAAGGCACCTGCTCTGCGCTGAGCCGGAGCCCGAGGGTAAGCAGAATCCTTTCCAAGTCTCGCCGGTGCAAGTAGCCACACCAATTGGCGTCAAAGAAGACAAATGCGAGAAGACAGTCCAAAGGGAGCACAGCAGAGGGGTCCAGCTCCTTGGGCTGCAAGAAAAACAAGGACGAACAGAATTTACCCATAGTTCTCTCATCGGCTAAATCACCAAGGATGTAACCTTTTAAATTCAGGCAGCTTGGCTGACACAATCACACGCAGGCGCACCTTCCAGATGGAGACCTGACCCTGGGCCTATAACCAAAGGCCTATCAGGGCACTTTCACCCAGGGGCTGTCACACACAGGAACCTAGGGTGCTCCTTGACCAGATAACCTCGCTCAGATTCACCCTGACGGAGATACTGGATCCTATGAAGTGCCATTCCATGAGCCAAGAACCACATTTTGTCTTTTGCCAAATTGACAGATGCCAGAAGTCATTTGGCAGAAGTATCCCTCTGCAAAGACACGGCCGGCCTTGCTGAGCAGCATGGTCAGAGGCCGGAGGGGTAGAACAGGTCTCACCATGTCCTGAAGGGACGAGAATTCCAGCTCTGACTGGTTCGAGGCAACCGACCGGACCTCGGGATCTTCCAGCTTGGCCCCTGCTACAAAAGCCCGAGGTGAGCTTGGAGCAGGGACCGCAAGGCCACACCGGCCAGTGCTCACAGCACGGCACTGGGGCCAGTCAGGGAGCCGCCCCCCACACGCGTCTCCCCACCACACACCGAACTCCTCCTCTCCGTCGTCCCGCAGCAGCAACAACTCTGGGTCGAGGGCCATCTCACACAGGTCCTCGGATGCCTCGGCCCGGGGTTTCTCCTCTTCCTCTCCCCCAGAAGACGGAGGTTTGGGCAAAAGCCCATCTTCCTTCTAGGGGAAGCAGACAGAGATGAGGAGAACTGTCACCCGTAATTACTAACAACAACAACAATGGCTAATCCTGAGTATCAACCACGTGCAGGCACCACATCAAGGGCTCTATGTACCGTCTCAGGTGATGTATTTCTTTACACACGAGACAAGCATGAGGCTTCAGAGCAGGGCGATTCCCAGACACCTGGGATTCTCCTCAGGAGTCCATCTCATTCCATAAGAAATTACGTTTGCTTGAGAGTATTTAGGCAAGAAGCCCCATGTGCTTTTGAAAGGGCTAAACATGCTGCTTTCTGGTTAGCCAGTGGGTGAGACACCTTACTCCAGAGTGTTCTCATTCACTGAGATCCGGTGCTGCCGGCGCACCAACCCCGCTCCCCTTCCCCTGGACACACCACTCACTAGCTGCGCGGCCCCATGCGAGGCCCACGCGCCCTGCACCTGCGTACACACCGCGGTCTCGGGGCGCGTGCAGAGAGCAGTACTGAAAGCAAGCCGGGCAGCACTCAGAGCAGCGCTGCCACGTGTAGCCCAGTGCGCACCGGGGCAAAGGTACTCACCGGCGCGGCGTCTGGCTCGGCGGCTGTGCCCTCACTGTGTACCTCATCCTTGGACTCCTTGGCCGCCTCCTCCTTCACCACTTCTTCCTCCTTGGCCGCCTCCTCCTTCTCAGGTTCGGGTGGGGCCACAACCTTGTCAGGGAGGCTCAGCAGCATCTTATAAACCCTATAGCCAAAATCCCTCTGCAGCATCTCCAGAAACAGCTCAGCCAACACCATCACCTGGTGGAGGGGGCGGCAGTGGCCGTGAGCATCGGAAAGACCTCACTGCACAGCCAACCGCATACCCCACCGCTCAGCCTCCCGACGCCTACACCTACCTCAAAGGAGATCCTTTCTTTTGGCCTCCGGTCCTCCACAATACCATGGAGGGACAAGTTTACACAGCCAGGACGGGCCATGACAGCAGGTTCTAGAGGGGGTGGGGGAGCCTCTGGGAGATCAGTGTCCATTTCCTGCTGTGCAGTGACCTCTGGGTTCTCTGCATTCTGTTTAGAGGTGTCTGCTGCTTGCTCCGACGCATCAGCTGCCTGTTCTGTAGGTTCTGTTTCCTGTGACAAAAGCCAGGTGACGACCGGGGCCCAGGGGCCAGGGCACTGACTTTCCCCACTTGTTCTTAGGGCTCAGCCTTACCACTGGCACCTCCTGGGTTGGGGGAGCTGCTGCCTCTGCAGCTTTCTGCTGGCACAGGGCCTCCCACTCTTCCAAAGTAGGCATGATGGTCCAGACATCGGGCAGGTATACCACCACGGTCTGGAGCCGCCTGGGGGGTCCCGGCTGCAGGTACTGAAACTCGGCAAAGCGCCACCTGCTCACAGCAAAGGGAAAAATGAGGTATTGACCTGTGACCTTCACAAGCAACTGTTTCAGTTTCCAGTCAACACTTACTGAGCACATACTGCAAGCCAAGCTTTGGAAGTTCAAAAATAAAAGATACAGAGCAAGTCCTCAAGAAATGGTTGGTTAGTCAATGGGGAGACACCAGGAAGCAGACATTTACTATCCGAGGTGCTCAGACAACAAGGAGGAGTGCGGAATGGGGCTGGGCAGGGGCTGGCGGGGGGTCAGCTGGCCTTCAACATACACCTCCCTTGTCATGCTCATGATCGAAGTGACCATTTGGGAGGGCGGGAGGGAGGGAGGAGCTAGGAGTAGGGAACAGAAGAGAGCTAACAGGTCAGAAGGGTGCGGAAGCGTGGCCTGAATGGTCTCGCCAACAGCCGGCCCACGGACCAGAGCTTGGGGCAGCCACTCACCACTTTGTGCAGGCGCTCAAGTCAATGCCGGTCTGGGCTTGTGCACAGCGGATGGCAGTGCGGACTAGCACCTGCGGGTCACCCTTGGGGTCAAGGCCGTCCAGGGAAGGAGACCACTCACCCCCAACCAGAACTGCCTCTTCTTCTTTCCGGCCCAGCAAAAACTACAAGAAGAAATCAGGGATAAGAAATGAAACACCAATTACCTGGGTCTCCCACTGGGAGGCAACCTGCCACCACTAGAGCACACAGTCGGCAGGGTGTGGTGATGAGTCCACATGGCAGGGTGTGTGTGGGGGGGAAGGGTCTCCACCCATGAACAGGAACCAGCCATGTGACCTTCTGACAAGTAAGAACATCTCTGAGCCATGCTGTGCTCCTGGTAACACGCGAGGTAATTTCAGCTCTGAAACTGTGTTTCATTGCGTTCGTGAACAGGAACTGAGCTGCTGACAATGTGACAGGACCTGGACATTATCAATGCACCTGGCCTTCTGGACTGCAGCTCTCACCTTCATCTGCTTCAAAGGGTGTTCTGGCGTCTCCCTTGGCTCAGTCATGTCATCCACAAAGAGCATGCAACAACGATACAATTCCTCCAATCCCGGGGAAGAGAGCAGCAGTACCTGTGCAGGAGTGGCAGGAAGAGATACTCAGAGCTTTCTCAGCCTCCATCAATGGGAGAAAGGGGCAGGACCCGAACACGCTTACCTTGGAACTGTAAGCAGGGTCACTGTCTGCAGGGACAGGCTCAGCACCAGTGTCTAGAGCTGGCTCCTTCTCAGAAGATACCTGGATACGGCTCGGATGATGGAGGGAAAAGGGCTGACTCAGCGGGAAGGCTGACAGCCAGCTCAGATGCACAGCCAGGAAGTCGGAGGGAACCAGGAGACTGCGGTAACGGCGCTGGAGTTCTAGGAAGTCACAGGTGGGGCTGTAGGAAGGAAGCAGGGGAATTCAGAATGATCAGAGACAAATTATGTTTAAAACGGAACCATAAGAGATCTGGGGGGGAGGGCAAATTATTTTATAATCTGGGAAAGAATTTTCTAAGTAAGACACCTCTGGAAGGGAAAAGATGAATCAGATTTGACCACTAAAATGCTAACAACCTCTAATGGCAAAATAAAGTCAAAGTGGGGAAAAAAAAAGAACAGAAAACATTTGCAATACATGACAAACAAAAAGGTTCACTGTCAATGTAAAAAGAACCCACAAATCACTAATAAAAATTTCACAAGTCTTAAGAAAAAACTGGAAAAAATTACATCAACAGGCACTTTAACAGAAAAAGAAATGAGACTTAAAAACCCATAAAAATATGCTCAATTTCACTTATAATTAAAGAAATGCAAATCAGAATATCACTTTCCAGCTATCAGACTGACAAAGATCAAAAAGTCTGATAATGCAATATTGGCAGAGGCCTGGGGAAACTAGTACTTCATGCCCCAGTGGTGAGAAGTAAAGTGATACGGCTTCTTTGAGAGAATGGGCAATATCCATCAAAGTTTAAAATCAGACCCTTTGAGCCAGCTACTCCATTTCTAGGAACTGATCTCAATAAAATGCTTGCACCTGTCCACATAGATGTATGTAGAACGGTGTTTATTACAACAATATTTAGGATAAGTAAAGACTGAAAATGTTAAATAAATGATGGCCCATCCATTCAGTGGAATACCGTGTAGTTACTAAAAAGAAACAAGATCTAATCAACATTAATACGGAATAAATTCTATTAAGTGAAAAAGCCAACTACCAAACAGTATGTATAATAGGCTTCCATTGTGTTTTTAAAAAACACAGCTGTGTGTGCGCTAATTATTAGCAGTCATGTTCTGACCTGATGCGAGGAGAGTCCCCCCTCTACATGACTCGAGAACCAGTGTCTTGTGAGGAAGATGAACCTTGGGAGCCAGGTGGGTCAGCACGGAGAACAAGAGAAGTCCTACCTGGGCCAGGGGGAGGAGCCAGTGACAGCGGGAAGAGCAGTGGGAGCCTTCCTTCCTTTCCCTCTTGAGATGCCAGGAGGCTACCTCCTCAGCTCAGGTTTACATGGACTTTGCTTTGGGGGCCTATCTAATACAGCAACGGGAGCTCTGCCTCTCCACTGCTAGATGGAATCTGGAATCGCTCATCCACGTCTTAGTCAATCGTTGCTACATGTGAGAAGTAAGCTGATGGACCTGTGTCCTCAGACATGCTGTGACACTTAAAAAATAATGCAGAGGGTCCCTAGAAAACCAGTCCAGGGTGCCTACGAGCCTTAGTTTCTACCTGAATGAAAACTGCTGTTGGGTACCCGGATTTTGATTGGCAAGCCTCAATTATAGCCTGACATAATAATTTCTGGTGATCAAACCATAAAGTTCTATCAGGGCACCCATGTCAGTGGTTGCTCTGCTGGTTAAAATCTGAGATTTTGAAATAAAAAAATTTGTCACATTAAAAAGCGAAAACAACAACAAACAAAAGATCATAAGAAAACACACAAACTCTCACATAGACTTTGTCTCATTTACACAAGAAACTGTTACCAGCTGCGAGCCTCACCACCCCGCCCCAGCCTTGCCACTCACCTCTCCACAGTATAGGGGGTGAGATGGACCCGGTAAGGAGGCAGGTCATGCCTTGGTTTCTTAGCACCCCAAGGCTCTCCACCAGCCCGCTGTTTGCGTTTCTTGGAGTCATAGTCATCGCTGGAGGTTGATCCATCACCAAAGAAGAAATTACGGTTATTTACAGACTCAAGATATACTGGCCTAAAAAGAACTGAAAATGATCTGAATCTCCAACATTAAAGAAATGGATAAAGAAGCCACGCTGACAGCCATATAACAGATTGTTATCAAGATACTAAAATGGATATTTAAATGCTTTTAATAAAAACCACTAATGTTAAACAGAATAGTATGGGGGAGCATTTGAGATCTTGCTCTCCAGCATGTCATCAGTTGGGCGCAAATAAACTTTTTATAAAAATTCAAAAAAAAAATAGTATACAATACTGTATGTACAGTAGTGACTCAACTGTGCAAAAAAATTTTTTTTAACTGAAAATAAAATATTAATGGTGGTTGCCTCTGACTTATAAAGCTCATGAATAATTTAGTATTTTCTAAACTTTATAAATTATAGTTAACATAATTTTTTTGAAATGAGCAAAAAAATAATTTAACTGATTTTTTTTTTTTAAATGAGACACATATATGGTACCATGCTAAGGGTTCTATAAAGGAAGTTTTATTAAAAGAGACAGTTTTTGTAACAAACTCTTAGCAGTACACATTAAAGTCAGAAAAATACTCAAACCCTTTCATTCAACAATTCCACTATGGAAAATTTATCCCAAGGAAGTCAGTTCAAAAGAAGAAAAAAGGTGATATATAGTGGGAAAAATTCAAGCTGAAAGAAAACCACATTTACATCCAACAATATCCAAATTTTTATAGTAAATAATCATGCAGCATTAAAACAATTATGAGGATTACACAGCCACATGGAAAAAAATGTTTAATAAGAATGTATAATAATTTAAACTGTAAGATTAAAATTATGAAAAGTATGAATATACCGGGGGTGCCAAAAAAATGTATACAAATGGACACTTTGGTCAATGTTGCTCAAGCAGTAGTTCGCCGTAATCAGACATGTCTGGACGCTGATGGTAACCACTTTGAGCAACTCTTGTAATTGCAGAAGTCAAACGTGACTTGTAGTCATCTTTCGTTATTGGTATATATTGAGTATTACAATTTTAATAGTTTTTCCCTTTCTTAAAATGTGTATAAATTTTTTTGGCACCCTCTGTATATAAAGACTAGAAAAGAACATGGGAAAAGTAGCATTAAGTAATTTTTCTCTTCAAAATTATTTTCTAAAGCTCTTTAAGAATGGTTATCTTTAAAGGGAATGAGGGGACGTACATTTTTAATTTTTAATTTTATATAATAGCATGCACTATTCTATACATTTTTGTAATAAATCATTTATTATGGTATGACTACATTATAGGTGCAATAAATAAAAACAGTATTTAGACCATTATAAAATGACAGACAAGGGGAAACCTCCCATGTCTCATGAGGCAAATAAAATCAAGTGTCACTTCTTCATGCTGAGGTAACGGAGTGGATTAAATTTTCCAGAAAGTTGCTGATCTTTTCTTTTAGACCCGCATGGGTTGTTTCCCTAGTCATTACACCCAAGTAACTAAGTATTTCTTTCCTCTTATTTCTGCCTGGGTAATTTCCTCGTTCATTAGCATCTCTATCCAAAAGCTGCGTTCAGATCTGGCTTTTGTGGGATATCATTGCTTCCATGTTTCTATAGAAGAACCATTCCCAAGACATTTTGACAACTCTCTTCAGCTCGCCCATAACTGAAGTGACCTCTTCAATAAATCCTGTCACCCTCCAGTTACACTGGATGTTCCACTGAATCCTGTGACTTCAACGGCCAGTTGTCTCTCCGTATTGGGACTGGTCAGGAACAGGCAGTACCAGGGGAAGGCATCTCAGTCACCTCAGCAGGAGGAAATATTGATCCCTGCATCCCAAAGCCTGAAATTCACAATAAAACTTGGCTTCCAGCCAAAACGCTATTGTGGCTGACTCCTTTATAAACACTTGTTCCCCCCCAGTGACCTAATTTCTACTACCCCCCCTTTCCTATTCTACAAATTCTCTACTGACTGATGGTAACATCTCCTTCCTAATGGTAACGTCTCCTTTCTCTAGAAGCCGTGACAATGAAGCATTAGTCAAAGTAATGTAACATGGGCCTTGCACAGGGCTTGACATATCCAGGACAATCAAACGCAACTGACTGTATAGAAAGGCTGAACTTGAACCCGAAGCAGAAAGTTCATTAATTTCCATCCAGGCTACACCATCCCTGAGGGCACTTGCTGTGCTTTTGCTGTGATTTTGTAATGAGGCCTTTAATAAACTCGCAGAAAGTGAGAGGTGGGAAGTCGTTGGAAATTGAAAACCAGGAAGATGCACTGGACAAGAGGTGTGAGTGCATGCAAAATACGTACCAGTGATTTGAAAATGGGACAATGTGTTTCAAAGTAGTGGAGACATTGTGGAAAATAACCCTAGACAATCAAAGCATCCCCCCAGTTAGAATTCACAATGACCTACCCAAAGGGAACAAACACCAGCTTCAGCACAGAGACTAGCTGCATCACTTTGCCTAAACTTTCTCTCGGAGTTACTCTATGAACCTTTTAAGAGTTCACCTTGGATTGCAATAATTTACTAGCATCTGGGATCCGGGGTTGTTTCCTTCTCAGTACAGTTCTCATTTCAGAAGAAAACTAGAACATGAAAGAATGTACTGGAGTGAAGGAAGTGTTCTACATCTTAATAGAAGTGAGGATTACATGGGATTTTCCATTTGTCAAAATGATCCAGTTAAGATTTGTGCATTTTGACATATATAAATTTTGCTTTAAAGTATCAAGTACAACGCAGGGAGTAGATAAGTAGTAGAGATGAAAAAGAATGGCACATGCAGATACTTGAAGCTAAGAGATGGGTATATAAGAGTACATCATCCTTTTCTCTTTTTTTCATGTCAGACAGGTAATGTGCCGATGTCATAACAAGGTTTGAGGGAGGCACATCTCACACAAGAGAGTGAACACCCAAGCATTACACTTATCAACTACAAAAGGATCGCACATCATCCTTTTCTGTTTACTTTGCTTATAGTTGAAATCTTCCATAATAAAAAGTTAAAATAAGACCAACAGATAGAACTAGAACAAGTCTTAAGCAGACTAGAGCTTAACTCCCAGGGATATAGCAAAACCCTTCAGAGAGAGGGTAAGGCCAGATAAGGAACATGTAAGCCAGAGAGAACAGGCCGCATGCTCCCGGCAGTGCCCGCCTCTCACAGATGACACAGGAGGGCCTACGGGCCCTAACAGTCCAAAACCACCATGCTTGCGCCACACAAAGCCACGCAGCAATCTGCATGCCCAAAGCACAGGCCTGGCCTTCTGGGCAGAGTGCAACATATACATTCTAACCCCACCCCCACGCTGATATAGACAACATATAAAGAAAGAAACATTTTTACACTAGACATTAAAACATAAACTACAAAATTACTTTTTTGGGACAATTACTATTTTCTTAATAGTTTTGATTCTTAGTTTCTCCATTTTAAGGGACTAGAAATAAAAGGGAAAATTATATATTAAGAAAAAATTAAATATATTTTGAAAGATGAACTACATCAAATCCCTGCTTGCTGAACCAGTTTATACAGTCCCAATATTTGCATAGCCCTCACACTGTGTCTGCCTATTCCAGGGTAGAGACCAGGATCTAGCTGCAGGAAGAAACTGTTAGTGTCAACAGGTGACAAAGAAAGGGACACTGCTCCTATAGGGAAATAAAGAAATTAAAGCATTTTTCCTGGTTAAACAACTTCTTACCTTCGTCCCTGATCCAATCGGCCATGAGGGCCCCGAGCAGGAAATCTGTTCAGGTGGCTCAGATGAAGTGTGTGGGATGTTTGGAAGAGACTCAGAGCTGCAGAGAGGAAATGGCTGGTGACTCAAAAACCCTAAATCTCTGTTCAAATTCCCTGTCCCTTTTTTCCAGTGCACAAAAGTACTCACTTCTACTCACAGAGGAGCAACCTGACAGTTATAAGTCCATTCATCCAGAGTATCCCATAGAGCCACACCCCAACATCCATGCCACTGGTACTCACGCTTCTGAGGAAAGAGTGGGGGAATCCGGTGAGGCTGGAAGATCAACTGGGGCTGAGCTCCCAAAATCCCTTGCTTCTGGCCCAGGGCTGCCACGTGTAGGAGGGGAGGTGCTGGGGACTTCAGGAGGGGCTGCAGGACAGTAACCAGCAAATTCAGGGCATCCCATAGTTGATGTGCTGACTACCTCAGACAGATGCAGTCCCACACCCTCTACAAAAGTAAGGTTCTTGCCCAGCTTTCAGGACACGGGCTTCCCTCCCTCCCCCTCCAATGCACATTCCAAGGAGAGACCAGTACCTGGTTGGAGAGCGTTTGCACCTTGACAGCATTCCAAGGCACTGCCTGGCCGGGGTTGTATGCAGCCTTCACCAGCACCTTCTCACCCAGCTGGGGCAGCCGGCCCTTCACCACACTGCCGGCACACAAGCCAGGAGGCCCAGTCAGAACAGAAACCCTGGCCAAGCCACCCTGACTACCCTGAGGCCCTTCCCATCAAGATTTCTCACACCCCACATTAAACACAGCAAAGCAATGGCTTCGGGGGGGGGGAGGTGCCACAAGCGTGGTAACAGAACTAAATCCAAAAGGAACACTCGCCTCAAACCTACCTGAGCTGAAAAAAGACCTCTTCGTCTACCACTCCGAAGTAGTCATGCAAACTGGTGACGATGCCAGTGAAGACCCGCTGCTTCTCCCCACCCTACAGGAGAAGAGTGCAGTGTGAAACGGGGGACATCTGTCTAAGTTCTGCTATTGGAATCTCATCTCTATGTACCGCCTCAGCTCAATCAGAACACTGTACTGAAAGTCACATGGGAGGAAGCGTACATGTATAATGGACATAATCTAGCTGCATGGGGCAGGGGATCATGCTGGTTCCTGCATCCCAAGCTTCTCCAGGATTTCCAGTTCTTTTATTCCAAGAAGCACCCTAAAGATTTCCCTAGAGCCAGAGCTTAGGACCCCCCAGTCAGAGGTATCTAGTCACCTCTCTACTGGCCCAGGACAGGAGTACCAGGAAGGATGAACACTGTGATGTAAGAATGAAAGCAGCAGGCATCCATGCATGCTGGGGTAGTCCCAACGGCTGAAACTCACTAGAAAGGATGCTCAACCTACCTGAAGGTGCCTGGCATTTTGGGACAGGTCTGTGGCCACAGGAGGAGTGAGCAAACCAGGAGGAGGACCCAGAAGAGATGTTGAAGCTGCGCCTATGGGGACAGAGAAGCAGTCTCCAGGAATTGCACCCACCCTCTCGAACACTAGAGTCAACTAGAGGACAAGGCAAACCCAAAGGGCAAAGTGGCTCCAAGCAACTCCTCCACCACAGAGACCCCAAAAGCCCTATTTTAAAAGACTAGCTCCAGAGTACATATTTCCCAGTATGAGCGCAGGTAGGGATAAAGGTGATCACCTGAGAAGTTGCGTCCCCCTGGAAGTGGGTTGATACGCTGGCGCTTAAACTGGGACATTGGAAATGTTGTCCTCTTTCAGAGTCTTGGGAAAAAACCTTCAATCAGAAGAGAAATAAATTAACAGCTCACAGGGGAATTTTTCATCAACCCCAAAAAAGGAACTAAGGATCTTAAGGAAATGGGAGGAGGGCGCTGAGAGTGAATGGAGGCGATGGATGAAGGGAAACCAGAAAATGAAATTACACTGCTCCAGTTTGCCCTCATAATAACCTAGCGGCAGGTGCTACTATCGTGCTATTGTAAAGAAAAGTAAACTGAAGCTCAGAGAGATTAAAAAAGAGACTTGCCTGAGACCACATAACCAGTTAGTGACAAAACTGCGCTCACACCCAGGTGTCCCGACAACTTAGCGCTCCTCTCACTATGCTCCTCTACGCCACCCGCAGACGGTTGGGGGGCGGGGGTTAGAGAAAGAGCCCCGGAGACATTCATTCATTCAAATACATTAGCCAAAATGTCCACGCAAGGCCCGGAAAAATGGAGGAGGGTGCTGCGGGAGAGGAGATCATTTGGGCTCTCTCCCCGGAAGCTCGGCCCGTTGTCCCCCGGCCGGGCTGGTGGAAAGGTAGCGGTGTGGCCCCGCCGCCAGCGAATCCGGCTGCGCGCCCGCTCTCCCGCTCCCGCGCTCCCCGACCTTTCGCACCCGCCTCAGCGGCCGCCAGCGCTGAATCTCCCAGGCCTGGACGCAGCCAGGCCACCGTGGGAGGACACAGGCGCGCGGTTTCTCCTCCTCCCGCCCGCCCCCAGGGCCGAGGCCGTTGCCAGGGAGACGGGACTTGCAGGCCGAGGGGGCTCGCCTCCTTCCGCGCCCCATGCATCTCTGCTGCCCGGCGCTCGCAGCCCCTCAATCGGGGGAGGAGCAAAGGGGCAGAGGGACGGCGGAGAGCCTCCTACCTACCTGCGGGCCAGGGCCGCAACACCGGGGGGACAAAGACACCCGGAACCACCACAGTCGCTGCTGCCGCCGCCACCGGAAGCGCCTCTCCGGAAGCGCGACCACTGGTCGGAAGCTGCCACAATCCCGGATACGGTCCCTCCCTCCGCTCCACCGACCTCTCCCTTCCCCCACGCCGGCCTGCCATCCGGCTCCTAAGTGGGGAGCGGAAGTGCGCCTTCCCCGATCGTGTGCGCCTTAGAAAGCTGAGCCTCGGTGGTGTCCTCGTTTAAGTGTCCCATTAGAAAAATAGACATCAGAGACTTGGTTCCTTGTCCAAAGACAGCTGGAGATGGACCCCAAACATAAGGAAGCACTTACCGCCCCCACCTTGCCTCATTCTGGCAGACTCCAAGACTTGCAAGCGCAAGAGAACCAAACCCTCCTGACCAAAGGAAGAGAATGCCTGCTCAGTGGCCATTTTTAGGAGACATTCCGGTGTCTGACTCAAGGCCAATGGCCCCAGCCCCAGCCCCGCCCTTCCATTGACGGCGCGCGCGCGCGCACACACACCCCACCCCATCCCATCCCCGTCCTCTGGGTACCTGCAGAAGAAGCTTTTCCCTTTTCTCAATTAACAAAGAGCCAGGAATCTAAGGCTATCGTAAAGTAAACCACCACAATATTTAAGTAGACATTTACTAAGAGTTCTCACAGGCTTTTCCTTTAGTCCTCACAACAACGCTAGCGGGTAAGCAGGTCAGGAATGACTGCCCTAATTTTGAGACATGAAACCTGAGAGACTTCAATGAAATGACTTGCTCAAAATCTTGCAGTTAATCACCGGCCACTTTAGTCCCCTTTAGGAATCCCAGTCCCCCTTCATCCACTTTATCCCTCCAATTTAAGCCTCTCTCCAACACCCCTCCCCTCCCCTATTCATTCAACATTCACAAAGCACTTTGAGACAGTTTAATATCATTTTATCTTCATAACAAGCCTGTGAGGTAGGTAGGGCAGGCACCATTACACCATTTGGGAGATTAAGTGGGAAGCTATGGCTCAGACAAGTTAAGGGATTTTGTCGATGTCTAAAAGCTAGTTTGGGCCCCTGGGTTCAGCTCTGATGTGTAAAGGCTAGCAGGGAGCAAAGCAGCTAAAAATAGGCCTTGAAGGTTACTCCACTGTTCCCCATGTTTTCCCTAACTCTCCCATTCCTGGTGCAGTCTTCTGGGGCAAGACTCAATGTGGAAGCAGCCAAGGTAGTGCCCTTTCCCTATCCTGGGGCTGCCCATGCAGGTGTGAGGACGCAAGCAAGACTCCAGATCAGTAAGTGTCCACTGCGGAATAAAGGTCAGTTCCATCCTTCTAAAACTACCTCTCCCAGGAGACCAACCTTTTTTGAGTGTGTGATTCAGGAGAGAGGGTTGGATCCAGCCAGTTCACAACAGTGACAGTCTCACAGAGATATATATATGAGTATATCATTTTGCATATATACACATCTGCAACACGCTGGGCCCCAACAGATTACCATGCCGAACATGCTCCATGGATGCCTGATAAATAAGCTAGTTCACATTGTCTAAGCCCAGGGATTTCTGGCAGCCAGGGAGGCACCTGAGAGCTGTCACACCGTGGGGCTTCTCAGGGAACCAGGGTCCCTCTGCCAGGCTGCTCCGGGAAGAGAAAAATTCAGCCCTCACCTCTGAGAGAAGGGCAAGTGTCAGCAGTTTTTCCTGGCAGTGCCCAGAGAAAGCAACAGGGCAAAGGGCAAGGAAGAAGACGTCACTACACACCCCTCTACACAGGGTCACGTCCCTGCACCAGGAGGTCTCAGCAGACAGAAAGGTTTTTTGCTCGTTGCTTCTTCACCACTAATGATGGCATAAAGGTCTTCCGGAGGGGGCGACATGGAGATCTTTCAGGGAGGTCCCTTGACTCAATCCTATGGAAAAGGAAAGGTGGCCTTAGACTAGGAGGAGGAAACAAAGGTAACAATGGTCCCAGAGTGGATCAGGCATAGCTTCTCTGCTGTGGGGAGCCAAGGGGTAGTAACTTACATGGTGCTTCTTCCCCCTGGTGAATTATTCGGTATAACCCCCAACATCCACCGTGGAATCTTTCATCTGTGCCCCTACCGTGCTTGCCCAGCAAACCCAGGAAAGGTGGCCTAGGTTGCAGCTTTAAGGGGTGAGGGTTTGCTCGGCTGGCATAAGGAAATTTCCCATATTCTGGTCCTGGTTCTGCTGCTGACTCATGTGTGGCCTCAGGAAAGTGGCTTCCCTCCCCAGCCCAGTCCCCAGCTTCCTCATCTGAAATGGGGAGCTTTGACTACTTTGTATTTCTTCCAGCACCCTCTCCAAGACTGTCTGCATCACGTGGATTTCATAGGGACAAAGTACAACTGGCAGTACTATCCTGGTCCATCAGGCTCCTCCCTCTGCCCTAACCTAGGCTGGGCCACAGGACTTACCTAGGGCCAGGGCCATCAGGAGGGACAGGGGGCTCAGGGTGTCTAGGGCTCTTCCAGCGGATCCGGTTAAGCAGGACCTTGACCTTGTTCCAGTGGGAGAGATCCTGCTGAGCAGAGGGTTACGCGGTCACCACAGAGCCCCACCCCACAACAAACCACTGACTAAACTCCCAGAGACAGCTGTCACCACAGCCAAGAGAAGTCACCTGCTCCAAACAGGAATCCTCTCATGTTCCCAGTCTCTGGTCTTCAGGGTATCCACACATGCCAACCACGTCCCACCCCCACCACGTTCTTTCACCTGCCCCACACATATCCATCACCTACCTTGTGACCCTGGGAGGACTGAAAATCATGAGCTGGCTCTGCTGGGGCCTCTGACAGCCTGGAAAGGTTGGCACTGGGCACCCCTACCTTTGGGAATGAAGTTCTCTTTGCCCCTTCAGAGAGAGAACCAGGTTACCCAGGGCCAGGAGCAGGAACACACCCATCAAGCCCCAGGGCTCAGGGTTGTGCCTATGGGGCCCTGGGCAGGCAAGACCCAGAAGGAGACACAACGGCCCCCTCACCTGTCTCCGTTGTCTGGCTGAGCAGCTCCCAAGGCCCATGCACTTCACTGCCTGGGGCATGAGAAGGTGGAGGTGAAGGGGCCAGGACCTCTTCCGCCTCTATAGGATTCTGAGCACAAAAGAGAAGGGCGCTCAGTGCCTGATTACAGGCCTAGACCGTTCTGAAGGAAGCCCTGGTGCCAGGGGACCCACCCCTCCTCTGCCTTCCCCACTCACCGGCCCATCCGCTGGCCTGACCACCCCACAGCTCACTCCCCCAGGGGCCTTCTGGGTCTGCAGCTGCAGATGGAGCTGCTGGAGCTTTGCCATCTGCTCCAACACAAGGCACAGGTGTTCCAGGTAGCGAAGACCCTGCCCTGGGAGGCAGGCCCAGGCTTCAGACCCCAAGCCCTCCACCTGTGGGACAGAGAGAGGTAGGGGAAACTTGAACTCAACCAGATTCCCACCCCAGGTGACCAGCAGGTGGGTGCAGAATGGGCAGGAAGAGGAAGACCACGAATCCAGCTAGCCTCCCAATGCCCAGCCAGCCATGGTGCCAGGCAGACCCCGTACCTGCCCACCTCCACACAGCTGGGAGTGGCGTGAGGCAAGAAGCTGTGACACAACCCATCAATTAGGGACAGGAATGCCCCACCCCGAGAGAGCTCCAGGGAGAACAAGTGGGGGGGATCCACTAGCCCCTGTGTGAAAGGGCTGTCTCTATCCCACTCTTCACCCAGCCTGAGAGTTGGCACTCACCACTTCTGCTTCTTCCACCTCTGCCTTGGTGGCCTTCTGGTCCCCTGCTCCAAAAAGGGGCATTTCACACTCAGGGTTACTTGGCAGCTTCGGGGAGTGGCGGTGTTGTGACAAGCTGGCAGGGGAAGTTGGGAGCTGGCGGGATCTCTCCAGCACCTGCTCCAGCTTACGGCTGGCCAGGAACCGGCCTAGGTGGGCAGGAGGCTCCGTGGGCAGGGCCAGGGGCTTAGGGCTCACCACGGCCTCAAAGTCCAGAGAGTCCTGAGAAAGGCCCAGCGAGGTGGCCAGGGGGCTGTCCCCAACCACCATCTCCACTCCTGAGTCCCGGGATGCCAGTTTGAGAAGTGGCACCTGCCTCTGGAGACCTCTCTGCTCACCATCCCCCTTCCAGGAGTCCAGCGAGCACCCCTGAACGGTGTCCGGAATCCGTCTGTAGACGCTGGTGACTCCAGGTACTACACAACCGCGTGCCAGGTCCTCACCAGCCCCATCTACAAGGAGAGTCAGTATCAGGCTGGGCAGGCTGCCCCCACCGCCCCCAGCATTCCTGGCAGCTGAAAGCATTCCCTGGGGAGGAGTGTCCTGGGCCAGAGGTGAAGGGAGGAGCCTGGACAGCCACAGCCCCTCCCAGATCTCTCTCCAGCCCCGCCTGAGAGATGCTGGATGGGGTTCTTTTTACAACAGTGTTTGTTAGTGATCAAAACCCATATGGGCTGTGTGGTAGGCAAAGCCTTGCAGGTCTCATTCATCAGCCCGTGCGATGGCCTATTGTCCTTCCTCTGAGGGGTTTGGCGCTTTCTTCCTGGGAGCTCTTGCGCTCCTGCCCCTAGGGTCTGCCTAAGACCTCCAAGTCCTAAGTAGGGAGCCACAGGCCCTTCCATCACTCCACAAGGGAGAGTATGACTGTGCGCCCCGCCTCAGGGAGAGGGCGCGTGGCACAAAGAGGGAAGCCGGGGTCCAAACTGTCATCAGGATGCTTGATGAAGTCTCTCCTGGAGTTCCTGGCGGGAGGACGATTAAAAATAACAATAGCTATAACCACTTGGGGCTTTTGGGCTTACACTGAGAAACAGTGACAATTTTGTGGCGAATTGAAAAGAAAAAAACTTAAAACGGAAGACAAGGAACCAGTGGGTAGGAGAAGATGCAGCGCTGTTGCCCACTAACTGTCTCCTCCGTGCCAAGTCCTCCTACTATCTGGGTGCCCCAGCTGTAATGATGCAGAAATTGAGGCTGGCGAGGGTGGAGGGCTGCCTCCGTCTCCGAAGCCAGGCCCCCTGGGCAAGGAAGAGGGCCAGGAAATCGACCCCTTGCGCGGTGCCTTTGGGAAGCGGTCTGCCGCCGCCGAGGGGCAACGGCCGGCTGGGACAGGGGCCGGCGGAGAAGAATCCAGATCGGGAATTTGAGGGAAGTGGACCCGGGGGAAGCGGGATGGAGGTGGTGGCTAGTTTAACGCCCAAACCCAGAGGGTCTCCTGTGCAAGGCGCAGTTCACTCGACCCTTCTAAAGAGAGGCCGCGAGGTGGGCGCAGCTAGGTCGGGCGCCGGGATCGGTGTGCAGGGTGGGGCGGGACGCAGACGGGGCCCCCGGCCCCACAGTCGGCTCCAAGGCGGGCGGCCCTGCCGGACTGAGGGTGGGCGACTCACCCCTGCTGCCGAGCGGCTCCATGGCGAAGACGCGCCGCCGGCCCAGCATGGCCCCGCTCCGCCCCGACCGCAGCAGCCGGACCGAGCGCTCCCAGCCCGCGTCCCCCCGCCGCGGTCGCACCCGCGGCTTAGCGCGTGCGTCCGGACCCCCTGGGTGCGGCCCCCGGACACTCCCAGCCGGGGGAGGGATGAGGCGGGACGGGGGAGGGGAGGGGCGCAGGTGTAAGGGGGCGGGGCTGCACTCGGGGCCACGCGGGGCTGGGCGAGGATAAGGGCCCCGGTCCGCTGTCCTGGCCCCGGTCCGCTGTCCTTCCGCGAGTGACAGACCCGCGCTCGCGCCGCGGCCCAGCAGCGGAGCCCCCCGCCTGGGGTCACCCCGCCCCCAGGTCACACGCTGGGTCTGCCTTCCTGCCGCCAAGATGTAGCTGGCGGGCGGGGAGTGGATCGGAGCGCGGAAGGAAATGGAGCCCCACGTGCTGGCGGTGGGAAGGGCACTGACCGAGACGCAGCCGTCACTGCGCTCCCAGCTGTGAGCCTGGGGCAAGTCACTGCGCCACTCAGAAACCTGGCGCGATAAAAGGGGGAAATGACTTCCGCCCAGAGGGAAATCTTTTCCAACAGCTGCAGAACGCCTTGTGTCCCGTGGTAGCCCTGAATCGCCTCCTCGTCCCACACCTCTTCCTCACTCGGGTACCCTGAAACTGGGGGGCTGAGTGGGATTTCAGGATTGGGGGAGAAGTGAGCCTGGGGGACAGGGGAGGAGCCTGGAAGCGATGCAGGTATAAAAGCTTCCCGGTCCCCACCCCAGCCTTCTTTGGGCCCTTGAGATTTCACCGCATCACCGCCACCATCCCCCCACCACCACCAGCTCCCCGCTCTGAAAGTCGGCTGGGAGCCCAGACAGCTGCTGAGAGACAGCTTGGTGACCAGACGGGCGAGTAGCTTCTAAGGAAACCTCCTTCTCCGGCGGAAGGTGACCAGCAGGATCCAAATCCCCTGGAGGCAGAGGAGGGAGCTGGCGGACGTGCAAACCTGCACCTGAGCCTCTGGGGGAGGGCCTGGAGCCTGAGCTGTTGCAAGTGGCTGTTACCTGGGAGGGAGAAGAGGTCTGCCCATCCTTTCTGCTCCGTGCTCCTTCCTGCCCTTCCTCAAACACCCTAGGCAGGAGCCTTCATCAACTTCTAGCCAATCTCGTAGCCACAAATTACAAGATTCCAACTTTAGAAGATGAAATTGAGGCCCACAGCCACACCCCAGAAAAGAAGAATGCCTGAATTACCAGACATCTCTTAACACCTTGATCTTCAGGCCAATCCCTTCCCCACTAGCCATGGGTCCTCTGAGTTGCCCCCTCCCGGCCCTGCCCTTCTGGACAACACCCCCTCCCCATTCCTCTTTTCCAGATACAAAAAGGGAAACAGAACGCTGGGCCTGGCAGGAACTGCTTTATGCAAGTCGGACAGGATGTCTGGTACCAACCCCCCCACCCCACCCAGGCCATGCCCGGACACCACTCCAGCCCTCCCGAGGTAGGAGGAGAGTAAGAGGGCTGGTGAGTCAGGTGGCTTCCTCTCTGCAAAGTGAGAGTGTGGGGAGGGGAAGGGAGGGAACCTTTGCCAGATCTTGCCCTGAATTTGGAGAATGTAGGGCCAGATTCCAAGCAGCAGTCAGTCTCCTTGGTGACTCTGGGGCAGGAATGCATCTGGAACAGGACGCCAGCCAGCAGGAATGCAGTGTCTCAGCACAAGGCTTTGTGTGGCCTCAAAAGAACCCCCCAATACACATACACAGAGGACCCACCACACTCCCCTCCTGGCCATGTTTCCCCCCATGCAGAAATGCCAGAGCCCTCATGGTGATCAGGATACCTCCTGGGAGTTGGGGGGCACACACTTCCCTGTCGTCTGCCTTTTGCTGCCCTAACTGGCAGCCCTGTGTGCAGAGCTGGGACAGGCCTTTACCACCCAGAGGGCTCTGTGGCCCCACGTGATTACCTCTGCACTGTCCTTCACCCTGACTCTGTGGGAGGAGAATCGTCTCCCTTTCGGGGATGCTTGAAGGAATGGGAGGGGCAGCACAGCCACCCCCTCCCTGCCCCCCTAAGGGGTGGGCAGCTATAGTGAGTTCCTGAGACTGTGGCGGCCTGAGCAGAGCCATTGATCAGGCTGAGGCCAGGGGTGGCCTGCTGCCCCTACACTTCCATGGGGGAAGTCACAGCTTCAGGAAGTGCATTTCCTGCAAGCTCATCACTGAGCTAGGCCCTGTGGGACCACAGGCAAAGCCAAGAGCCTGGGAACAGCTTCTGCTAGACTAGAGATGGCAGCTGGGAGCCATAGTGACCTCCTTAGTGGCCTAAAAGGCTGTCTCTGGTGATGGAGGGGCAAGAGTACCCCCACCTCTAGGCAAGCCAGAAACCCAGGAGTCAGGCTCTAGGTACCTACCGTCCCTGGCCCCTCCCCTTACCAGCTAGAAGTCCTTGGACCAGTTGCTCATCTTCCCTGTCCTTGGTTTCTTCATCTATAGACAAGGATGATAACAGTACCTACCAAATTGTAAGGATTAGAGTTAAAACGCACGTAAACCGTCCCTGGCACTTGAGAATTATCAAGCCATGGAACTTTGGGAAAGTCACTTTCTCATCTCTCACTGAAGGGGACTGTATTAGGTGCTCTCTCGGACCACTTCTAACTCAATTCTATCATGGTTTCTGAAGTTATTCCCCAAAATGCAGGGGGAAAAATAAAAAACAAAAAGAGCACTGCAGGGGACAAATTGCAATTGCAAAATCGTGTGGTCTCCCCCACCCCATGTCTGAGTCAGAGGGCAGGGGGTTGAAGTCAACGATGGCCCCAGCCTTCTCTGCTGACAAATGGGTTTGACTAATAACTCCATCTTCCAAAGAAGTTTGCTCCCAAGCTCAGGCTGGCTGTGTGGCTGCAGAGAGCCCTAGAGCTGAAATCCTCCCCGGGAGGAGAGCTGGTTGCCACAACTGAAAAAGTGAATTTTAACTTGAACCCATCTAACTTTCAAAAGGCATTCAATTCTCTCACGGGGTTACCCATTTTATAAGGGTCTCTAGTCCCCATGTGTTCTCTACTCCTGAGAAGACAGCTGGCCCAGCAAGGTTTGTTGAAGGCAGGGATCTCACCATATTACTATTCCAACCCACCCTGTCCAACTTGT
Organism: Rhinolophus ferrumequinum; assembly: GCF_004115265.2. NCBI lineage: Eukaryota > Metazoa > Chordata > Mammalia > Chiroptera > Rhinolophidae > Rhinolophus > Rhinolophus ferrumequinum. The sequence continues at coordinate 43,927,140 of NC_046301.1, forward strand.
TACTTCCCTGCTTAAAATGTTCAGTGTCCCCAGAGCCTCAAGGTGAAGTTCAAACCATTTCTCCTGGCGTTCAAGGTTCTCGTCTCTCCTTATCTCGGGATCCCCTTCAGCCACCGTCCTAACCTGAGCACTCCGCTTGCACTCACCCCCATTACTCAACATTTCTCTCCTATCCCAGGTCCTGTTCGTCCTTTCACACAGATGGTCCCTGCACTGAACTCAGGACATGCCTGTGTATTCCATATTAGCTCTTACGCACTCACTGCCATGTAGCATTATTTCATTCATGCGGGCTTAGTCGCTGCTATTATCTTCAGGAAAGCGAGAAAAATACTAGATCTTTCTGCATTCCCACTGTGCCAAAGCCCAAGTGTTTCCGGAGGGGTGAATTCCCCTTTTGTGAGCATCCTCCCCTGCGATGGGCTACACCCGACACTAGGTGGCGCCAAGGAGGCCTTCCCATTTCAGACCAGACATTGTGGCCTGACTGGCTCCTGAGCCACAGAAAGCCTTGATCTTTTCTAATGGAAATAAAGGCAGCCATCCAAGCAAAAGGTGAGACAATTATATCAAGGTGTAAATTATGTCAACAGGTGCCTGAGGAGGCAACACAGTCTTCGCCAAGATTCCTTCCAAAAAAGCACAAAGCACCCTCTGAAGCCCGGCTTTGATCTTTCCTGTGAAAATAAAGCTGAGGCTGCCATCATCCCTCAGGCTGTCTAGGGGGCACGGTGAGTCTGGAGCACCCAGCAGCACCCATGCACTTTTCTGAAATGTCCTCTGGAATTAGGATGGGCGGGGACAGTGAGTCAAGCCAAAAATCTGGCAGGGTACCCCACCTCAACTCATACATACTCTCAAGGCAGGCGTACCTAGCACTGGCCATGCATTGTGTTTTTTTGTGTTTGTTTTGTTTTGTTTTAATTCAGGCAACCGCCAATGAAGCCAGCAGGGTCTCCCAGGGGAAGTTGTGGGCAGACCAACCCCCTGACCCACTGTGGAGAGGCCCTGGGTGGGTGGTAGTCCCTCAGGGTGGGGTTTCTGCTGGGTTGTCCCCCACCGTCAAGGCTATCCTGCAGCCCTGTCCCAAGTGATTTCTGGTGATTATCTTTCTCAAGTGGGTACAGACAGCTTCGTTGAGCGAAGGAGGTACTCTGGATGTTACCCTGTTCTGCCCATCCTCTGGGTAAGTCACAGGGCTGGCAGCAATCACGTCAAGTACAGCAAGGGGCATAGAGAGCTGTAGCCCCACCAGTGCTGGCAGACCAGGACATGGTCACCTAGCTGGGTCTGGGGCCACCTCCTGTGTTTCTGCTGCCTTCCCTCCAGCATCCCTTCCCCTTCCCAGGCTCCCAGTGAGAAACATTCCTCTAAAGTACCAGGGACCATCCCAATAAAACAGACATCTCTACAAGAGGGTCCAGGCTAAAAGAAGCAGTCTCTTCAGTAGGGGTGTCACATAGTAAAGCACCTGGTTGGGCGAGGGTTTGAGTGGGGAAATGAGAAGGGGAAAAATATGTAAACAAAGCCTCTTCACCTAGTGGTAGAGAGAAGCTCATCCCCAGGGCCCGGGGCAGGAAAGGACAGAAAAGAGGGGCAGCTACGTTATTTTCTTCACGTGTATATATATTTATCGGGCTCACACGTCGCAAACGTTACACACTGAATGCCTTTAGTCTCTGGGCCACCCCTCTCCTTCTAGATACTAATCTCCATGACCCAACCTGCTTAACCCCTGTTGCACAAAGATGTCCGATGCACAGCCCACCTCAGACTTTGGTGCACAGCCTGTCCTGCAGGGGGGAAGCGAGAGTATCTGGCAAAGGCCTGGGAAGGTCAGCCTGCTTTCACCCACAGCCCAAGATGGGCCCCAACCTCTGGCCTCATCCAGTGAGGAGGAAGGGGCCCCACCGCCCACCATCACCCTTCCATGCCAGCTTGCTATTGGCATGGCCCCAGGTGCGCAGGTGCCCACAGTCAAGGGCGGCCTGAGAGCACAGCGGGCGCTCAGGCTTGAGAGTTGAAGGTGGGAGGTGCTGAGTAGCGCTGGCGGGCGTGCTTCTCACAGTACAGCTCATCCCCCACCCAAAAGTGCCCGCGCATCTTCAGATTCAGACTGCAGTCGGCACAGGTATAGCAGCCGGGGTGGCGGTACCGCCCCTCCTGGATACGCACAGCCTGGTTCCTGCACACAGAGGCGCGAGAGCCATTAGCCTGGGGGTGGGGAACCGCAGCACCAGGCACGATGCCCCCCCAGTCCCATTCCCCCAGAGGCGGCACCTGGGAAGACCCCAAATCTCAGACCTTGACTCCTAAAGCCTGCCCTTCGGAATCTCGCTTCAACAACCCTCCAGCCCCCACCCACCCCTATGCCCCTTAATGCCCTAAAAAAGTTCCTGCCCCAGCAAAAGGCAGATAAAGTCCTTCTGGGTTGTTAATGGGGCAGTGGTTCTCCTAGTGTGCTCTCAGGCGTCAGAACCAGCAGTAGGACAAGCTAGAAATGTAAAGTCTGGGCCCAGGGACCTCCTGAAGAGGAAACTCTTGGAGGTTTGGCCCCGGGATGCTCTAACACGCCCAGGGCTCTACGGCTGCTCTTTGAGAAGCACCATGTAGGACCCTTTCCTTGTGTCACTGAGGCAGGCTGGGGACTATCCCATTCTGCAGATGAACCACCAAGGCCCAGGGAGGTTAAGGGATTTGCCTAGAGTGAGTCAACTGACCCTCCCCACTGTGCACGGGAAGAACTTTTGTGGGGGGGGGGGGCTTTCAGCAATTTCCCAGAGAATGGGGCTGCCTTGTAATGCCACCCACTGAGAAAAAAATGAACCTACCTCTGGAAAATTCATCCTGTTCCAAAGGGGGTGTGGGAGGGGTAAGAGCAAGATTTTCCAGGAGAAGGCACCTCCTCTAGAGGCAGATCTCCAGAGGTTGGGAGATGATTGGAGAGAAATGAAAAGCAGTAGCAGGTCTTACTCCTTTGGGGACGGGGTGAGTGGGGGAGGGAGAGGGGAAGAAATCAGGGAGGAGTAGAGGCAGCAGGAAGAAGCCAGCAGTGCAGGCATTGTAAGAAGACTGACAATGACCCATAGAACCCCTCACAGATCCACAGTGGCAATGCGCCCTCCAGGGTCCCTGACTGGTTGTGATGTACAGGCCCCTTTGGAGAGCACCCTGGGCCCTGTGCCCACCCCTGCCTCCCAGGCCGCCAACACTCACGCGATGCTGGTGCTGCACTTCTCACACGTGTGGAGCTTGGGTGGGGTGGCCAGTGCTCTGGAGGTAGGCAGGGAGGCCTGCGGGCTCACTGAGCTGGGCAGGAAGGCAGGTGTGCCATCTGGGAGGGGTGGGAGCAGACAGAACACATCAGAGCTGGTCTACGGCAGCAGCAGCATCTAGGCTGTATTTATTTACACACACTCCACCTGCTCCAACATGCTCTGAGGACACTCACAGGCGCAGCCACAGGTGGGCCTCTGAAGGAACACTGGGCATGTGAGTGGGGAATGGAGGGAGGAAGTGATCACGCCACATCTTTGGCTGAGGCTGCGCAAGTACAGGAAGCACGTTCAAGGCTGAGGTATGGGCTGAGCTAAGGCAACAAACGGGAGCGTCTGCACCGTCTGACACGGCGGGCCAAGCAGCTGTTTCCTCTCGCGTGGCCCAGTCATGATGATATTCAGAGACGATAATAATAGGTAATAACAGCACCATGATACACCTTTGTATAGTTTTCAAAGGGTTCTTACTGTGTTTCCCAGAAAATACGACCTAGCTGGACAATCAGCTCTAATGCGTCTTTTGGAGCAAAAATTAATATAAGACCTGGTCTTATTTTACTATAAGACCCGGTCTTAATATAATATAATATAATATAATATAATATAATATAATATAATATATAATATAGTATAATACCGGGTCATATTAATTTTTGCTCCAAAAGACGCATTAGAGCTGATTGTCTATCTAGGTCTTATTTTGGGGGAAACACAGCATGTGCATTATTGCAATGGACCATGCTTAGATGTTATGGAGCAGGTACGATCCCCATTTGCAGCTGACACCGAGACTCCAGGGGTGATGTCACCAGCCATCAGTGCTCCCCTCACCCCACCGCCTCCCTTTGGCCTCCTCTAGGGGCCCTCCAATACTTCAGGGTCTTGGTGGACAGGACTGGCTCTAAACCTTTCCACCCTACCGCCTGCCTCTGTGAACACCCCCAAGGAGATAAACAGACATCAGAGTTGAAACCAGCCACCAGGTTCTGGTGATTCTGCCACTCACATATTTCTCCTGACCATCTCACCCTCTTGTACCCTGATGCCACTGCCAGGCCCTCCCCATCTCTCCCCTGGACTAGGGCAGTCACACACACACACACACACACACACACACACACACGAACTC